>NC_133772.1:37692119-37715645 GCF_003597395.2 Chelonoidis abingdonii
CATGCAATTGCTCTCTTCCGCATCCATCTCAGCTCAGATCCCTGAGCTTCTGTACTTGGGGCCAGGGGGCATGTGAGCAAGATCGATTGCACTGCAGCTGCTGAGTGTACCTGGGAGCAAGCACAGGTGTAGCAGGAAAATCTCACCAGAGAGATGAAACGCTGGGAAGTTGAAAAAAACCCTTTTGCTCCATGGGAAGGATCTGTTGTGTGCTTCCTCCCCTGAGCCAAGGGGAAGCAAAGCAGAGACACGCGGAGCATGCGGTGAGTCGACAGCTTATTCCTGGCCGCTGTCACGCAGCAGGGGCCTAGTTGTCCACTGCCCGACCCCGTGCAGCTGTGACACAGAGATGTGTAGAGCTGAGTGCATGTCTCCTGGAACCGACGTGTAACGGCCAGAGATCCCACTTGAGGAGGCTGCTCCCTATTAACTCACAATTTCATCCTCCTCCTCCGTAATTCTTTGCTCTTGCTCCATTTATGGACACCTGGTCATAGCCTCCAGGTTTTCAACCAACAACCATGTCTATTTGCCAGTCCCATGGGGAAAAAATTGCAGCCAGCTCCCACTGCCTTGTCTCCTCTCCGCCTCCTCCCAGTCGTGCTGCGCTCCCTGCTCCTCCATGCACTTCCTACTGCTAACAGCAGTTTTGGTGGCGCTTAGCGCTTTCCAGGAGGAGGGGGAAGGAGCAGCGACCTCAGGGGACACACTGGGGGAAGGAGGTGGACTGGGGCAGGCCGGGCTGAGGGCAGTGCCAGGGGTGGGGGAAGAGGTCGGGGGGTGGGACGTACCCACCCGGGCAGAGGGGAAGTTGGACTCGCCCCCCACACCCGCCCCCCGGCCCGTAGGTGAGGGCAGGCGGGGCGGTGAAAGATGCAGCGATGGGCAGTTGCGAGCGAGCAAGGTGGGGTTGGCAAGCGGTGGGCGGGGAATTTTACTAAGGGAAGGGATGCAGTCAAGCCCGCTAGCAGGGGATGAAGGAGGGCTGGTGGGGGCGCGCACGTCGGGCGCGAGGCCCTCATATCGGGACAGGAGGCAGAGCCTGGGGGATTGGGTGGACTGTGGTGGGCTGATGGCACCCAATGTGTTCCGATATTTTAGTGTGGTGACTAGCTAACCTCTAGGCGCAGAATACACGCTCCTGGCAGGCAACAAAACTCTGGCTGAAAACGACATCTGCTGCACCAGCCCTGAGCCTCACCAGTCACTCCAGCTGGCTCCAGCCATCTGCTTTACACCTCTGTTTTGCATGTAGCCAGTTGACAGACACCTTGGGACTGAAATGCCCACCAGTCAGCACTGTTGCAGGGGCCTCCTGATTCCTGGTCCACTATATTTAAAAAAGCCGGGCTGAGGGGGTCGGCCTCCAATACCAGCGACCCCTCCACCATGGGACCCACCCCAATCCCAGCCCATGCGGAGGGCAGGCCCTGGGTGGGGAGTGGGAGAGTGATCCGCCCCGCAGGGCAGAGGCTCCCCGCTCTGCGGATTAGGAGCTGGTGGCCGGGAGTCACAGACATCGGTTGAGCTCAAGCTGGGCCACCCC
Organism: Chelonoidis abingdonii; assembly: GCF_003597395.2. Taxonomy (NCBI): domain Eukaryota; kingdom Metazoa; phylum Chordata; order Testudines; family Testudinidae; genus Chelonoidis; species Chelonoidis abingdonii. Next base: position 37,693,666 of record NC_133772.1, read on the forward strand.
CTCCATCATGCCCCACCACACCAGGTCACGTTGCCCAGAGTGGGAGCCAGGCCCGAGGACAGAACACCAACTGTGAGAGAGGATCCCAGCGCGCCCTCCAGCGAGGACGCGCCCTTCCGCACTGGCGAGCCGAATAAGGGTCACTGTGGCAGGGCTAGCCACAGAACGGGCTGCCCCAGTTACACCACAGTAAAGACGCATACCCCCCTAAAGGGGATTTCACCGCCTTCTTCTAGGAGCAAATCCCAGAAGTAGCCTCAAGTCTCTCCTGTGTCTGGGCAAAAGGAGCCAGAGGTGGTGCTAGCCCATTGGGGCCCTAAGCAGGAATAATTGGGGGCAGCCCCCACAAACAACGCATATAAACAAGTCAAAAAAGGCCCCTCTTGAGCGTGCTTGGGGCCCTAGACAATTGCTTAGTCTGCTTATGCCTAGCACTAGCTCTGAAAGGAGCCCGTTATAAACCAGTCCCATTTCCCAGCAGGCTTTGTCAAGAACCCAGAACTATGACCCTGGCTGCCGTGGGGACACACTTCCCAGCAGCCCTGCGCTAGCTTTGCCTCATGGCGGGAAGGAGAGGGGAGATCCCATCCCCTGGCTGGCCATGGGGGAACCACAGGTCCTGAAAGCAGTCAGGAGCCTGGGTTTTAACTATGGCCCAGGCTGCCTGTGAAGACTCACTCTTTACATATTAACCCAGCCTGACATAATCAAGCAGGTCATTAGCAGGGTCACAGATATGTGTTGTGTGGAGAATCATCCTGCAGGCATTGCCTCTAGTAGACCCACACTGTCTGGGAAGGTTCCCTGATGTGAGCCCACTTGGGGCCATCAGTTACCCTGACATAGAGAGGTGTACAGACTAATACAGGATCCCTCCCACCCCGCATCCCCCCAAGTGCAACTCAGCCTGGCCCTGTTGTATTGCTGAGGCTGTGGTGCATTCTGGCCCGTTCTGAAATACTGCTGGGTCCTCAGTGTCACGTCTGCAGGTTTTTATGGTGCAAGCAGCTCCTGCAGCCCAGACCTAAAAACCAGGGCAGACTATTACTGCTGATTATTTTGTTTAGTGAACACCTAGGAGCGCTAGTCGTGGACCAGGGCCCATTGGTGCAGTGCTGTACAAACACAGAACAAAAAAGACTGCCCCTGCCCAAAGAGTTACAGTCGGATGAACATGTCCTGCCCCTGTGAAAGGGAATCAAGTCTGTGCAGGTCCAGAGCTGACTCCATATCGCTTATGCCAGCACATCCCTCTCCATTAAAGTAGCACCTGGCTTTTCAATATCCCCTATCATCGGAGGGCTTCAAATACCTTCCTGACGTTAGCCAGCAGCAGGCTTGCCTCAGCAAAGCATGGGGGCAGGATTGGGCCCCCAGGAGGCACAAACCACCTGTATGGTAGGTATGGTTGTTTCCATTTCACAGATGGGAAAGAGAGCCCCCAAGAAATGACTCTCCCAAGGTCACTGTGACATTGCAGTCTATAGGATTTTATAAAAATTTGATGAAGTGATATAATGTAACTGGAATACTGCTTCATGCAAAGGTCTCTTGTAAGGGTAATTCATTACAAAGCTTATTGTCTGGTGGGCACCTATTTGTAATAAATGATCAATTCTGTGTCTGAAACTAGAAATATGAAATATAATCTGAGGGCCTATTGTAATTATGCAAAATGTGGGCCTATTAATGGTGGTTTGGATCTTAATGCTCCCATCAACCAGGACAATTGACTGGATGGCTCTGTTTTCAGACAAGCCTTCCTGTGAGTCAAGCTGGGAGGCATGAAGCTTGGGTCTACAGTACATGTGATCATGTTACATGAACGGAATCCATCTTTTCAGTGAGCGGGGTGGAAACCGCAGAGGGACAAAGAATTCCCACCTTACCAAAAGATAATAAGATGGATGGAACAGCAGAGGAGAGGAGTCATCATGAAGAATCCCTAGCTACCACCTGAGCTGGAACAAGAGTTGTACCAGGGAAAGAATTGTGCCCAGGCCTGGAAGTGTCCAGTCTGAGGAAAAAACTTACTGAAGCATCTCTGAGGGTGAGATATCTGATTCAGTTTGATCGACATAAGATTTGCGCATTTATATTTTATTTTGCTTGATGCTTACATTGTTCTGTCTGTTACCACTTGGAACCACTTAAATCCGACGTCTGTATTTAATAAAAATCACTTTTTTACTTATTAATTAACCCAGAGTATGTATTAATACCTGGGAGCAAACAACTGTGCAGCTCTCTATCAGTGTTATAGAGGGTGAACATTTAGAGGTTTACCCTGTATATGCGTTATACAGGATAAAATGGATTAGTTGGGTTAGACCCCATTTGGAGTTGGGCATCTGAGTGTTAAAGACAGGAACACTTCTGTTAGCTGCTTCAGGTAACCCTGCAGTTTTGGGCAAGTAATCAGACCCTGGTCTGTGTGCCACATCTAGACTACGTGCCGTGATTGCGCTGGTTAAAATCGATTGCTCAGGGATCGATATAGCGCGTCTAATCTAGATGGGATATATCGATCCCTGAGCGCGCTTATATCGATTCCGGAACTCCACCAACCCCAACGGAGTTCCGAAATCGACATGGCGAGCCGCGGACATGATCCCGTGCGGTGAGGACGGGTGGTAAATCGATTTTAGATATTCGACTTCAGCTACGTTATCACGTAGCTGAAATTGCGTATCTAAAATCGATTTTACCCCGTAGTGTAGACCGCCCTGTGTTGGAGCTGACGGGTAGTGTCTGGCTCAGCAAGACAGGGTGTTGGGGGTCTGAGCTGGCAGGGAAGGGAAGGTAGAAGTAGTCTTGGCACTCAGGTGGCAGCTCGAACAGCGGTTTCTGTGATCCAACCCATCACAGTCACACAGTGTGTGGCGTGGAGGAGTCCACAGCCCTGCTTTAGCCTAGGCTGCCTGCTTTACTCCTTTTTCCTGGTAGCCCATGTTCCATGATCTGTAGCTCAGGCTGGTGATATCTGTTCATCTGCCTCATAATTTGGCCAGGAGGCTTCAAAGCTGCTGTGCCCTCACTGATGAGGGGACAGGTCGCTTGCACTGGGGCCAAGAGTGATTAAACCGGTAAAGGCTCTGCAAGACACACAGTGTCAAGTGTTGTTTTAAAAGTGGCGGAGGGCTGAGCTGGCCAAAACCCTGTTGGGGGAGTGAGCTTCACAGCCTGGGGGCCCCCACAGCTCGGGCTCTGCACCTCCCACCCACCTCAGGAGTGCTGGAACCCCTGAAGGGGGATGCTATAGCTGCGTGTGGTAATCTAGCCGTCCAGTCCCAGACCTGACTTTAGTGTCACCAGTCTGTCCTGTCCCAACCTGGACTTTGCGTCCAAAGTTTGGGGCTTTACCTGAAACTCCCCAAGCTCACACTACCAGCTTGGATATTCTCAGCTGCCACCAGATCAGGAATTAATCTATGGGCCTGATCCCCCCTTTCCTCCCTCTGGTGTCCCCAACCCTCCCTTGGTGGGACACCCAGATTCCCAATCCTTGGATGCTAAAAGCAGGGAAGAATAACCCCTTCCCCTCCTTATCAGGCTTGCCTCGCGCTAACCTGTGTGACCAGAAACCAGCTTTCTGCTTCCCTCAGGACAATGGAGATGCAAAATACCCACAGCTGGGCTCTGCCACCCCTTGCTCGGAATGAGGGAAAAACTGTAACCACCAGAGAACAGAGAGAATTCTTCGTCTCTTTCCCCTGTAGCTCTCTCTCCCTGGACCCAATAGGAAAATCCCACAGCCTGGCTTTCCCTTTGCTCCCTAGGAAAGAACTTTCACAAGGTTTAACAGAAAACTTTATAGAAAAAGAAAGAAAATTATAAAACAATCATCTTGCATTAAGAAACTCAATACGGCCTTGCTTATAAGAAATATTAAAGAAACAGTCTGATTTAAAAGATAGCCCAATTAAACCAGCACAACAATAAACTACAGTAAATACAACCCAAAGACCATCATAGCTGAATTTACTTTGCGGTTCCTCCGGGTACTTACAGATGTTTAGAAGAAAGTATTAGGAGGAATTAGAAGCAAGACTTGTTTCCTCATAGCTAAGAAAACAACAAAGAACCCCGATATACAAATTCCCGCCCGGATTTAAACATCAGTCTCTGATTGTCCTCTGGTCAGGTGTTCGGTTACCCTTTTCAGGTAAAGAAACTTAACCTTACCTTACCTATCCATTATGACACGCCCCCAAATCACCGACAGTAGAACTTTCACTGGAGTGATTTCTACCTAAACTTTAAATAAACAGAGGAATACCACACCACGCACATAGAAATCAAAGCATGCAAAGTACAAGACTTCACATTGTCAGGAAAGTTTTAACTAGCGTATTCTGGAAACTCTCACGGGAGAGTGCATCAGCTACTTTGTTAGAAGCTCCTGAAATGTGTCGAATTTCGAAATCAAAATCTGGAGAAGCTAGACTCCACCGAAGAAGTCTTGTTGTTGCCTTTGGCTGTATGAAGCCACTTTAGCGGCAGCATGTCAGTTTGTAGCTGGAACGCCGTCCCCAAACGAGGGCGTAGTTTTCCAGGCGTACACAATGGCATAGCATTCTTTTCCTGACTGACCAGTTGACTTTCCCATCTCCGATAGTTTCTCTGTGCTGAGGAACCACGACAGGAGGGAAGTCATCATGGATCCGGTCCTGGATAAAACTGCTCCGACATACCACGCTCAGATGCTATCGGGGGTACTACATGTTTGTCAAAGTTCTGGGGCCCGTAGCAACAGGGTCAGACGTGAGTGTCGCCTAATTGGGTAAAGGCTTCCTGACACATCATCAGTCCATTTAACTGTAGATTGCGCTGGGGCTTTTTGGTTCAAGCGGTCAGTGGTGCAGCGAATTTAGGCTGTAGTGTGCGGTACCAAATCGCCTTAATACCCGGCCAAGCCTAGAAGATTGGACCTGTCTTTACTTTGGGACAGCCCACTTTGGATCCGCCACCTTGCCTATAGGGGGTTTATGGCTTCTCGACCCACCTGATGTCCCAGTAAGTCATCTGTTTTGGCCTATTTGACACTTTTGGCCTTACAGTAGTCCTGCCTTGCTGTACGGTTCAAAGACCTTTTCCAGGGTTCTAGTTGCAGGCAGGAGTCAGAAAAAATGGCCACACATCGAGGTAGCAACTGCATATTCTCCCAGTCCTGCGAGTAGACCATCTACCAGTCTCTGAAAGGTGGGGGAGCATTTGAGCCCGAAAGGAAGACATTAAATTCATAACCCCTGCAGCGGGTGACGAACGCTGACCTTTCCTTGGCAGGTTCATCTAGGGGTACTTGCCGTACCCCTTGGGTTAAGTTCTATGTAGAATGAACTGGGCACGTCCCCAACTTGTCCAATAGCTCATCCGATGCGTGGCATGGTAGTTGTCTGGACGATCACCGCATTAGCTTACGGTAGTGCCACACAAAAAGCGTATTTCCCCATGGGTGGGGTACCAGATACGGAATGCCCATTGCACTGGTAGAGTGAGGATTATACCCATCTGTAGCATGTTCTGGATCTCCGCTGTATGAGCAGCCTGTGACGTGGGGGGAACCCGGTGGGTGTGTTCTTAATTGGGTGAGCGAGGTACCTGTTGTCGATGAGTGGTATGCCCGTCAGTCAGTCCTGGAGTGGCTGAGAACAATGGTGCGAAGTTGTGTAACAGCTCTGGATTTGTGTTGCGTGCAGACGATTCCAGGGTGGTGAGGGTCACCTCTTCCACGCCGCCTCCTTTCTGCCGTCATAGTAGACACATCAGGCCACTCTGCGTCCTCTGCCGCCCTGGCACTGTAAACTGAACAAACCTGTTAAGTCTCTTGGAATAAAAGGGCTTGAAGAATTAACATGGTACCACTTTGAGGTTTTTAGTGAGGAAATCGGAAAATGCTGATGAGATAGTAAACAGCTCCCAGCCTCTTGACTGGGAATGGCCCCCTCCCGGATGTTTCCCATCTTTGACCTGTTGCGCCTTTAAGACATACCTGGTCTCCTCTCTGAAGGAACGGTCTCTGGTATGTTTATCGTACCAGGCCTTTTGCTCTCCCTGAGTTCCTGGAGGTTTTCTCTAGCAAGGCTTAAGAGAATGCGAGGTGTTTTGTAGGATTGCTGCACAAAACAGAATTTAGTCCTGGCGAAGGCTGTGTAAATCCCTCCCATTGGTGCGTCACCAACTTAATGGCCCTTAACTTCCATGGCCGATACACAAGTTCAAATGTGAGACCCTAAACTGCGATGTGGTACAGCCTGTAAGCAAAGAGCAACTGCGCAATACTAGGTCCGTTCATTGAGGATTCATTAACGAATTTACGGAATCTGGCCCCCAATTTCCATTAACCTTTCACGAGGCCATTGGTTTGATGGTGTTGGGGTGGCAACCAGTGATTCCACCCCATGATTTCCCACAGGTCCTCCATGTGGCCTGCCAGGAAATTAGATTCCTGAATCGGTAAGATTTCGTAGGCCAAACGACCCTTGGTGAAAATGTCGGGGTAGGGCCTGGCACACTGCTTTACTCGGTGTTTACCCAAGCCACTGCTTCTGGCAGCGAGGTAGCAAAGTCCACGAAAGCAGTACCGTACTGCTTTCCCCTGGGTTCTTTTCGGGAAAAAGGACCCAGAATACCACACTACTCGGCTGAAATGGGAACCTGCAGTTTGGGAGTGGCTGGAGAGGGCCTGGCCGATCTTTGAGGCTTGCCGACTCTTTTGACACAGCTCACAGGACTGGACATACCGGCAACTTCCTTCCCATCCCCTCCCAGTAGGAAACTTCCCCAACCTGTCTTTGGTTCTGTTCCCAGCATGACCACGGGGATGATCATGGCCTAAAGCTCAAGAGCTTGCCCCTGTATATTGTTGAACCACCAACCGCTTGTGCAGTTGCCTGTTCCCTGGCGTCCACCAGACAAAAGATTCCCTGTATAAAAGTCCTGGTCTATAACAAACGCGGAATCCGGTCATACAGAGCTGAGAGGGCGGTGGGTTGCTCCCGGCCCCGCCCAGCTGTCCTGAAGTATCATCTGCTTCTGGCAGCGTCTGGAAACTGTTCCCTGAAGTGGACTCCAGTTCTGCCTCAGACTGGGACTGGGCTTGGTCCCTTATGGAAGTGATGATTGTGGGTTTGAGATCTGTGGCTGGTGCAACCTTGTGATTTCAGGCTCTGCCTGAGCCTCTGTGTTGGTTGGTTGTTGTTCTGCCAGTTCAGCTCGTGGGCCCTTCTCGCTGGGATTGAAGGTGTGGTGGTTGCGCTTGGTTTGTCTGGTTGCTGTTCCGAGTTTCGGGTCTGCGGACTGGAAGCAGTGTGTTGGCTGGTGTTCACGCCCGTTGACATGGATCCGGGGTCCACTATCTCAGGCTGGGGTCTCCTGGTAACACAGACAGTTCTCTGTGGACGCTCAGGAATAGGAATGTCTGGAGCTTGTCTCGGTTTGGCTGCCTGTAACCATTCCTTCTCTCGGGACTGCTTAACTGATTGGCCAGTCTTCTCCATAGCATGGATGGTGTAATTGTCCATAGACTGCAAAATCCACATTCACTACCACCTTTGACTGACAAGCAGTTCAGCTGTAGGGCAAGTCCACGCTTGTGAAATAAAGGCGGTTAAATGGTCACTTTGGCCCTGGCTTGATGCGTTTGATCGACGAGGATTGGTGGGTATAGCTACACTTTGTGCTCCCGCGTCTCTCACGCGGTGGAGTTAACCTTCTTTCCGCCACATCCAGCTGTTTTCCTTTGCTCCAAGGGGATTGAGGTATCTGACTGGGTCTTAGCTCCGTGGGGGTGCAATGACTTGCACCCGGGTGGGGTTATTTCGGGCAGTTGGGCCTTTGGCGTTGCCTTGATATGTTCCCGTTTCATTACAGTGATAGCATTTCCGAGATAACGCAGGTAGGACATTGAAGGAAGTCATGAGGGCTGTGCTGAGGTGAAGGATAGTAGGATGTCTGGGCTTTTCTGTGTTTTAGTGGGTTTTGGGTTGCCCTCGGTTGTAGGTTATGCTGGGTGCTCCTGGGGTTTCACTCCTTTACAGTAGATTTTCGTTGCTCTCTGCCACGGGCCATCCATTTGCTCCAATCTCCCCCGCCTCGGGGATTGTGGGGTTTGCCATCTAGGAGGTGTACCGTGTTATTCTCAGGAACACCATCAAGAACTTGCTATGGCTTGCAGTTGCGCAATTTTAAAGGTTTAACTTGGGTTTCCGTATCAGGCGTCGCAATGCTACCCAAACGTAGTAGCGTGGTCGGGAAAGGACCCTTGGTTTTTCCACTTTTGAGTTTCTGAACCGCGACGGGCGTGATCGGGTTAGCCGCCAGTTGGATCTGGCTTGGGTTTGAAACAGTTTATAATCATTTCATTTGTTCCCTCGGCATTTTAGCCGCCACATCTGCCAGGGCTCCACTGATGTGTTGACCCTCAGCTCTAACAGTCTGGTTTTCAGATGTTGACCCATACAACCCTTTCGAAATTTTCTAAGAAGTCTCACGCGTCCTCACCGCCTTGTAGCTGGGAAATTTCCTGTGTGGTGGAACAACAACGGGCGCGGAGGTTAAGGATTATCGGGGTCTGCTGCTTAGCCCGTCTAATTCCAAGGCTGCTGGGGTAGCCTCTCTTTGTAGTCTATCGTCTTCTGTGAATTGCCTCTTCTTCTTGTTGTTTTCTTCGTGATCTGCCTTTTTGGCTTTTGACTCTGCCTTTTTGCGGCTGATCTCTCTGTGGAGCTGCCTCCTGGGCATCTTGTTGGCCTTAAGTAGTTCCAGCTGTCTCCTATGTTTATTTTCGTTGTCTTGGGCTTGTAGCCGGGCTCTTTCCTTTTTCTGCTCATCTTTTGAACTCCATGGTTTGTTTTCTTGTGTGTGCCCTCTGGTGTCTGTTGTCTGAAAAGCTGGCTTTCTGCCTGCTGAGATTTGTCCTAGCTCTGTTGGATTGGCAATTGAACCAACCAAAGCTACTGTATTACCTGTGTGAGTTTGCTGGCTGGGTACTTAAGTTTCAATTGTTTAACAAGAGATGTAATGGGTCTCTGTAATGACTGAAAAAAAAAAAATTTTTTTTTTTTTTTTTTTTTTTTTTGCAAGCTGCTAGCAGCAAGGAAAAAAAATTTCAAGCTGCTACAGCAAGCAAAAAAAACTTGAAGCAGAAAAACAACATTCAAGCTCTCTAGCCCTGTAAAACCCGTCTTCCTTAAAGTAAGATGCTAAGAGCAGCAAGGAGAAAGAAAAAATTTTGCTGTCGTAAAACCAATCTCTTCCTCCCTGGGACTGGGTGATTGCTAGCAAGCCCCTGAAGAGAAGGCTATTGTTCCAACCAATGACTCTAATGGCTCTCTTAATGAGCCTAGTAAAAATGCGAACTGCTGAAACAGCAGGGAAAAGAAAAAATTTTTACTGTGCCCTTTAAAACCAATCCTCTGCCTGCTAATGCCTAGCAGGGAAAAAAAATTAATGTAGCTATGGCTTATGGATTATATACCCCAAACCGCTGCACACCATGTGGAATCTAGCCGTCCAGTCCCAGACCTGGACTTAGTGCACCAGTCTGGTCCTGTCCCAAACCTGGACTTTTGCGTCCAAGTTTGGGCTACCTTGAAACTCCCCCAAGCTCACTACCAGCTTGGATATTCTCGCTGCCACCAGACAGGAATTAATCTATGGGGCCTGATCCCCCTTTCCTCCCTCTGGTGTCCCCAACCCTCCCTTGGTGGGCACCCAGATCCCAATCCCTTGGATGCTAAAAGCAGGAAAATAACCCCTCCCCCTCCTTATCAGGCTTGCCTCCGCGGCTAACCTGTGTGACCCAAGAAACCAGCTTTTCTGCTTCCCTCAGGACAATGGAGATGCAAAATACCCACAGCTGGGCTCTGCCACCCCCTTGCTCCAGGAATGAGGGGAAAACGTGTACCACCAGAGAACAGAGAGAATCTTCGTCTCTTTCCCTGTAGTCTGCTCTTTCCCTGGACCCAAATAGAAAATAGCCCACAGCCTGGCTTTTCCCTTTGCCTCCCTAGGAAAAGAACTTTCACAAGGTTAACAAGAAAACTTTATAGAAAAAAGAAAGAAAAATATAAAACAATCATCTTGCATTAAGAAACTCAATACAGGCTCTTGCTTATAAGAAAATATAAAGAACAGTCTGATTTAAAAAGTAGCCCAATTAAACCAGCACAACAAATTTAACACTACAGGTAAATACACCCCAAAGACCATCATAGACTGAATACTCTGCGGTTCCTGGGTACTACAGATGTTTAGAAAAGAAGTATTAGGAGAGAAGTAGAAGAAGATTGTTTCCTCATAGCTAAGAAAACAACAAAGACCCCGAGTATACAAATTCCCGCCCCTGACTTTAAACAATCCAGTTCTCTGATTGGTCCTCTGGTCAGGTGTTCGGTTACCCTTTTCAGGTAAAAGAAACTTAACCCTTACCTTACCTATCCATTTATGACACCTGGCAACTGACTCTTGTATAAAACTCTATGTGTTGTTTGTGGCTGTTCCCTCACCAGCTTCCCCTTCCCACTGAGTCAGGCACCACTGAGGCTGCACCAGGGACATTGTGATTTGAAGAACTCAGCTGGAGGAGGTTCCTTCTGTCATTTGCTGAACCCTAATGAGTGAGGCAGCCTTTGTCCTGCCCTCACCCTCTTGTCTGTCCTGCAGCAGCATGCAGGGCCCTTTCCCTCCCTCCCTCCCTCCCTTCTTTGCTTGGGGCAGGAAGGGAGGTGTGTGGGGTGGGGTGTGTGGGGTGGCTTTAAGCTCCCTTTGCTTTTCTCATTCTCTGGGGCCTACTTGCCCCTTGGTATAAATTAGAGCAGCTGCAGGGCTGCTCTGATTTACACTCTACTTTTCATGCCCCCTCTATGGGATGCAAGAATAGCCATAGCTCAATGTACTCTAGACACATTCCCTGACAGTGACCAGATGTCCCAATTTTATAGGGACAATCCCGATATTTGGGCCTTTTTCTTATATAGGTGCCTATTACCCTCCACTCCATCCTGAATTTTCACACTTGCTATCTGGTCCCCCTACATCCCCTCCCCACCACAGCCCCCTCTTTCAACAACCCTGGCACGCCTTGACTTGCCCTTTATGCTGGGGGCTGGGACCAGAGCTGGCCAAGAGCTATGTGATGGGGTGTTCTCCCCACAGACCCCTGAAGGGGTTAAGGTGGCTCAGAAGGGGCTAATTAACCCGTCAGGCTGAAGGTGGGAGAAGACATAGGCTTGACTGACAAGCCTGCAGTGAAGATGGAGCCCATTTGGCCAGGAGTAGATGGGACTTGTATAAAGCCAGGAAGTGACAGCAGTAGGGGCTGCGTCTCTCTCTGGGCCAAGTGAGGAGAGCCCTGGGGGGGAGGGTTTACTCACAGGGATGGTGGAGGTCGAGAAGGCTGTGGAGGGCAGAGTAGGAAGAGACCCAGGGAAATGGCAGCAAGGGTTGAGATGGTGCAGACCTGGGCTGCTGGTTGTAGGCCCCTGGACTAGAAAGCAGAGCAGTAGTTGGGGCTGGGTTTCCCTACAAACCATTGGGACAGTGGCACTGCCTAGAAAGGTACCCAAGCTGCTGGTCTGGTGAGACTCTGTTACCCTGACAGGGGAAAACTCTATAGGAGCTGGCTGGAGACCAAGCTGTGAAGGAGAGGCACTGCAACTCCTGGCGAGCAAGAGAGGCAGCAGCGTGAGTGAGCAAAGGAAGGGTGTGTCTGACCAGGCAGAGGAGATGCTCCAGCGGTGAGTACCCTGTTACAAGCCATTATGCCACCTCTACGCCAGCCCTGCACACCCGTTTAAGGGCACTTTATACCAACAGAGGTGTCAGCAGGGGCTGTAGTGTAATGGAGAATGGGGCCCAGAGTCTCTGGTTTTCTTAGTCACTCAGTTCTCGCGTTTCCAGGCACTGAGCAGGCAGTGCATCATGCCACAAACGGGCCTGCTGCTTACCGTGACATGATGCAGTGCGGGCAGCATGGTGTCTGGGGGGAAGCGGTAGATGGACACTGGGTACCCTCCAATCCACTGCTGGATGATGAAGCCACTCAGGTCCACGTCTTGGTCCAATGAGGTGTTGAGGATTCGAACGAATTTGCCCTTACAATTCACAGTGGTGATCTTTAGGAATCCTGTGTCCCTAGGAGTCCTGGGGGTGCGGAGACAAATGGAAGGAAAAATGCATCAAAGGAAGAAAGAGGATAGGAGCTTCTCTTCCTCACCTACTGCTAGCAGACAAGGAGAGACTGAGAGAGAGAGACCTATCAGTGTCTCAGCTTAAACTTCTTCTGAAGTAGATAGAAGGAAATTCAATAAGGATAAATGCAAAGTACTCCACTTAGGGCTTGGCTACACTTGCAAGTTGCAGCGCTGGTGAGGGGGTTACAGCGCTGCAACTTACTCGGTGTCCACACTTACAAAGCTCAGCCAGCGCTGCAACTCCCTGGCTGCAGCGCTGGCTGTACTCCTGGTCTGCTATGGGTGTAGCGAATCCAGCGCTGGTGATGCAGCGCTGCTCATCAGGTGTGGACACTCACCAGCGCTGTTATTGGCCTCCAGGGTATTAAGAGGTATCCCAGAATTCCTGTCTACAACAAACCGGAAGGTACTCCCCGGAGCTACCAAACACAGCTGCTCTTTGCTCCAGCGAGCGAGCCGAGCCGAGGCTTTGGAATGTTCGCAGCTGTTTGCTTGAGGAGACAAACAGCACGGCGGGGGGGAGGGAGTCCCTCGGAGAAGCTGCTTATCTGGTCTGAAGCCTTTTTACATTTAAGAGTGATTGAGAGAGGGGTGGGGGAAATGGCCAGAATTTGCAAGGCAGGGAGCTCACAGTGTCTGCTCCAAAAATCCGTTCTCTCTGTCTCCCCGACGCTCCGTGTCACACTCCACCCCACCCCCCGCTTTTGAACTTGCAAGGCAGGGAGCTATCACAGTGTCTGCTCCAAAAATCCGCTCTCTCTGTCTCCCCGAGGCTCCCTGTCACACTCCACCCCACCCCCCTCTTTTGAAAAGCACGTTGCAGCCACTTGAACGCTGGGATAGCTGCCCACAATGCACCACTCCCAACAGCGCTGCAAATGCTGCAAATGTGGCCACACTGCAGCGCTGGTAGCTGTCAGTGTGGCCACACTGCAGCGCTGTTTCTACACAGCTGTACGACCACAGCTGTAACTCCCAGCGCTGCACATTTCCAAGTGTTGCCATACCCTTAGGAAGGAATAGTCAATTAAGCACATACAAAATGGGAAATGACTGCCTAGGAAGGAGTACTGCAGAAAAGGATCTGGGGATTATAGTGGATCACAAACTAATAGGAGACAACAGGGTAACGCTGTTGAAAAAAACCCCCAATCATCATTCTGAGATGTATTAGTAGGAGTGTTGTAAGCAAGACGCAAGAAGTCATTCTTCTGCTCCACTCCACGCTGATCAGGCCTCAACTGGAGTATTGTGTCCAGTTCTAGGTGCCACATTTCAGAAAAGATATGGACAAATTGGAGAAAGTCCAGAGGAGAGCAACAAAAATTATTAACTGTCTAGAAAACATGACCTATGAGGGAAAATTGAAAAAACTGAGTTTGTTTAGCCTGGAGAAGAGAAGACTGAGAGGGGACATGATAAGTGTTAAAGTACATAAAGGCTGTTACAAGGAGGAGGAAGAAAAATTGTTCTCATTAACCTCTACGCATAGGACAAGAAGGGAAGTTTAGGTTGGACATTAGGAAAAACTTCCTAATTGTCAAGGTGGTTAAGCACTGGAATAAATTACCTAGGGAGGTTGTGGAATCTCCATCCTTGGAGATTTTTAAAAGCAGGTTAGACAAGCACTTGTCAGGGATGGTCTAGTTCAATGGTTCTGAAACTTTTGTACTGGTGACCCATTTCACATAGCAAGCCTCTGAGTGTTACACACTGCCCTTTTAAATTAAAAACTCTTCTTTACATATTTAGCACCATTATAAATGCTGGAGACAAAGTGGGGTTTGGGGTGGAGGCTGACAGCTCAAGATCCCCCATGTAATAACCTTGTGACCCCCTGAGGGGTCCCGACCCACAGTTTGAGAACCCCTGATCTAGTTATTATGGAGTCCTGCCTTCAGTGCAGGGGACTGGACTAGATGAACTTTCAAGGTCTCTTCCCGTCCTACACTTCTATAATTCTTTCTGTGTCCTAGTTACATGACAGCAGCTGCCTGTATCTCTGTCTGATGTTCTCAGAGGTGCCAGGTCATGGCACTCACCTTTCATGTTCTTCGCCTTTGCTCAGATCTGAGGGCATCACAGATGTCTTGCAAACCCCTATCCCACCAAAACTGGCATGAGTGAGATGGCACAGATCCTGGGACTGGTCCGTCTTCAGATCCAGGGCTTTTAAAAGAAAGACACAAACTCAAAATGGGGGTATGGCTACTGAATATTAACATGTGCTAATGTAACCCTCTAAAAGAGGAAACCATGGTGGAGGTCAGTCTACCCAGTTCTACTCAGAGGTAGGATTGGTTTCAAATAACATCCAATTTACTATGTACGTTTGCTTTTTATTTTGGGTTCACAGATTGTAAGGCTAGAAGGGACCATTACGATCCATTAGTTTGATCCATTGCATAACACAAGCCATAGGATTCTACTCTGTGATTCTCATGGTAACTTGTGGTGGAACTAGTGTGCATCTTCAGAAAGATGTTCAAGCCTGATCTGAAGACTCCAGGTGATGGCGAATCAACCATGTCTCCTGGTCAGGTGTCCCAATGGCTAATCCCCCTCCCAGTTAAACATGCATCTTGTTCCCACCCCCAGCCAGGCTGCAGGTTCAAACACTGCTCCAGGCGCTGACCTTCTGGTGTCTGACGCTGTGCTGTTACAGGGGCTGTCCTCAGGAAGAGTCACTACACAAAATATCTGGCTGAATGTGTTAGAAGCCAGTGCCCTGACGGTGCTTTGCCAATGGAGAAGGCCTAATGCTGATGTCCTGGCCAGCATTCCCTCTCCTAGGAGAGACTTCTACTCAGTGCCTGTGCAGGGGATGTGACACCCATATCCCTTGTGGCCATTCCGATAGCTGTTTAAGATCCCAGAGGCTCTTGGGAAAGAGTAAGGAACACCGCCGTGTGTTCTGACGAACTTCCCTGCACACTTTGTCCTCCTGCTACTAATGAAAACCTCAGCACAAGTTTATTGTGCTTCAGTGGTTCCAACCCCGGGCCTTTAATGGGTTCCAGTATTCAAAGCTGTGAGTGAGCTATTGCTCAGGGCCCCATGGGTGCCAGGTCTTCCTGTGCAGTCCCTCTAAACTCTAACTGGCCAGAGTGCCCCAGGCTGCACTGCAAGCAGCAATCCTGCATTGGCAGGGCCCAGTGCTAGCTAATCAATTCCGTTTTCGGGTATGTCTATGCTTGGAGCTGGGGGTGTGATTCCCAGCTGGAGGAGACGTTGTTGCACTAGCTATCAGCGAGCTAGCAGGCTAAAAATAGCATAGCAGTGGTGATGTGAGTGGTGGGAGAGGGCTCCCTGCTCTGAATACATACCCAGTATCTCTGGGCATGCGGTCAGGGTGGCTAGCCCCTCCTGCTGCTTGTGCTTCTGTGGTGATGAGAGCTAGCACAGGTTTGTCTCCTCGACTGGGAATCATGCCCTCAGCTCCAGGTGTAGGCATATACTTAGTGTCAAGTGTTTGGTGATGCCTGGTGTGTGACAGGTGCTGCAGAAAACAGAGTGCCTGGGATGGTCAGTTCTCTCTCATGACAGTACAAATGCAGCTGGGTGGGGTTTTTTGAACTAAGCTTAGTTAGTTGGGACGTTAGTTAAAGCTGCCATCAAGTTACAGCTGCTGTAGATCCCAGGAGGTGGCTGCAGGAGCTATTTATATCATGCAAGAAAAGATCATTTTGTGATTAAGGCACTGGACTGGGACTCAGGAGACATCATTAATTCTCAAGTCTGCCAAAGACTTCCTGTGTGGTATTGGGGAAGTCATTTAAACTCTCTATATAATGGGCATAATAAAGCTCCCTTTGTCTATTTAGTCTATAAACTCCTTGGAACAGGGGCTGTCTCTTACTATGTGTGTGCTCGGCACTTAATACAATGGGGCCTTGATCTTGGATAGGGCATCCAGACAGTAGCATAATAATAATTCAGTAAACTCCCCAGTGTGGTTAAAATATACTGAGGGTATGGCTACACTTGCAGCTGTACATCACTGCTGCAGGAGCGCTCCCACGGCAGCGCTTTGAAGTGCGAGTGTGGTCGCGGCGCTAGCGCTGGGAGAGAGCTCTCCCAGCACTGCAGGTACTCCACCTTCCCATGGGCATTAGCTTACGCTCCCAGCGCTGGGGCACTGTTTACACTGGCGCTTTACAGCACTGTAACTTGCTGCGCTCAGGGGGGTGTTTTTTCACACCCCTGAGCGAGAAAGTTGCAGAGCTGTAAAGCGCCAGTGTAGCCAAGGCCTTAGTTCTTGTAGTTTGCCAGCTGGACCCTGACTTCAGTTATGCCAGCGTGACTGTACTGAAATTGGTAGAATAACTGAGAACATTTTTTAACTGTCAGGGGACCACAGTATTGTAACTGGATCCCCCAGGACAGTAGGTATCACATTGTAAAGGAGACATTTAGCATCAACTGTAACTAATTCTCACCCTCTTGGAGGGATTAATCTAGATTACATGAGCCCAGGCCACATGTCTGCAAGTGATTCCCCTAATGCCAGATTGTATAAAGTAGCAGAATTTAAACTTACAACCAGAGTGTTTCGGCTGGATGTCCTCCCAGGATGATGGGAGACTGGGGACCAATACCACAACTTCAGAACCACTTGGTGCAGAACCAAGATCTGATTTTGGAGAAGAGATCGCCTCCCACCCAGAACTTTCTGAGTGTAGTTTCCTCTCCTTTTTCGCAGGTAAACTAGCCAGCTCTTGACTTGAACTCATGTTGCTAAAATCATTTATTTTCCGTCTGTAAGAAAAGCTAAAACATTCAAGGTCTGGATTGATGTACTGTTATTTATAAAGTTTGGCAATCTCTATCCCAGAAATAGAATGAATTAACTAATGAACTATGGGGGATGGGAAAGTAGTCCTTATTAAGTTTGATAAGTAGGAAAAATATCTCATGTATGTTCTGGCCAGACCCTGGGGGTAGCATATGGTCTATCAGTAGTATATTTAAAGGTGAGTTGAATTGCAGACTAAAAGCAAACAACTTCAGAATGTTTTACTGGATGCTTCAGATAGCTCAGAAATGAGAGGCATTCTATACAGAATAAACTGTAAATGTGCCTTTCTACAAAGTCCACTTCCTGCCTCATAATGCCCCAACATGCAGTGTGCTGGTAACATGCCCACCCCTTACATCTTATTGTTGTTTTGTAAAATAAGGAGTTTTCTTAGAAAAATTGCAAAATACAATATACAGGTGCTCCCCTGGTTACATAAACCCAATTTACGGAAATCCGGACTTACGGAAAAAGTTCTGTAAGTTCCGTAAGCTTTTTTTTTTTTTGCATAATTGTCAGAGATCCGTTCCTGACTTATGCAAAATTCCACTTACGCAAGGCATTCCGGAACACCAAACTAGTTTTCACACAGCTTGAGTTCCAGCTTCCAGTTTTCATTGTTTACCAAGGACCACATTCTGTCTGGAACTCTATCCAGCAAACAGACATCTAGTGGCCGAATAATATAATGTAGATAGACCTACACTGCAGCGGCTGTCATCTCCAGTGAGTTCTGTGCTTTACATGATAGCATTAGCGCAATGCATGCTGGGGCTAGAGCGAGGTAGCCTTAACACAGAAGAACTTGAAAAACGGCAAGTTGTAAGCCCATTTTGTGGTCAGTGCCACTCATAGACAGTACATAACACTGATGTATCTGGGCATAAAAATATTGTTTGTAGCAACCCTTTAAATAATGAATCAAACATCGGTACCTAATGAAATGTATTGCAAAAGCACTTTTTAGCGTGTTAGACAGCTAATAACCAGACAGCTATAGAAAAAGGCAGGTCTATTGCGGCTGTGTCAGCTGACAGGAAAACCCAATGGCTTGCTCCACTGCTTGCTGGATTAGTCATATAAGGTCATTTTTCCTCATCTCTAGTTTAGTTTCTCCATAGTATGAATCACTACAAAATACACACACACATACACACACACACACATGCGCGCCACAGTGCTGTGTTGCCTTGACCAGCTTTCTCAAGGGAAACTGAGTTTATGAGCAATGCCTGGAGGTTGGCTGATGCTTGGGGGAAACTTGCCCGTAAGGAGAGGGACAGACCCCCATACATCCACGATGGAAAACAATGAAGCAACAGACCACAGTAGCTATTGTGGCTATTCATTCTGAGAGAGGCACATCCAGGGGCAGAGTGAGAGTTTCCCTAGATACATGGGACTCCTTGTTAAAAAGGATTGATTACAAGGCAGTAGTTCAGTGTGATGGGGTGGTATGCTCCTTAAGAGTGGGGCCTAATGGTCGGCCCACCCCATCACATGGCAAGCCTTTAAGAGTTTAAAATGTCTGACTGTATATACAAGGACTTGGGAGAGCAGAAGTGGTTCTAGGAGTAAGAAGTGTTTCAGGAGGAAATGCCATTACTGTTTCTTTAAGGGCCAGGAGCCTTACAGAGAGGGTGGGGCAAAGCTCCCCTCTCTCCCAGCTGACTGGGGATGAGTTAGGAGAAAGGGAGCAGCATACATGCTGCCTCTTCCCTGGTAGCAAGGCAGACACCAGGAGACAGCAATAGGATAAGGCTGGCTGAGAAGCTGGAAGGCTTCTTGAGGAAAAGGGGCCAGCTGAGGGGGAAACTGGCTAATCCACAACTCCACTTCAGAGGGGAGAACTGGGGACTCCTGCTTAAGGAAGGGCTGAAAAGGAGTAACCCAGAGACAGAACCAGGGAGAGTCCCAGAAACAGACTGCTCGCAGATGTGGGAAAGCAGAGTCTCCTGAAGCAAGGAGCCAGAGATTGCTGGTAGGACTGGCCCTAGACCAAATGCTGCTCCAGTTGTGGAGGGTTTTCGCCACCCCACCTCCATTTCGGTGCTACCCACACCACACATACACTTTCACAATTACACAATAAAACAAAGTTCACAATATCACAGCTAGGCTCTCACTTCACTTCACTTAATTCTTAGTCTCATTGACTGACTGGTCACGCCCCACCCCTTATATACCCACCAGGGCGTGGCCCACAACATTCTAGGCGGTGTGAGGAAAATGTAGTTCTCAGAAAGTCTTTAAGGTTCCATGAGATTCTACGAAGGTCCAGAATATTCTAGCAGGTTAGTGAAAAATGAACTCACATATGGAATACCTGAAACATTTTACTTCAAACATTCTATTTTCCCTTTTGGCATTAACAACAAAAACAGCACCCAAGCCCGGTGTACCCCAAACCTGGCACCCCAGGTGGTTGCCTGGGTTGCCTGCCCCTAAATCTGGTCCTTGATTGCTGGTTGGACTGAGCCTGACACAACAAATGTCCCTGAGTGTATTGGGGTAAGCGCCTATTTATGGCTATGTCAGTCAGTACGTGAAACCTTGGATATGGGGTGTGCTGGTTGATTACAAAGGTCTAGCCTTGTTTATAACTTAGGTGAAGAGACGTGAGGCAGGGCTCATTGGTGGCACCATGCCTGGCTGAAAGGGGCAGACTGGGGTGATCTCCATACCATCACACTCGGATAAGGGCATGAGAAGGGGGAGTAAGTGAGGTAGGGTTCCCCAGTGGGGGTGGCAGGTGTGAATCTTGCACTCCCTGTAGCAATCCTGTTTCTTCTATATGTAGCTCACAGTAACAGTGACAGACTAAACACAGTCCTGCTGTAAATCCATTCGGTCTGTTTCTCTCTCATGCACACCAGTGTAAATCAGGAGTGACTCCAACAATCCCAGTGGAGTTTCACTGGGATAGAACTGGTGTAAGTGTGAATTTGCCGCATAGCTTCATTGGGGTGCCCCCGTCCCTAATTATGAAGCCACTAGCAGTGCTGCAAACATCAGTATTGTGGGGATTATCTAATAGCCCTGTGGTAATGAAGAGCAGGCAGGGAACAGTCACTGGCTTTGCCGTACCTGGCCTCTGACTCTGCAGAGGACGTGCCGTAGAGGTTGAATTCTGCTTGAACTGATAGCTCAGTTCTTCCGTTGTCCTTTTCCATCTCAAGTGTTGTTGGATCTCTGTCCTAAAAAACCAGAAGAAGATGGTGAACCTGCCAATCGCTGTCCAGGACTGCAGTCTGTGTGCCAGGAGGATCTCTGCCAACTGCTAGCCCCTTTGGTGTCCTTTAGATACAAATGCCACAGCCAAGAATAGTGGCAGAATGTCTGTCATGTCTGCAGGGTTCCAAGGCTGCAGGGTTCCCTACGAGCTTTTGGACACCCCAAAGATCTTGCTCTGCCACGTTCATTGAAAGGGTTGGACAAGGGCCTCACTATCAATGCCAGTCCCAGGAGTGTTTCTCTTCCCCTCCTTGCCCCTCCCCAGCTGTTTAATACAATCACACACTGAAGGCACATCAGGCAGTGAAGTGGAGTCTTTTGGCAGAAGGGTCTTCCAGTCCCTGATCTTGCACTTAACCCTGATTCTACCACCCACCATGGAGTTGTACACTGGACTGACCTTGAAGAATGAATCCAGGAAGCTCATGTGCTTGGGGATCCTTCGCAGCGCCATGTTACTAGGCTCTGCCGCTACATTGTTGTTTCCTGTCTCTGACCAAAGCTACGTGGAGAAATGCAAGCAGCACGTTAACAGAGCCTCTCCATCACTTGTGACCTCTTGAGTAATTTGTCCTGTGTGAGAGTGTTATCCGAGTCCTAACTTTGGTCTTCCTTTCTCATCCCCCCTCCCTCTCCATCAGTTGGACTCAGGTGCTGCAGCCCCAATGCAGGGCATGCGCTTTGATCCTCTAGCTCATGGAATCTCAATATGGGGATCAAAACGGGGCTCCCAGTGGCATGTGAGCACCCGCCCTTCCTATACTGGTAGATGAGAGGCGGGTCCTGGCTCGATGTACGAAGAGTCCCAGGGTGGAGGAGGCCTGATATGAAACAAGCTAAAGCAGTGATCCTCAGCCAGCATCACACCCTCTTTGTGGACATGCTAAAGCACAATCCATGTTCACTTACTCAGGGGTGAGCATTCAGTTCTGTCCTTAAATAACCTCCCACTCCACCCCCAAACGCCAGTAATGGCCTTAACTTGGCTCTGAACTGTCTTATTTATGTCTGTGGTTTTGGGACATTTCTGTAAGTGTCTTTTTTTTTTTTTTTTACCCCCAGAGCAGTCTCTGTGCTTTCTCCTGCAGCTGTAGATCTGTCTAGTGGGGAAGATCATAAAAAGCAATACCAGAATTTAGTGCAGTGTATCACTGTGGGCTGCTATTTGGGCCAATCAGGTCTTCACTCTTATCTGTAGGGTGGAAAGTGTGTTTATTCACTTGGCATAGAGCCTGAGGGAACACCCTGAACAGGACTTCTAACCCCACTGTACCAGAGCCAGACTGCTCTCTATTCTGTATCGCCGTACTAGCTGGATATTGCCTTTCAGTTTTTTTAACCATGCTTAAGGTATCAACCGAAGCAGATGTGAAGAAAGAAAATAACATCTCTGAGAATCAAAGGTCTGTCTTGAAAAACACCATGCTGTCTTGTTTTAGACTTGCAGTCTCTATAACCCATGCATGGGCTAGTGGTTACAGCAGGGAACGGGGAATCACAACTTTCTCCTTGACTCTGCTACTGTATGTAGTACAGCTATTCCAATTCTCTCTTCCTAAAGGACAGTAATGCTTACCTGCCTACCAAGAGTGGGACAAAACTAGCTGTCCTGGAAGAGAAGACGGTTACTCACCTTTGTAACTGTTGTTCTTCGAGATGTGTTGCTCATATCCATTCCAGTTAGGTGTGCGCGCGCCGCGTGCACGTTCGTTGGAGAAACTTTTACCCTAGCAACACTCGGTGGGCCGGCAGGT
>NC_133772.1:37726013-37793564 GCF_003597395.2 Chelonoidis abingdonii
ACTCCAGGGGGCGACCTGCCGGCCCACCGAGTGTTGCTAGGGTAAAAGTTTCTCTGACGAACGTGCACGCGGCGCGCGCACACCTAACTGGAATGGATATGAGCAAGCACTCGAAGAAGAACTTGGAGATCATTGGAGGAAAGGTGCCATATTTGTGCCAAGTAATAGGATGATTTTGTAGCATGCCCACTGGTGCAACTGTGCTGCCACCTAGTGGGGAGGGTGCCTCACAATCAATTCACTCACAGGTGATGAAGTGTCTCTGCTAGCGGAGTCATAAATATTATTACCTGGTGTCAGAAGAAAAACCTGTTGCTTTTGCCAGGTTCCCTTCCCCCAGCTAAGCAGTTAATACAGTATCAGATAACAGGAGAAGATGGCAATGAGTCGGTGACAATGCTTAAAAGTTTGCAGTCCTGAAAATCCTTGTCTATGGTACAGGAAATATCTCCTGCTGCCAATGGATGTCAGCAATAAGTGCAGTTGTCCCAGTTTAACTGCAAGAGTAGCCAAGCACACACCATGTTCTAGCATCATTTCAGAAACTGGTTTGTGCTTGGCTATACTCGCAGCTGAGTCATGGCCCACACCCTGTTCAGCTGCACCCATGGGTGCAATTATGATAGTGTAAGCAACACCTAAGAGCCACTAGCTCACAGAGGGGGCTTTGCTGTTTTGGTTGTGTTTGTTCTGGATTCCGCTGGGTCTCTGCTTCTCTTTCACATTTATTTTTAAATTCCGGCGTCTCCCATTGCGTAACCCCATCCTCCTGCCTCTCCCTCCAGCCCCCGGCTTGGTTTTCCTCTTGAATCTCAAGGACTGAATTCTAAAGAGTCCAGGCCTGTTTACCCCCTTCTCTTAATGGGCTGAGATGCACTTTGCAGCCCCTCAGAGGTGCTGAAGAGCATACCCCTCACTGGTCCTGCAGGTCATCCTGGGTTGCTTCACTCTTTGCATATTGGGGATCCATCTGCCTTATTCGTGATTGATTATAAGGTTTGAAATATAATCTCCCCCCATTAGTTCAGCGCTGGTTCTGTTTATTTCACTGGGGTGTGTCATGTTTTGACTTCAGATTCCAAAGGATCTCCCACTCCTCTCTTGTGTGTCTGCATGAAGATGCCCATAATCAGACAGGCCCATCTGCTTTTCCACCACATTGTTTGTTTTGCCTAAAGTCACAAAGGCTGATTTTAAAAACAGAAGGAAGCTCAGCCATGTGGGGAGAAATAACATGTGAATTCCATATGCAGCAAAGGCTTATTGGATATCTCCCTCTCGTGGCCAAATAGTATAATGAATGTAAGGGTTGATTCTGCCCCCATTGAAATCAATGGCCAAATTCTTACTAACTTCAATTTTGCAGGATCAGCTCCCTCCTTAGCAGTGACAATTATGGACTTGCTTTCAGCCAGTGTGGGATTCTGACACCTCGGCAATGCTGGGTTCATTTTTCAAATTTTATCTTTTTTGGCTTTTCTCACTGGCATTATCTAAATTGCTGAGGTGCCCTGATCTGGAATAGTGTGTTCAGTTCTGGCCATCCAGCCTCAAAGGATACCACAAAATTCATTACCGTCAGAGACAGCTGATGAGAAACATGGCAAAACTGCCAAAGAAGCAGAGAGTTTGTTTGCCTTAAAGAGGAGAGGAGTCCGAAGGATCATGAGACACTGTACAAAGTAATGAACGGTACTGAAAAGGTAGATCAGGAAAGTGTTACAAGAAGGGAAAATCAAAGGTACAGGCAATGAATCGGAAAGGTGGCAAATCTGAAACTGCTCAGAGGAAATATTTTTTTCCACACACACGCTGCAAGGTTAAGCTGTGGAAGTCACTGTCACAGGATAGTGCTGAGGACTCAAAAAAGGGAGAAGAGGTCTAGATGGCTAGCAAGTACACCCTGAGTCACAATACAGGATGTTAAACAAACAAGAAATTGGGAGGCTTTCTTGCATCTTCTTCTGAAGCAATGGGTACAGGCCCCAGAAGGGGTATCTGCACTTTTGTCTATTGCACATAGACATGTGCATATGGTGCTGGCACTACCGCACTAAAAATCACTGAATCGATGTTGCGGCAGAGGCTTGCGATAGCTACCTGAGCTCGGACCCAGGGTTAGGGTGGGCTTGAGCTCACAGGGCTAGCTCGAGCCTCTGCTGGCACCACGACATCCACGTGCTAGTGTGAGCCCCACTCACCCAAGTCTGTCTGCCTGGGCTGCAAAGCTCCTTGCCAGCTGCAGTGTAGCCATACCCAGAGCCTAGACTAGCCGGATGAGCGCTGGTGCAACTCAGTCCGTTAATTCCTAGGATCCTCTAGTCCTCTTCTGGGGCAAAGAGGGTAGATGGTCCCTAGTAGTCCCCTTTGCAGGGTGGTCCTTAGGCCAAACCCACAGGCTTTCCAGCAACTTTGTGCCACCAGAGCAGACCCCAGCACCTGCCTCTAAGCCTACAGAGAAGTTTTGTTGACTCACCACATATCTCCTCCTCTCTTAATAGGTTTTAACTCCTCTTTCCATAGCTCTTCTGAGTCCCCTCTGCATAAGCCACACTGCCAGATATGAGGGGAGTCACAGCAAAATGTGCCCAGCTCCCCATGTGCCCTTGCTGCCTGAAGTCATGGGCACTGTCTCCAGCAGCCTGTGGGCCGTGTGGCCCAGCTAATCCAGCTCCGCCTTCTGTTCCTGACTTCATGGCTCCCTAACTGCTGACAGAGCCACCCTCATCTGACCTGCCCCATGCAGAAACCTGCCTTAAAGGTGGAAAGCCTCAGCTGTTCCTTACAAATCTATTTCCAATTGCAGGGGAGGTATTTTGCCATGATATAAGGGCAGCCCTGGCTGTGACCTGCCCCCACATGCACCCCCACACTATCCCCACCCCCACTGGATGCCTTCTGCCTGAGCTCTGCTCCATAACCACATTACATCAAAACTGAGCCATCCAGGCCACGCAGCGCTGTGATTTTCCCTGGCCTGGGGCCATGCCTAGCTTCCGTCCGCTTCTGGATTAGAGCGGAGCTGCCTACCACATACCATTGCTGTAATGCAATTTGCAGATCCCCCAGCACTGCAGGCTCAAACCTGTTCCAAAGTTCTTGCCCCTCTGCCAAGGTTTCTGTGCCAAATGATGGTTCTAACTCCCAAACAGGAGACACTGTGCTTAGCTAGATTGGCTTTGGAATTTCACACACACATTCCTTATAAGAGGGCAGCTGTCCAGGAGGGGGCTAAAGGCTGGATTCTAATACCAATGAAGTCAATGGGAATTTTGCTATTGGCTTCAGTGGGAACCAGTCCAAACTCTAATTTTGCACCTTTCTTATTTTTTTCTGCTCTTGTCTTTTGCCTGTGACTTGCTCTCTCTCTCCACGGCTTATGTGCATTTTAGCAGACGGTTATCTGCAGGATCCTTGTCTGTTTGGCCGCTATTCACACTGGTATAGAAACTGATAGCTACAATAGTGCTGGCACAAGGCTATTACTAGCAGGGCTCTAGCACACTTTTCTTGACCAGTGTGTGCAAGTGTTGGTGTTTTTATTTTGTCTGAGATCTGTGTTGTAAAACCATGCTGTGGATTATATAGGCTGCATAGTTAAGCACCTTCATTTTCAGTT
The DNA here is from genome assembly GCF_003597395.2 of Chelonoidis abingdonii. Classification (NCBI taxonomy): domain Eukaryota; kingdom Metazoa; phylum Chordata; order Testudines; family Testudinidae; genus Chelonoidis; species Chelonoidis abingdonii. The sequence continues at coordinate 37,729,633 of NC_133772.1, forward strand.
TAAACTGATTTTTACTGAAAAAAATCCCGGGTTCTTCAGTGTTGTTTAGTTTTTTTCCAATTTTCACCCTACTTTTGTATCGTTCAAATATGTAAAAAATAACTGTTTTATTAGGAAAATGCAATACATTGCCTGAGATGTATGCATTATGATAATACATTAGTCTGTGTGTATATGCAAAGCTGCCCGTTGAAGTAAGGCTGTGTATTAGTCTAAAAGACGCACAATAAACAAACAGGCACGCACACAAGCTCTGAGGTGCATGCGCATCTGAACATACTGATGAATCTCACGCCCACCACGTACACATTTCAAGCTGTTAGCAGATAATGGTTTAAAAATCTGGTCCACTAAAATGAGAAGAAAATGAAAATCTCTGTCAGAATCTGTTTCAGAACACAAGGAAGTATTCAAAAGTGTTCAAAACACAGGAGAAAAGGATGAAGTTGAGTGTATGTGCTGCAAATGGTGTGGCCCAATTAGTAAATGTAAATATTTATAGGATGCTAGTTCTAAGGCTACAACAGTAAACGGTTTATTCAAATGAAAAGTTTTATTTGGGCATTAGAGAGAGATTGTTTTCTTAAACTCACAGGTGGCATTGTGTTTTGAGTTCTGCAGCAAAGCACAATGAATTCCATTCATCAAAGCATTAATCTACTGAATACCTTTTTCCCCGTCCACCAAAATAAACCCCAATATTTACCCAGGAAAAAGTTTTTCCACTGATTTTCACCTGTTTCGGTTGTTGTGGCAATAAACACTGATAAACTCCCAGGAAAAATTAAATGAAAATTAAAAAAATGAATGGCCCTATGCATAGTTTATGGTTGGCTTGCCTGAATCTCATTCAACAAAAGGAGATCCTATTAAAACTGGGCCTGGAAACTGAATACTGCGAGCCATAACCTTGTTTAAACGTGACTGGCTTGAGCAGTTATTCTCCCAGTGTGCATATGTGTGAGTGTACATAATACTTCCATTCAGCTTTAAAAGCCCTGTAATGCTGTACACCCTCTGAGAAATTCCATTCTGAATAGTCAACAGTCTTGTGTTTCCCGTGATTGTGTCTGTTAAAATTTACACATGTGAAGGTGAGTGTGAGGCAGGGGCAGAGGGAAGAGAGGGAGCAACAGGGAGAGAAGAGGAGAAAATGCAAAGGAAAAGAAACTGTTTCTCTATGGGACAGGTATTTATGCACATCCAGTCTTATTTTAAAAACCAAGTATGTTTTGTGGGTATGTGGAGGTGGGGGGATTTAAAAGCAAATCACCATCAGATGCGCTTCAGGCAGTGATTTAAGACATTAAATAATTTAATTTAAAATTAATAGTGTCACAGTTCACTTGCAAGTTACAAAATGGAGTTCTGCACTAAAGAGACATTTTTATGCACAGTCTGGACTCCAGGTAATAAGAAATCCCTCCCTCCCTCCCTCCCCCCTCTCTAGTTGCTCCTCTCTAAGATACCTGAGCATATATGTGAATGAATTTATCCCACTTCTCCCCTGTGAAGTAAGGAAGTATCATTAGCCCCATTTCACAGATGGGTAAACTGAGGCACACAGCTTAAGCAACTTGCCCAAGGTCACACAGTATGTCTGAGGCACAGTCCGGAACTGGGCCCTTATCTGATGAGTCCTAGGGCTAGTGCTTTCCATGAGCCCATCTAGATATGTGCTAGTTATCCTTAGCAGCAGCCCTACAGCAAGGAGGCCTCTTGATCATTGACTGCTCTTCTGGTCCTCAGTGTCCAGACCTTGCCCTGTTAACCATGGCAGCTTAGTGAGGCCCTTGGCCAGAAGGTAGTAGGCTGGGCACCCTTTCTAGCCATGTACCATTAGGATTATACTGAATATTTCTGTAGCCTGTCCCATCCCCGTGATACCTGACATCCTTTCAGGTCTCTACCGGCATCACTGACGAACCTTACTGAGTTCGGGGTGTCTAGCTGCTCACATTACATGAGGCAATTCAGTTAGAATCCTGTTGTAGGAAGACACTTTCAGCCTGAACCTCGGAGGTGCTGATCTCCAAGCAGGCAGACTGGTGTGCTGCTATTGTTTTTTGTAAGTCCACAGCAAGAGGCAAGGATCTGGGTTTGAACTAGAGGGTGAGCTGCAGCTGTTCCATGACTATGAACCTATAGCTGGCGAAGTCAGCAGGAGTCTTTCCAGTGACATCATGGGCTTTGGATCTGGCCCTCAACTGGTGAATAAGAATCATAGAATCATAGAATATCAGGGTTGGAAGGTACCTCAGGAGGTCATCTAGTCCAACTCCCTGCTCAAAGCAGAAACAATCCCCAACTAAATCATCCCAGCCAGGGCTTTGTCACGCCTGTCCTTAAAAACCTCTAAGGCAGGAGATTCTGTCACCTCCCTAGGTAACCTGTTCCAGTGCTTCACCACCTCCTAGTGAAAAAGTTTTTCCTAATATACAACCTAAACCACTCCCATTGCAACTTGAGACCATTACTCCTTGTTCTGTCATCAGGTACCACTGAGAACAGTCTAGATCCATCCTCTTTGGAACCCCCTTTCAGGTAGTTGAAAGCAGCTATCAAATCCCCCCTCATTCGTCTTTTCTGCAGACTAAACAATCCCAGTTCCCTCAGCCTCTCCTTAACACGGCGACCATGCAAAGAACAAATTCTGATCTAATAGCGCCCCTGGCGATACTGCCAACCTGTGACAAATGAGATTTTAAAAGGATGCTGCTGAGTTACAAATCTTAGATTTTTAGGGGTGGAAAAAAGCTAATTTCTTTCCGTGGGTTACTAATGTAGGTTATTAGACTTGGAAAAAAATTAAAAATCGAACTCAATAACTGACTTCTTACCTGTTACACCATTTCCTTTTCTTTACTCAGACTAGAGAATGAAAATGGACTAGTCAGTTCCCCTTCTTAGTTCTCATTCACCAGCCCAATGCTGTTGTGTTTGGGTTGCAAACAATGCTGGGATGTTTAAATGTAAAAACACATCTTTTAATTAGATTAATGGCATGGAGAAATAAAGCTTGGGAAACAATCGCCGTGGAAAAAATGACAGATTGCTTTATACTGGGATCAAGCAGATCTTAGTGTATGGTCACTGTGTTTTTACTTTTGAACAATATAAATACAGAGAACAATAAGAGGCTCACCAAACACAAATGGGCCTTTTAAACTTGACAAATATAGAGGGGGAAAGCAGATGAGGAACAGGTCAAATGATTCCTATATGAAGGGATATACATAGCAGTTGACTATAACTTACATGCGATTTACAAAAGAAAAATAGCAGAAGAAGGGAACGCTTCCAGAAAGTCTCCTACATGGAAGGCAGAACAACTATTTACATTTGGACACTATGTGCAGCAGTGGGTAACTAGACTTTTATTTGTTTTGTCAATGTCTAGAGGTCTAAGTGCCTCTTGTGTGGATTTTTGTTAAAGGTTAAATAAGGTGGAATTAGGAGGCGAGAGATACATAGAAATGGTTATGATTAAGAGTGATTGTACTGGTGCAGAAGTATGAATGTGTTAGATAAGGTTAATCAAGATAAACATCTACATAATTTGATACTGTTTTTCAGTATGTTAATGATAAAATGAAAAATGTATTTTTAAACAAGCTTTTCATTAGAATTGGGGGCAGGGCCATTTCTATGCCTGTTCGATCTCGCAAAACCTCTTTATTATCGTAGTGCGTAAAGGCCCCAGCTGAAAGCGGGAGCCCATTGTGCTTGGTGCTGTATGAACACATACTCAGACCCAGCCCCTGAAGTGTGTACACGCTACATTAGACAAGACAGACAAAGGGAGCATTATTATCCCCATTCAACAGATGAGGAACTGAGGCACAGAGAGACAAAGTGATGCAGCCATAGTCGCATAAGATGTTGGTGACAGGGCCAGAAGTTGAATGCACAGCTCCTGAATCCCAGGCCAGTCAACCCCTGAACCACAAGACCATTCTTCTTCATCAAAAAGACCCAAATTTGTGGGACTAAACTACCAGATTGTAGCTGTAAGACCTGTAAAGAGACACTGACTTCAAAATTCCTTCAGCCGAAGAGTGAGAGATGTTAAAAACTGTTAGCCAAATGAGCGAGTCTCTCTCAAGAGGCCTGATCAAACACCCACTAACGTCCATGAACAGCCTCCTCTGTAACCTTTGGATCTCAAGCACTAACAGAGTGAGAGTTGGCACATCTCCTGCATTCTTAGAGTTCTTTCTAAGCCACAAGGTGCAACCTAAAGCTGTGCACCCACTCCCTCCAGCCATGTGGCAGACTTTGAATGTATGGCACAGAAACTTCCGTAAGGCCTGTCCACTTGCTCTTTCTTGATAGATCCATTTCTCCTGGAATATTTACACTGGCTCCTAGCCACATTTCACCCCATTCTAATTGGCCTATAACCAGAGCTGCAAAACTTGACTCTGGGCTCAGATTTTGAAATCTCCAAAATCTGTGGGTGTTTGAATCTAGGCTTCCAGCTCAGGCCCATCTTTTCTGTCTGTCACATGCAAAATGCTTGGGCACTGAATATGGTTGTATAAAGAGGGTGCAATAGAGGAATATACATGATGATACATGTTCCTTCTCCTCTCCCCCTCCGCTCTCCTTGAATTAGCCACTTGGTTGCACTGCTCCTCTGGCTTTATGTACTGATGATAATAAAGTAATTGCTTGTGGCAGCTGCTGTTCTTCCCTGATTCAGCCATACACCTTTCCTAACCTTTTGTGCTAAACTCCCAGAGTGCAGCCGCACAGGCCTCCCCCTGCGGCTCAAGTGACTGACATCTCACCGCTTCAGCTTAGAGTAGGCACAGTGCATGCCGTGGATGAATCTGCTGGATCTTTACTGCTTACCTTCCCCCTGCCCAAACTTGGCAACGTACTTAAGCATGGGACTACCTTTAAGCACATGGCTGTTTGCTTAGGGTATGGCTACACTTGGAGCTGTACAGCACTGCTGCGAGAGCGCTTTGAAGTGGGAGTGTGGTCACGGCGCCAGCACTTGGAGAGAGCTCTCGCGCCGCTGCAGGTACTCCACCTGGTGGGGGGGGGGGCGTGGGGTGTTAAACCCCTGAGCGAGAAAGTTGCAGTGCTGTAAAGCACCAGTGTAGCCAAGGCCATAGTATCACTTATTTAGTGCTGGCATGGTGCAATGCATCCAATAGTTGCGGTCCCTGCCTGCAAGAGCTTGCAATGCAAAGGAAAGCCGTGCAGAGGACAGAAAGCACTGGGAGAACCAGCAATGACTGTCCTTCCGGCGTGACTTCAGTTTTAGCCACCTAGGGTGACCAGATGTCCTGATTTTATAGGGACAGTCGTGATTTTTGGAGCTTATTCTTTAATAGGCACCTATTACCCCCACCCCCAGCCTGATTTTTCACACTTGCTATCTGGTCACCCTGTAGTCACCTCTCTCCTCCTTCAGTGTCTTGCGAGCCCTATGTCAGCAGGGAGGGGAGCACCGAGGGTACTGGTATGGCAGACCACTTGGCAGGGCAGTGAACTGTGTCAGTTCTGGGAATGGCCTAGCTGTTTGTGGGTCAGAAAAGCAGCAAGACATTTCTTGTTTTTATGCTACAGAAAGGTGGCCGGGAAGAGAATCTGTGGAGAACGGTTCTTGAGTGGAGGAATCTGCAGGGAAGTGATCAAGCACCAGCTGGAGGACTGGAACACCCAGCCTCTAATGAATTACACCATGGGAGTGACATGGACTCAGATCTTTGACCGGCCAGTCTGCATGCGAGCCTTCCCCAGCAAGGGCAGAGCGAGTTCAGAGAGCGCCACAGAGGCGAGGCAGCACACAAGGGGACTGCCGCTGGGCCCGGCTCCTTCTGGTGCTGTCTCCTGGAAACGGGGTAGCTCTACAGTGAGGGTGGCTCACACTGACAGCAAGGAGCAGGGTGAGGCTCGCAACCCCTCCCCCGGACTGTGCTATTTCTTTGCCTCTACGCCTGCACCACAGGCACCCCCCTTTGTACACCATGGCCCTGACCCTACCAGGAATGGAGGTGGCAGGGGTCACCATCAGGCTTCTGGGAAGGGACCCTGTGCACTTCCCAGGCCATCCCTCCCTGTCTCTAAAGCTCCACCCAGGAGGAGGGATGAGTAGCCCCCATCCCAGCTGGGGGCAACGTGATCAAGGCCCTGAGGGATGGCAAGAGTTTGCAGGAAAGCAAGGCTGGAGATCAGGGTGGTGGGTGACTAGAATCGGGGCCCATGGGTGTGTGGATGGGGACAGTGTGGGCAGGAAGAGGGGAGAGCTTGTAGGATAGTGGCCACCCCTTTGCAGAGTGGGTGGGGTTTCAGTCTCTGGGGTGATGTGTGTGTTCATTTTGAGAGGATGCTTTGACAGTGCCAGTATCCTTGTCTCCTTGCTGTCTGGGCTGGTAAGTCATGGACCTGTGGATTTGTCTGTAGAGCAGGCAATTTAATCTCATTCTAGTCCTGATGCCTGGAGACTGCAGCCTTCATCTCTGACCCCTAGTGCCTTTCAGTCCCCACTCCTCCCCTTTCTCCCTCTGTTTCTTTGCCCTCAGCTCTCTAAAGCTTTAGTTCCTACCTCGAAACTCTCCATTTCTGGCATATCATCCTGCTTCACACTGGCCTTTGATCCCTGTGGCTCTCGGAGGCCTTGGGCAGGTCTTCCAGGCTGTGACTTCTCCAGCCTCATGATCTCTTTGTACAGTTGCTGCACCAACAGCTCTGATTTGCAGAGTTTCTCCTTCAAGAGCTGCATCTCCTTTTAAAAAAGGAAAACTGTAAATGCCAAAGCCAACCACTTGGGGCCATATTCCCTGCTGGCAGCACCCCCAGTTCCAGCTCCTATGCAACTCTCATTTTTATCATGGGACACTTCACTCTCACACCATCAATATCTGTGTCATTTCCCAGCTGTTGGAATGAGCCTGAATAGTGACGGTCAAATTGGCCTCAGGCCTGTAATGACACCCTGCCCCTGCATTGGGCTGTCAGCAGGGGTTGAACCCGCTACCTCTAAAGCCCCAGCCACTACCACAAACACACTCTCCTGTAAGCAGCAAGCTACAGCTCACCCAGAAAGAGAAAAGAGATGGATGAGTGGTTTGGCCAATGAAAGGTCAGTCCCAAAAGACATAGTTTGTGTCCCACATGTAGCCTTATGGATGGATGGATGTACTGATTACTGATTAATCTCTTAGACTGCAGCAGTGTGCTCCTAGGGTCTCTTAATGCTAATAATATTCCTGATGTTGTAGCCCTCAGGAGACTGAATGTTTAACCAGTGCAGTCTAAGAGGATAGTCAGTAATCGGTACACCCATCCATCAGTTCATACTAGCCAGGCTGCAGGTAAGACCTTTCCACAACCCACCTTTTTGGGTCTTTTTCTTATATAGGCTCCTATTACCCCACCCCCACCCCCATCCCGATTTTTCACACTTGCTGTCTGGTCACCCTACACTCACCTGAGGGTCTTGGACTAGATTGAACATCCAGGGCACAGTCCATCTTGTCACAGCTCCCTACATATTTTCTTACTTTCAGTCTATAATAGCTGTGATGGCCTCAGCACAGAGCATTGCATGGGCCCTGTTGTTAACCATGACAACAGCTACCTACACTGGACAGTCAGTGCACTGATGTGGTTGTTGTTTAAATGTACATGTGTGGATGAGCCAGTTTCTGCTAGACTGACTCTGAATTTATTTGCAGTTCTTACTGGTGAATATTGGCCTGTCAGCAGCTCAGCAGTCTGCAGATGTGGCATGGATGTCATTGGACTCATTTTGCCCATTAATGTCCATGCCTGCCTCTTTCAGAACTGATCTCTCTGTCCTCATTTATAAAACAATGGTATAGGGTGTGTCTGCAAGCTATTTAGGCCTGGCCTACACCTAAAACTTAGCTCAACACCTATTTACTTTGCTCAGGGGGTTGAAAAATTCAGATGTTGTTGATCTGACCTAAGCCCCAATGTAGACAGCTTTAGGCTAACAGAAGAATTCTTCCGTCAACCTAACTGTGAGGCGGATTTACTAAAGAGACAGAAGGACCCCTTCCTCGCTGTAGTAAGTGTCTACACTACAGCGGCACGGTTGCTGTGCTGCAGCTGTGCCACTCTAGTGTTTCTAGTGTACACATTGCCTTAGCTCTGAGAATTACAGAAGGTTTTGTTCTGTTATCCAGCTCCACAGTTCTTTCACTACTTCTATTGCTTGTGGGGTGTCCAAGCCCTGGCTAGCCTGGTCCGTCAGGGTATGTCTACACTGCAAAAAAAATGCCTGTGGCACCAAGTCTGCCTGGGTCAACTGACTGGTCTCGCAGGGCTTGGAGTGCTGGGCTAAAAATAGCAGTGTAGAAGTTCCTGCTTTGGGTGGAGTCCAGGGTGTGAGATCCTCCCTGCTTGCTGGGGTTTTAGTGACTTACCCTCATATGGAGCTCCTTTTCAGCCTGCAATTCAGAGCTCAGTCTGTCTATTTCCTTTTGGAGATGCTCTGGCTGGTCTCTCTTGGTTTGGTACCTACAGAAACCCACAAGATCATTACACTTCTCTTTCCAATTCCAAACCATGTTCAGAGCTATCTCAACACAATAAACATGTTTCAGCCATTTTAGAGACAACCACTGTGCTTAGTGCCTTATAAATGCCTAGACAGACGGCTAACCCTAATTTCCAGTGTTTCCTTGTGTGTGTTTCTGCTTCCCTATAGCCAGAGGATGAATGAAATGAGGTCACATGAATTACCACCATTGTCTCCTTTTGAATTTCTACCTACACTGCCTTTCCATCTCCTGGGTAAGACTGGATAGGGACTCCCTTTTGAATGCATCAACATTGCTCGTGGGTTAGTACTATGATCTTTACATCAGCAATATGATCATTATGTTCATTACTCTCCTGAGCCCCTTGCAGCTTCCACATCCTCTTCCACCCCTAGCCGTAAAGCAGTTTGCATAAATTGTATGTGAACTTTTCCTGATGAGGGTGGAATCACTGGGGACTGAAGCCCCCCTCCCTCCAAACTAGTTTTGTGACACATTAACCAAGTTATACCAAGACAGCTGAAATGCCTGGTGTCCTTGTCTTGCAAACTCTGGAGCAATAACAGAAGCTCAGGAGGCTCCAGTATAAAAAGGCCACCCAGAAGGGTAGGAGCAAGAATCTTCTAAAGTTACGTACCTGAGGCAACTTGTGTGCTGAGGCTGAGGCAGATAGTCTGTCTTTGATTATTAATATACTGGATTCAGGGGGAGTTTTATTATAGTTCTGCTACTGTTGATTGTTTTATGGGAACACCCATTTTCTTTTCAACTTTTCCCCATTTAAAACGTTGCATTGCAGCAGGAGGAGGAGTGATATAGCACAGTGGTTCTCAGCTGGGGTATGCATACCCCTGGGGTACAGAGAGATCTTCTGGGGGTACATCAACTCATCTAGATATTTCCCTAGTTTTACAAGAGGCTACATAAAAAGCACTAGTGAAGCCAGTACAAACTAAAAGTTTATACAGACAAAATGAGAAAGTTATGCCATTTTTCAGTTCTAGTGTGCTTGGACACTTGTATTTTTATGTTGGATTTTGTAAGCTAGTAGTTTTTAAGTAAGGTAAAACTTGGGGTATGCCAGACAAATCAGACTCCTGAAAGGGGTGCAGTAGTTTGGAAAGGTTGAGAACCACCTCAGTGGTACAGTATTTAACTGCAGATCAAGGGGGCCCCCAGCTTCAAATCCAGATGCCCTCTCAAAGCAAGATGAGTGATCATGGCCAGGCTATGCACTACACAGGGTCTGGACCTCCAGTCAGTGTTATGCAAGTAACTACTATGCAATTAACTGGAGCCTCAATACATGCAGTCAAATGGGGCCAGGTCAGGGCTGGTGATTAGCAGTTAGATGATAGGGTCTTACTGTAAGTGACTTGCCCTGGGTACAGACAGTGTCGCTGGTGGCCCAGGAAGCTGAGGTGAAAGGGCTGCCTGTGATATCTCTGATCAGGTACCATGAAGCTTGCCATGTTAACAGGAGATGAAACTTGAGTACTGTCTCCTTTGGGAAGGCTGGGAGCCACACAGGGCTTCTGCCCTGTGCTGGTTCTGATTTGTGTCTTCTTGACATCACTTCTGATGTGTTGATGTCACAACTGGTCAGACAGCTTGCCTTTCCGATGGGAATATTGCTCCCGGGCAGGATGTGCTCACTCTTGGCTTTGAGTGCAGCGTGCATGTGATTCAACACGGGGTTTTCTGTGGTATGTTCCTTAAACACAGGAAACCCAGATTTGTCAGCGGAGCGGAAGGAAACTGAAAGGATCTGAGGGGTCAAGTCAGCATTTGGAAACCAAGCCAAAACCACAAGAGTATGTGTGTGTGTGTGTGTTGCAGCCGCAAGCATCCCTCTGAGGAAATACTCTAGCAACACAGACCACCACAGTGCCAGCTATGATACAAGAATGAAAAGGCGAGTGGCTGTACATCAGGTTGAGGTTCTGCCAGCGGGACCCCAGTCAGGTCCAACTCAGACTTTTCCCACTCCAGGGCCTCAACTGGAATGCACAAAGGACTCACCAAATATGCTTCAAAGAGGGAAGCTCTTTGCAGGCTCTTGTCTCCCGCTGGGTCCTAAAACCAGCCAGCTAAACCATGGCTTACAGATCATTGTGATAACACAGCAAACAGTGGCAGAAAGGTTGTGCTAATCTCCCTCCCTTCCATTTCTTTTGCAGGCGCCAGAGGCTCAGTTCAACTTTCCCCATGCAGTCATTTACATATGTGCAGAGTCCGTGCAAAGTGGGTATAAAAGCAGAAGCAAATCTGAATGGTAACACTGCCCACCCACTCAGGGCAGGTGTCAATGACTACACAAGGTGCAAGGCAGGGGAGGATTATGACTAAGGGGCTTTACAAAGGTGAAGCTGACCCTAAATGTTCCTTGATCTGTCGAGGTGTTTGTATTGTGCTCATCCCTGCAGTGTCTGAGCACCTGATGATGTGGCTCCAGTTGAAAAGCAGCCCCAGAGCGTGAGAACTATACCCACAACCATCACTTGTCAGCACTACTTCAGGCAAACAGAAACAAATGTGACTTATGTCAAAGGCCATTTTATAACACAGAGCAGCTCATGCAGCTCTGCTATTAAGTTGAATCCTGGACACTACTGCAAGAACTTTTCTGGGATGAGCCGTGATCTAAGGGCAGCCTTGACTGTAATACGATCATTGCTCCTTGCTCACTGCGGTATGGTCATTGCTCCCCTGGCCTATCCAGAATGATCCCATATGCCCTGCTCTGGAGCCCCAAGTGATTTAGGATCTATAAGGCCAGACCCGCAGCTGATGTAAATTGTCATAGCTTCCTTGATTTCAGTGGAGCTAGGACTATGTACGCCGGCTGAGGAGGTGGCCCATATAGCTGTGTCCTATAATGTATCCATACGGGTTCCTAGGATACAGGGAGGATGGGATTTTTTAATAGGCATGGTAGCTTTTCTCTGCCACATACAATTTATTCATGTTCTGGATCACGGAGCTTGAATGGCTTTTTATATTTTCACTGCCTCCCTCTCAGAAGGAGTGCAGCCTTGTTTGCACGGTGATTCATAGGCAGAGCCGTGATGTAGCATGCTCCCTTCCAGGCCCTGAGCTCACCGGATTTCCCGGTGGCACGAACTTTGCGCCAGAGAGCAGGCTTTCAAATCAGTGGCACCGGCAGGAGCGGGATCCTCTTTTCTGTGGTTTCCTGGAAATCTTTCATCTTCCCATCGCAGGCTGCACCAAAACCCAAGTTCCATTTTGTGTTTGTCTTGCAAACAAATCTCAGAGCTGCCTGGCTTTTTTCCCCTAGGGATTGTATCTAGTTGAGCAAACAGCCTTCGCTTTTGCCCTAGTCTAGTTTTGGGCTGGTGCTGTATGCAGTTCTTTTCCGCAGTCACATCACTTTCTTTCACTCTGCTGTATTTCCCAGTGAGACAATTCTTGGCTAGCCTCTTGGGCATTAAAGGCAAGACTTTCAAAAGTGCTCTGCACCCAAAATGAGGAGCAGATTGTAAAAAGGGCTCTGCACCGAGGGCAAGCAATGGGAGATGCTGGGTGCTGAGCTCTTTTGAAAATTGGACCTCAATTATGGGTGCTGACGTCCTGGAAATCTGTTCCCACCGGCCTGCTCCTGCTTCCATTGACTAAGCAAATTGACACCTTGATGCACATTAAGTTTGCAGAGTCTCGCATCCATCTGACAGCTGGATTTGCTTCAAGGGTTTGATTTTCAGAGCTGGCGAGCATCTATGGGACTGCTTGGCTTCAGTGGGAGGTGTGGGTGCTCAACACCTCTGAAAATCAGTGTCTGGGTGCATGTATTCTGCATGTGAGCCGAAGGCAGCTGCTGTATTTGGGGAGCCAAGAGGAGCTGGGCTAAGCTTTCTCACCCTCACTAGAAGAGACGCTCTGTCTATGTGAGAGTGACTATAGAGTGAAGTAGCTAGTCCAGGGGTTGCTGAGTCATTACCTATTAAGGCTGTAGGGCCTGAAATCTGGAGTTGCCATGGAAGTAATCTGACAAATATTTGACAAATATGCATGATATCATTTGCAAAAATTCTCTGTTCGCCTCCCTCCTTCCCCAAAGATTTGCTCCCTTCAGTTCTCCCCTGTGCTGCTCTCTTTGACCCCCTTCCCTCATTTCTGCTTTCTCCTGGACCCCTGCAATCTATGGCAGCCCTCTCTATCACTCCTGTTTCCTTATACACTCTCCACCGTACAGTGTGCTCCCTGATTCTAGAGACCAGGCCTAGAGCGTGACCCCCCAAGGCCCCCACCCCACCCATGGCCATTGTAAATCAGGGCCCAAAAATTCATGAGATTCACTTAAAAATCATGAGAGTGTAAAATAATATCAATACGTTTTGAGGCAGGCGTCCTGTGGCAAAAGTAGCCTGTGCTCATGCATTACAGGTTGTAGTCTAATGCATACACACACAAGGGGGTTGTATCCTAACTTTTGAGTGCTGACTTTGCAACCTTAATAATGTTGTTTGCCTGTAGTTTTTTATGGAGGCGATGTGAATATATAATGGTGAGATGGGCTTTTCACCCAGGCAGCTTCCCCTCCTTTTGCCAGGTTTTGTGTTGTCACACAGTGGGACTTTGTCACATTTCCCACCACACCAGTGTCTGACCTCAACCCCTTCTTTTCTGCTGCTCACCTTGTGGGGGTTGCACTCACTCTCTGCCTCATGCTCACTAGCTCCTGCAAAATGAAGGAGAGCCGGGCTGCTGGCTCCTTCTGAGCTGCGCATCTCAGCCCCTGGATTTCCAGGTCCCTCTGATGCAGCAGCAAGCGCAGGACACGGGTGTCATCCGTCTTCTGCAGGATCTTCGGCCGCACAGGCAGGGCTCTGCAATGGAACCAAAGGATATATATTCCATTAAAATTATAACAATCCAAAGCCATGCTCAGATCACGGGGAGGTTCAAACGTTCTGTGCACCTCTAGAGTATGTGCCACTTACTCAAGCGGCTCATTTAGGAGCCTTAACTTTAGTCATCTGGTTTTGAAAACTTGGCCATGGTACTTTTCATGCATATATGAATTGAACAACAGATGGGATGGGTAAGTATTATCACCCAGTTTTATAGAGGATGAAATGAGCACAGAGAGATGAAGTGACAAGTCCAAGGTCACACAGTAAGTCAGTGGCAGAGCAGGAAATAGAATGCAAGTTCCCTTCAGTCTGGTGCCTTATCAGCATCTGAGTGAAATCTCTGGATGAAGGATCAGAGGGCTGGATTCTCTGTTTCATTATAGTCCATGGGCCAGGGCGTAAATTCAGGACTGTATACGCCCCATGGTGCACAGTGGATGCACGCCCACAGGTGTCAGTAGGAGCTTTTCACAGTGATCAAGCAGAGAATATGGCCTCAGTGTAGTAACTAAACCGTTAGTGATTATTTGTCATTTGTTTAGTGCCTCACTGAATGAGACAATCTGCTCCCACTGCTACTTCTGTTCTTGTGTCTCTTCCTTCCCCATCCTCCTCTTTCTGTTTATCTCCCTCTTCCTGGTCTTATTAAACTTCCTCTGCAATTTTCTCTGTGTTTCCTTCCCTGAACCATCTCCTCATTTCTTCCTGTGGGCTTCCCTCCCCCTCACCAACTCCCATTCTAGGCACTAAAATGAACAGTGATTCAGTAGTTCATGTGGACACTGAAACATCTACATTTGGGTTTTACAACGGATACTCTGATTAGATGAATAGGTGACTAGGGAATTCACACAGCTGAGTCATTGTTTCAGGCTGTCTGCAGATTCAGGCAGACATCACAGCATCACCTGCACTCAGGATACACTTGCACAGTTACCTTTGCCGCTGTGAAGGCTAGAAACTTTTTTTGTTTTGAAAAATGAAAACTTAGATTATACAAAATCTGAGTGTCCTGCAAGCTATATAAATACAGCATGTGGGCTATCTGTCTGATACCCCTGCCTGGAACCTTCCTGAAGATTGCCCATCACTACCCCTTACTATTCATTGTTGCAGTTTACCAGGAGACAAACCTTTTGAGACACATTAGTGTTGCTTTAGGTGGACTGGCGACAGCGGGAAAATAAAGGTGCCCAGGAGCTCTGGGTATATGATGCTGAAGATCAGGAAGGCAGCCCCAGAAAATAAATAGTAATAAACAGCAAGGGGAAAATGCAATATGTGGGGAAGTGCGGGGTGGATTTTTCTCCTCGTTCCCTGCCTGTTGGAATATTTGCCTATAATCACCTTGACCAGGCAATAAAATAAAACTCTGTTTTCATAATGCTCCTCACTTTCCTCAAAAACTACAGGAAAAAGTCCTTCTGTGGTGCCCAACTTCCCACACTCTTCCCCCTTTTCCACTGGCATGCAGAGCCCATGCATCTGTAATGTCACCGCCTCACTGACAGTATCTGATGCACAGGTCCCTTTCCCCTAGAGGTGTCCAGGCATCCGGGGCCTCTGTAATGTTTCCTCCCCACGTGTAACCCACCAGTGTGTGTGTGTCATGTGTCCTCTCTCTGTGTCTGATCCACAGAGTTTAACCACCTGCCACCGCTCCTGGCTAGGAGGATTCATCTTTTAGTTCAAGGAGCAGAGGCCTGGGCCGAAGGTCCTGGGTTTAAACTCTGCTGTAAACCAGTGATGGGGCTACTACTACACAGGTATCTGTTGTACAGACCTCTTCACTCTGATTCTGTAAAGTCTCTTCCTCATCATGCCCATGTATCTGGCGACAGACCCTTTTCCAATGGCAATGCCTATGAACCTAGTGCCTCTGCAATGTCCCCTCCCTGCTGCCCATACTTTGACCCCCCTTGGCTGGCAGTTCCCGTTCATCCAGTGCCTCTGTAACATTTTGTTCTCATGTGCCTCTATCTGTTTCACAGACCACTTTCTGATAGGCTGGAATTGCCTATATTCGTGGTGCCTCACTAAGGTCCCCTCCCTACTTGCAGGTACCGATTGTCCCTCTTGTCCGCACAGAGCCAGCTTTGCAGCAGCCTGGATTGCTTGTTGGCTTATTTATTTATTTATCTATTTATTTTTCCCTTCAGAGCCATTCTTTACTCCCATATGTTGTAATAATTACAAGTGATAAGTTAACAGCTGGTCTGCTATTCTGGGCTCAGCAGAGCTGCCCGCCTCTTCCTTCCCTCCCTCCCACAGCTCTGGGTCAGCTTTCTGGCTCCAGCAATCAGGGATTCCTATGATTTCTTAGACCCCCTAAGAATCGGAGCTTTTCCTCAATCACCATCTGTCTTCCCCTCTCCCTCCCTCCCTCCCTCCCTCTCGCCATACGGCAAAGTGGTGATTTTGTGATTGTGACATCCATCTGTTGCCATGGAAAAGACTGAAATAGCAAAGGAATGTGACTCCCCTTGCTAGGAGGCCACAAAAAGAGATAGTGAAGGGTATTTTTTACCCCCGTTGGCATCAGCGTCCTTCAGTTCACTGATGATAACTGAGAGCCTAGCAATAATCCCATGACAGGTGTTGTACAATACGGGGAGTGATTTTGATTGGGCGCTGTCTCCTGGGCCTTGCGTGTCACTTTCTTGACCTGTTGTTAGAGATTGCAAACAAGCAGGTCGAAACAGTCTAAAGCCCTGTGGCCCTGGCATTCAAGTGTGGAATCCCCATCCATACCCCCAGACCGACCCAATCCAACACAATTGCTGACAAGATCATGACATTACTATTTACCCAGTCGCTTTCCCCCATGGAGCCCCTGAGCCACCTTGGCCTAGTACGCAGCTGCTATTGCTCCACTCTCAGAAACTCATGCTAAGACCATCCCATGAATCAAATGTCAGGAGCTACTCTCCCACCAGTAGGTGGATCATTTCAGTGATCTACCACCTTGTGAACAGTGTCCCAAAGGACATTCAGGGAACTGGTCTTTTATAGCACAGGGAGGAGCACAATCACCATTAAACATACTCTCTTTGTGGAGATCTTCTAGAATCCCTCATTTACTCCCCCCGTCCATCACAGAATCTAGGGCTAGTCTATATGAGAAGTGCAACACTGGCGCAGCTGCACTGCATCTAGTGAAGATGTTCTATGTAGATGGGAGAGAGCTCTCCTGTCGGCATAATAAAACCACCTCTGCAAGAGGCGGTAGTTATGTCAGTGGGAGAGCGTCTCCTGCCAACATAGCGCTGTCCACAGCGGTACGTAGGTCGGTGTAACTTACGTTGCTCAGTGGGGTGTCTTATTCACACCTCTGAGTGACATAAATTGTACTGACATAACCTGTAGTGTAGACAAGTCCTAGAAATGTAGGCCTGCAAGGGACCTCGAGAGATCATCTAGTTCTTCCACCTATGCTGAAGCAGGACCAAATAAATGCAGACCATCCCCGACAGGTGTCCAATCTGTTCTTAAAAACCTCCAATGGCAGGGTTTCCACAACTTCCCTTGGAAGCCTATTCCAGTCTTTAACTTTTTAACTCTAAAGGTAGTTTTTCCTAACATCTAACCTAAATCTCCCTTGCTGCAGATGAAGCTGATTACTTCTTCTCCTACCTTCCTAGACACGGAGAACAATCTTCTTTCTAACAGCCTTTAAAATATTTGAAAACGGTTACCAGGTCCTCCGAGTCTTCTTTTCTCAGAACTAAACATACCCAGTATTTTTAACCTTTCCTTGTGGGTCAGGTTTTCTACACCTTTTAATAATTTTGTTACTGTCCTCTGGACTCTCTCTAACTTGTCCACATCTTTCCTAAAGTTTGCCACCCAGAACTGGACACAATGCTCCAGATGAAGTCTCACCAGTGCCAAGTAGAGTGGAATAATTACTTCCTGTATTAATAACACTCTTGTTAATACACCCCTGAATTATATTAGTCTTTTTCACAGCTGCGTCTCATTGCTGACTCCAAGAGGTAGCAAGGCTTAGTGGCTCGAGCATCGACCAAGAACCAGGGAGTTCGGAGTTCCAGCTCTGCCTCTGCCATTGAGTCATTATGTTGTCTTAAGTGATTTGCTCAACATCTCTGGGGATAATACTTTGCAAATTAATTGAGAGGAGGAGCTGGCTGATATGTGTACAGTGCTTTGGGAATGTAACATACAATGTACATTTTTAGCAGTAGTATTCTCTTAGTTTTAGCACCATACATTATCTAGGTATGGATGCTAGACAGGGACCCATGTTCTCTGAGCCATTTGAGGGTGGAAAGATATCAGAACTATCTTGTGAGGATTAACCATCCCATTGTTCAATGAGACTCCTGCTGGCTAATTAATGGCCGCATCATTGTTCCTTTTAGACTCAACCCTTGCTCTCAGCTAGAGGAGAGCTGTGCTAGGTGTATGGCCTGGGAAGTGATAAAGAGCCTTTGTATAGGTGCTGGTCTGAAATCATGTGATGTCCAGGTTTCTTTACTTTCACACAGGCCAGGTTCTCTCTTACGGAAGGTGCTGCACATTATGGGTGGTCTTATGCAAATGACTTGCTAACATTCTGCATCTAGGAGGAAATGCCAGTAAGCTTGCCTGCTTTTCAGAACTCTCCAGAAACCACGCCTTCAAATGAGTAGTGGAAATAAACTCAGGGATGTAAATCCACAACATTGGTTCTCATTTACATGCCTTGCTACAAGGTAACAAGGTGGAGTTTGCTAACAGTGACAGGAATTTATTTTAATAGCAATCCTCTAGGTCCAATTTTCAAATCAGGGGCTTGAGAGGGAACCTATATCCCACATTAGAGGATTCTAATTGGTGCTTGCCACCAGCTGTGTAAAAAGGGGACTTTCTCGCATGCTGTGTATCTGAATGCAGGATTGCCTGTCCTAGTAACTCCCCAATTTTGAAAATTGTATTCCATGTGTTAACTAGAATGGGCAAGTAGTGGGAAATGAGAACCATGAAGAGAGAGAGGTTTTTGTGGTAGGACATGGTATTGGGACTCAAGAAAATCTGGATACTA
This sequence comes from Chelonoidis abingdonii, assembly GCF_003597395.2. Lineage (NCBI taxonomy): Eukaryota > Metazoa > Chordata > Testudines > Testudinidae > Chelonoidis > Chelonoidis abingdonii. The sequence continues at coordinate 37,748,076 of NC_133772.1, forward strand.
TTCCCTTCTCTGCCTCAGACTTTTGAGTGGCCTTGGGTATGTCCTTTCACCTCTCAGTGTGTCAACGTAGCCCCTCTAAAATATAGGTAATACTTACTTCTCACACCAGATTTGTGAAGCTATTGATGGATGTGAAGGGCTTTCAGCTCTTCAGAGGATGCTATTGATATACAAAGGGGGTGTTATGCTGATGGCACACTTGAAAACTTAGCGGCAGAATGAGTGCATTGATACGTACTTGGGCTGTTGCTCAGGGGCTACAGAAAGAATCCAATAGCAGCCTGTGCCATCTTCTCCCTGGCCCACATCCTCTCTGGCAGGCTGCATGCTGCTCTCAGTGTCTACAGGAGGAGCCTGGTTGCAGATGGTTTCTTTTCCCAGACCCTCACTCCTATTGGAGTGTGGCCTGTGCAGCTTGTCTTCTTTCTGTGTTTCTCCCATGGCTCTAGGATCATCTCCAGGCAGCAAAGACAAATTCTCTGGAGGCCTCCTGGGAAAGGAGAAATAATTGTGTATAGAAAGAGTCTGTTCCTCCCAAATGAGCCAATATGATGTCCTTCCTTCTTTCCCTCTCATCATGGACCTCTCCGACATCAGGAAATGATGCTCCAGCTCTCACCTCCGCTGATGTATGTTATTATTAGCCCCACCTGCTACCACTTGCTTACCATAGGGCCTTAGTCACAAGGAGTAAGACTTTATAAATAATTCCACTGGGATAGATTGTGCCTTTAAGCACAGCCCTGAGCAAGGAGTTCTGCATAAGTGACCCCTAGCCAGGAATAGCCCCAGGCAGCATCATCGTGCCTGAGACATAATTCCTTGCTCCAGGAGAGAGAGGGATGAGGAGTGGGCTGTACCAGCAGCAAACTTCAACACTCCCTTGCTGGCTCAGCTCCACCAGTTGGGGCATTTGGTGGGGAACCCAAAACTTCTCCCATTCCTTGCCTCTTCCTGCATGATCCCCACTCCCCTGCTCTAGATGGGAAGTACAGCCCAGTGCAGGACTATTTTTAATTCTGCTCCCATCGGGTCCCCTGGGATCCTGGTCCCACTGCAGGGCTCTACACTAGTCCTGGGCAGGGCTCTAATGTGGAGTAAAGTGGGAGCTGCGTGCCTGTAGCCCATGCAGCCCCCACAAGGATTTATGGTGGTAGGGAGGGTTCTTAGTCCTTTTACTCCCCTGCATGGGTCTGTAGTCCAAGGGCTTGTCTGTACTTAAAACACTGCAGAGGCGCCACTGTAGACAGTGCTTCAGTAAAGAGACTACCTATGCCCACAGGAGGGCTTCTTCCAACAGTGTAGTTACTCCACCTCCTGGAGAGGCAGTAGCTAGGGTGATGAGAGAATTCATCCATTGCCGTAGCGCTGTCTACCCAGGGGGGTTAGGTCGGTTTAACTGCATCATCCAGGGCTGTGGATTTTTCACAGCCCTGAGCGAAGCAGCTATACCAACCTCATTTCCCAATGAAGGCTCAAGTCACAGTCTAGCACTCAGTGTAAAGGCTGAGGGGGGTGCTTATTTGCCTTTATTGTCCTTGTTACCAAAAATCAGGAGCATAAGAAACTAGAATACCCAGCTAACCTGAGTCTGAGTTCAACAGGAACAAAGGCTACTCCAGGTTGGGGGCTTAATAAAGATTTTACAAAGTTTCTGTTCACCTACTGCAGCATAGCATTTCCCATTCTTTTATTCTATTAATGATAACTATATATACAAACATGTTGTATAGGCTAATAAAAGATGGATAGTTTCCATCTTATTGCTTGAGCGGTGTTTGATGTCATCATAATTGTGCACCTGATTCAACAGTGCGTTACTCCAGCTTTACACTAGTATTTCTCCCAATAAAACCGATGTGATGCTGAAGTCATGCAGCATTGGATCACATGCTGTGTGTGCAAATAAAGTGCTTATGAAAGGTAATGGAGACTGAAGTCCTTCATCTACAGAACAGGTGCGGCAAGGACAATGAGAGCGCAAACCTTCCTCACGCTATCCCATTAACGGGCCTCAGCTCTGATGTGGGAGACCTCTTGTAAAATGTCCATGGCTCATTCAGTCCCCAGCCTCCCTGCTGAGACTGCCAGCCAGGGTGCTAACTGCTTTCCAGTTGTGGTTTGTGATGTGGACACCTGTCCCTAGGAATTGGACTGAAAGTATCAGACTCATTTCACATATGGGCCACCCAACAGAGAAATTGAACTGCCTAAACTAGGGGCAAGGTTGGGTTGAATCGAGGGTCAGAAACACAGGAGGGAAAGATGGTTGATGAGTACAAAATACACAGGTAAGTGGATCTAGTACACGCAAGGAAGAAGAGAGCTCCTATTGTGTGGACAGCGCTTCCAATTTTGTGGACACAATCCATGGCATTTAGACCTGGTGTGTAGAAAAAAACAATTTTGTTATATCGGTGCAGTCCCCTGCATTCAGTGTGCATTCAGTTATGTCAATACAAACATGGTTATTTCAATGTAACTTATTTTGATTAAACACTTCTCTGTTGACATAACTGCCTCTCTGCTAGGGGGCTGCATTGATTTAATTAATCACTGAATAAACTGAATGTAGGTTAGGCCTTAGATGTCTAAGTGCTATGATTTGTGCCTGTAATTAATAGTGGATGAAAAATTGGGCCTATAAAAATAGAGGCTGCTTCTTATATCAGGCTCTTAATGTCTCCAGAGAAGTCTGTATTCTAAAATAGGTCGGACTCTGCATGTATCTCAGCAGACAGAACAGGTGCAACCTATGGTTTTCTACCTCTCTGTTGTATATCAGACCTCTAAGAGTCTGGGATTAATGACACCAAGACCTGGTCTACGCATAAAAGTTTTGTTGGCATAGCTATATCGGATAGGAATGTAAAAAACCTCACAGCCCTGTCCACAAGAGCCCTAGTCTAGACACGAGTATACAAGCAAAATGGTCCTTTGGCTGTTGTAGCTTATTTTGTTCGGGGAACTGGGATAAGTGATACCGGCAAAAGAACTCTGTTGCTAAAATAAGCTGCATCTCTGCTAGGGGTTTTTGCCTGGTTGGCTATACCAGTATAGCTGTACTGTCAACCCCTTTCTAATACAGACAAGACCTAAGACTTGAGTTGTGTTGATGCTCCTTTATTGGGGATTTATATCCCGCCCTTTTAGAGGAATGGACTTCATTGATACATAGGCCTCTTTCCAGTCAGCTCACAGCTGTGTATCTGGAGATCTTGTCTTGCCTTAGGCTTTGTCTACACTGGCACTTTGTCAGCAAAAGTTTTGTTGTTCAGGAGTGTTTAAAAAACACCACCATCACCACTGCTACCCCCGAATAACAAAAGTTTTACTGACGAGAAGCTTGACAAAGATATAAATCTCCTGCTCATTGTCCCTCAACTTTTGCTCAGCTCTCTCCATTTCCTAGGCCCATTCAGCATTAGGAGCTTAAAAATGACTTTCCGTTCCCTGGGTTTCATGTTTTCTCACCTGTTTTTCACTGTGCACCTTCTCTTTTTCAAACAGAAAGAGCTGTGTGTCTAATCAGAGGAGGCCTGGAAGCTTTTCTGAAGATATCTAATGGTATCTTTCCTTTCTAAACCTGAAATGCCCAGAATATGGATATTGTTTCCCCTCGCCTGTTTTCCAGGTCATCCAATTTCTCCTCAGAGCTGCTCATCCCCTCAGCTCAGGGAAGACATATCCCCCTTTATCCCACTTGTTTCATCGGCTGCTTTTTGTAACTTGTTTTCTAAGTAAGACATTTGGGATTTGACATGAAAGTCCTTCTCTCTGAGGGACTATGCGTCTATCAAAATGCCTGCTTCTTTCTCTCAGCTGCTATTTCCTCTGCTAGAGTCTGCATCCAGGAGGAGATTGCTTAAGCAAGTGAGTCTTCGGCCTCTTATATATTTATCCATTTGAATCCATCTGCGGCAATCCGGGAAGTATCTGGGCAATATTTTTTGGTGGTGTTGTTTTTTTCCCACTTTTTGAATTTTTGTGCTTGATGGGGTGTTTACACCTTAGGTGGGCAAGGAAACAGGTTACTGGGAGCTCAAAGACTCAGCTAGCTGATTGGTGGCACTTGGAGGGTGCATTAGGTACAGTTCATTAGCAGACCCAGCTGGGTTGTCCCGTAAAGGGAGGCACCCAGAGCAGAGAGTGTGAGAAGACCTTGGGATCCTGTCCTGAAAAGGGAGCTCTTGCAAAGAGTCAGGGATGGCAGAGACACAACAGGAGTGGCCTGAGCCCCTGTGGCAGGCCTTGACAAAGGAGCAAGACCCCAGGCAGGCAGCCCTGAGGGTTGGTGCTCTGGAAGAGGAGCAAGGAGCTGGGGAGAACCCAGAGAGACTGAAAGCTCAAGCGTAGGATGAGCAGAGTGGCTTATGTCGTGTGTAGTTCTGTTTGGGGCTTTTCTGTGGGCGAGCACCAGGGAGAGGTCTGGGAATCCCCTGTTCTGAAAGAGCCCTGGAGGGGATGGAACCTGTGTTGGTTACTGTTGACGTGCAGGACATTGATTCTCCAGAAGGGGAGGACAGTAGTGTGACCTGGCCTGCGGGCCATATCACCACGCCAGGCTGTAGGCGTTCAGAGGAGGTGAAAGTGTTGCCACGCTGCCTGTCACTGGGAGGGGGCGCTCTGGGATGGTGAGTTTGTCTCACTGTATTTAATGAGATAGGAAAACACTGACAAATAATAAGATCAAATTTCACTTGAGGAGAACAGACATCAAGCTGTCATCATCTCCCAGGCAGCATGTGACCCTCAACATGTCTTTCCTCTTAAGCCTATCATTTTAATTGAAACACACCCACTCTCCCGCTGGATGTGTAGGTGGCAGTAACTAACACTCCCAAAGTGTCCTTGTGTGCACTGGATCTTGTGGAAAGACTGGGATGAATTCTTCTTGAGGGGGAAGACGAGTCGGTCTCTCTTTTGGTTGTTCCCAAGTCTTGGTCAGGAATACAGAGTGGGCAGGTGGCAGTGGGTCGGATCTTTCCAGTCTGGGAGTTCCTGGAAAATCTCACTACTGGTTCAAAGCAATGCCGTGCCAGGTCATTGCCTGTGACTGAAGATCAAAAAAGCTCTGCTGTGGAGCTCTGTCAGCACCACTGGTGCGGGAAGGTGAGAGCGAGCATAGCTGCTCCGGGTCCTGGCTGTGTGGTGTGCTGTGTGCAAGGTGTTTGTTGCCTAGTGAGAAGACACAGGGGGGAGGCAGGAAGCCTTGAAGTTTGCGTCCCTTTGCTCTTTGGTTGGGATCCGAAATGCTACGCACAGTGCACCCTCTGCTTGATTAGCATTAAAGCTGTGAAGAGCCTCTGCTGGACTGTAATTATTACAACAGGGTCCACACAAGTTGGCAGATTCCACCGGGCTCTGCTTTAGTGGAGGTTTTTGGTGAAGGGAGGGGAGAAGTAGGAGCTGGTGGGCAGCTCTTCCCTCGTCTAGAAGACAGCAAAGCCCCTTACAAAGAACATGGGACCCTAATTTGGGAAAGTGAGCCCTACCCCTACAAAGTGGAGGGGTTAGCTTATGGCTTATACAAGAGTATATATGATACCTTGCCATCCCATTAAAGTCAACAACATGTAATTGAAAAGGTAAAATGTTTGGAATCAGCCATTTTTGCTGAATACTTTACTGTCTCCACAGTCAGACCCAGGGAGAAGGGCCATGCCTTGTGGGCTAGTGCATAAATACACAAGTACACACAGAGCTCTCATGAGCTTTTGCCACATTGCAGATTCCTTGGCACCTGCACTCATCTTTGGTCTACTAAGGTTATGTTTTCACTGCCAAAAACCTGAGTTTTTGCCTGTTAAGGGAATGTCTTCACTAGCAACGTTAAAGCATGTGCTGTGTAGTCATGGAACCAGTGCTGGGAGAAACCACCCCCATGAGGGGAGTAGCTACCAGCACTGGCGGGCACTGTCTACACTGGCACTTTAGAGCACTGAAACTTGCAGCGCTCAGGGGTTTGTTTTTTCACACCCCTGAGCGAGAAGGTTGCAGTGCTGTAAAGTGGCAGTGCAGACAAGGCCTTACTTAACCTGTGGTAAAACCACACCTTTTTGTAGCAGTGAAGACAAAGCCTTAGGTGAGAATTGGGTTCTTTGTTCCAGTCTCTTCGCTTGGGAGCATGTGTGAAGGGGTTAAACCACAATTAGCCTGACCTTTAAATGTCAGATATGTGTAGAAACTAGGAATGAGATGTATTGCCCTGTGCCTTTGGCTTCAAAAGATGGGAATCGTTTTATGGCCTTGTCTACAGTAGCAATTTTAGGAAAATCTCCCAAACTGGGACTAAGAGTGAGAGAGTTACAAGCCACTGTTGTTTTTACCATCATGTTATCTAGACCTGATCTGTGCAAGTCTAGACAACATGGAAATAAAAATGCCTGCATCAAGACTACACTATTATTATTTATCTCTTTATGATTTGTATTGCGGTAGCACCAATGTGGCCTGGTCCCTGTGCCAGCACTCTCACCTTCCCTAATACCATTGTTAGGAGAAAGATAAGAGATCTCCCTAAAATTGCCAGTGTAGATGTAGCCCATCAGGCAGTCTCTGCGCTTAAGATAAGCTCATGATGGACTCTCTGATGTTTTATCACTGTTTGCTCACCTGTTGTGTACCGATACTGGCCAGTTAAGCCTCATATGGTTATTTCATTGTCTAGTTTAAAGAAAAGGGTAAAGATTTAATTGCCCTGAGCTGCGGAGGTTTGAAAGAGCCCTGTGTAATCCACTGTTTGTATCACTGTGGTGTGGGGTATACTATGTGGCTTAATTGCTCTGAGATTTGTGCATGCCCTCTGAAGTGCTGATTTATAATAATTCTTTCACTTATATTTAGGGATCTTAAAAATGCTTTAAAAAGAGTTGCAAGGGTTATTACTCCCATTTCACAATGGGGAAACTGAGGCATGGAGCCATGAAGGCCAACATTTTCTAAAAGGCCACTGATTTTTGCCCCAAAACTGAGGGTATCTCAAATCACTGACTACTTCTGAAAATCTGGAGGCAGGTGACATGTGCACATAACACAGCAAGTGAGTCAGGAATAGATCCCAAGTCTCTTAATTCTGTGGGCCTGATTTTCTTTGCACTTACACTCATGTAAATCATGAGTAGCTCTGCTGAAGTCAGCAGCTGAGACTTGAACCATTTGGTATTGGAGAGAAATATATGAAGAAGTGTCTGTTGCTTGACCCCTTCATATGACTTTGTTGTATTTTAGAATTTGAGAAATTTGAACTGCTGGCCCTGATGGAGTAAGGTTTATTGTGAGTCTCTGATGTTCCTGTTCTTTGGCTTCCTTGGGATAATTTTCCTTGGCTTCACTAAATCAGCATTTTGTCATAGATAGTGGCTGTTACCAGCAGCACTTAACTACAGACAAAAACCCTGTGTGTGATCAGTTAGGTGAGGTAATATTTTATTATACCAACTTCTGGTAGTGAAAGAGGGAGAAGCTTTGAGCTACAGAGAGCTCTTCTTCTGGTCTGGGAAAGGAACTCAGTGTGTCAAGATGGAACTGATTGTTCAACATAAATAGTTAGCACCATAGTTGCCGACTTTCCTTCTTTCCTGTGGGTGCTCAACCCCTGCCTCTGCCCGCAGCCCTGCCCCCACTTCACCCCTTCCATGAGGCCATGCCCCTTGCCCGCCTCTTCCCACCTCCATTCCAACCCCTTCCCCAGAGTCCTCGCCCCAACTCCACTCCTTCCCTGCCAATATTCCAACTCCTTCCCTAAATCCCCAAATCCCCGCCCCAACCTCACCTCTTCCCTGCCTCCTCCCCTGAGTGCGTCGTGTTCCCACGTCTCCCCCTCCCTCCTGGAGCATGATAATGCTGCCAGACAGCTCTTTGGCAGCGTCTGGGCAGGAAATGCTGGGAGGTAGGCGGGGGAGCGGGGATGCGGTGTGCTCAGGGGAGGAGAAAGAGGTAGGGCAGGGAGTGAGGGGAGCTCGGCTGCCAGTGGGTGCAGATCACCCACTAATTTTTCCCTGTGGGTGCTCCAGCCCTGGCGCACCCACAGAGTCGGTGTCTATGGTTAGCACATAGTTCAAGGGACTGTTCAAGGTGAAGTGGCCTGTGGACATCTCTGCTATCTATGTGGGACCTTGCAGACAGGACTATCCTATGAGGTGAGACAAGGAAAAGGAGTTAATTTCCTGTCCTGCATCCCCCCCATTGTTATCACTTTCTGCCTCTGTACTTACCCATCCATTCTTTATCTGGCTCTTCAAACCAGCTCCAAACAGTTACTGCTACAGGTTGATCTGCAACTAAGAAAAGAAGAAATCTTTATGTTACCAGATAGGAACCATATTACCTCTGTAAAGTCAATTAGATCATGGAATGACCTGCCAAGTGAAGCCCTAGAACTGAAAGCCTCTTGGGGTATGGCTGCACAGTAAAGAAAAACCTGTGGCTGGCCCATGCCACCAGACTTGGGCTTGCAGGGCTTGGGCTGTGGAGCTGTTTCATTATTGCATAGACTTCTGAGCTTGGGTTGCTGCCCTCCCACCTCACAGGATCCTACAACCTGGGCTACAGCCTGAGCCCGGAAGTCTACACAGCAATGAAACAGCCCCACAGCCTGAATCCTGTGAGGCTGAGTCATCTGGCACGGGCCAGCCACAAGTGTCTAGTTGCTGTGTAGACATACCCTTTAGGAGGCAAATTCTCTGCCTACACTAGAAGTTTGCCCTGATGTAGCTACTAACCTGGTCCAAATGCCTACGATAGATTTGCTGCACTGGTGCAATTTACTCTGGTAAGTTACAGGAAAGTAGGGGTGGGAGGGCATGAAGAGCTGTGATAATGGCAAACTGCGGAGTTGCCCTGCTGAAGAAGGCAATTAGTCTGTCTGCTCTGGTTGCTTCAGAAAAGATGACTCCTCTCCCCATAATGTACCTGGCCTATCCACGGCCTGCAGGTTTGTCAAGGTAACTCCTGAGGGAAGAGGTGATGAAACTTCCTTTTCAGACTTTGCTCCAACCCCTCAAACAGAGAACAACACCTACAAAATCTCCACCAAGCATTCTCAAAACCATAACACCCGCATGAGGAAATAAAGAAACAAATCAACAGAGCCAGATGCGTACCCAGATGCCTCCTACTGCAAGACAAGGCCAAGAAAGAAACCAACAGGACTCACTGGCCATCACATACAGTCCCCAGCTAAACCCCCTCCAATGGATCATCAGGGATCTACAACCCATCCTGGACAATGATCCCACACTTTCACAGGCCTTGGGTGGTGGGTCAGTCCTCGCCCACAGACAACCTGCCAACCTGAAACATATTCTCACCAGTAACAGCACACCGCACCATAGTAAGTCTAGCTCAGGAACCAATCCATGCAACAAACCTCGATGCCAACTCTGCTCACATATCTACACCAGCAACACCATCACAGGACCTAACCAGATCAGCCACACCACACTGGCTCATTCACCTGCATGTCCACCAATGTAATATACACCAACATATGCCAGCAATGCCCCTCTGCTATGTACATCGGCCAAATGGACAGTCCCAACGTAAAAGGATAAATGGACACAAATCAGATATTAGGAATGGCAATAACAAAACCTATAGGAGAGCACTTCAATCTCCTAGACACACAATAGCAGATTTAAAGGTAGCCATCCTGTAGCAAAAAAACTTCAGGACCAGACTTCAAAAAGAAACTGCTGAGCTTCAGTTCATCTGCAAATTTGACACTATCAGTTCAGGATTAAACAAAGACTGTGAATGGCTAGCCAACTACAAAAGCAGTTTCTCCTCCCTTGTTTTTCACAGCTCAACTGCTAGAAGGGGGCCTCATCCTCCCTGATTAAACGAACCTCGTTATCTCTAGCCTGATTCTTGCTTACATATTTATACCTGCCTCTGGAAATTTCCATTACATGCATCCGACGAAGTGGGTATTCACCCACGAAAGCTCATGCTCCAATACATCTGTTAGTCTATAAGGTGCCACAGGACTCTTTGCTGCTTTTTCAGGCTCTGCACATCTTATTTAATTAACAAAGGAACACTGTCTCTTGTACCTGTGGGAGTAGGGAAGGTGTATTTCATGATTCCCTGTATTTTCTGACTTTAGTGAAGACACTACTACACTGATGGGAGAGCTTCTCCTGTTGGGAGACTCAGCTACTTTGGGAGGTGGATTATGTCAACAGGAAAAGTTCTCCTGTTGGCATAACCCTCCATAATGACACTCCTAAGCAACATAGTTATTCTGATATAAGTCTATAGTATAGACCTGACCTAAGATCTTGCCTTTGCCATCACAGCCATCAGTAGGCAGCCACTGGTGTGCATCTGATGAAGTGGGTATTCACCCACAAAAGCTCATGCTCCAAAACGTCTGTTAGTCTATAAGGTGCCACAGGATTCTTTGCCACTGGTGTAGTTGCACCAGTGTAAGCCCCTAGTGTAGACAGGCAAAGAAGTTGAATAGTATTGCCACCTTTACTTCTGCACTGCTCCTGGTGGCTGCACTGCCTTCAGAGCTGAGCACCTGGAAAGTGGTCGCTGCTGGTAAGGAGCCCAGAGGTGCTGGGGCTATGAACCGCCAAGCCTCAAGGTGCTGGCCTTCAACCCTGGTTAGCCCCAGCACAAATTAAGCACTGCTTACTGGATCTTAAGTTCTTGCGATAGCATCAGTTACAACTGAGCTACAAAGCCACCCATTTTGTCATTAGTGATGGAAATGGAGCCAAAAAATGAATGTGAATGGGAGTAAATGTTGCAAAGTTGACAGTAAAAACTGAGCTTTTAACCCAAACTGGACAGTGGATTTTCTTTTTATTATGCCACTTCATTTAAACACAAAACCATTGTGTTTAATATGCCAAACCACTGTATCCTTCTTTAAGGTCATCATTGTGAGGTACAACTTTGAATCAAAGTACAGTAACTTCAATGCTGCCTAGCCTCCTGGCAGTGTTGCACAAAGTGACAAAATTGAAAATCTGACGTCTTCAGATCATATTAAAATGTCATTCTCACAACTGCAGCAGCTGCTTCTCTTCAGATAATGTTGGTACTAGCTAAAAAGAAAAAGCCTCTCCTGGATGCTGAGCTTGTGAAGGAGTGCACATTGGAAATGCTGGAGGAGCTTTTTACCAGAGATAAAAACAAAGATGACATTGTGAACCATGTCAAGCAAGTTCCCCTGTCTGATTCCACGACAGTGCGAAGAGGAGGTAATATATGAGGATTGTTTGTCAGCACTGCTTTCTGATTTACATAACGCCAAATATATGTCTCTTGTAGTGGACAAATCAAGCAATTTAAATAACATTTCCCAGCTATCGCTGTTTGTTAGCATTTATGATGGTGAAATTTTCCAGGAAGAATTTTTGTGCTTAATACCATTAGAAACCTACACCATAGGAGAGATCATTTCTGAAAAGGTAAAAAGCTTGCTTGTTACAGATAGAGGTCCCTCCATGACATGGAAAGAGAAAGGCTTTGCTTCATGTTTTGCAGCGATACACCCTTCAATATATACACTTCACTTCATCATTTGCCAGAATGTCCTGTGCAATAAGTTGTTTGGGGTCTTTAAAAAAAATAGGTATTGTGATGAGATTAGTGAACTACATACACTCAACTTCCAGCTTGCAGCATTGTCTTTTTAGAGCTCTTTTACAAGATGTTTCAGTGGAATGCAGTGACCTGTTGTAGCACAAGGATGGCTGGTAAAATAGGAGGCATGTGTTAGAGAGGTTTTATGTGCTTCAAAAAGAAATAATAGAATTTCTTTCAGACCACAAGACCAACAAGGCTTGTGAGTTCCTGGAATTTATGAACGATGTCCCCCCCTATGTCATAGGTAGCTTTTCTGTGCGACATTACTGGTCACTTGAATTCCCTTGACTTGCAGTTCCAAGGCCGTGCAAGCAGTGCTGAGGATCTGTTTGAAAAAGTGTGTGCCTTTCAGAGGAATCTTGAAATCTTTCAGACAGACTTAACAGGAAAGATGTTGCATTTTCCCACTTTGTGTTGTTGATACAGATAAAACTTCAGTGAAAATGATGCAAGAATTCCTAAACAATTTGATCAAAAATTTTAAAATGCGATTTGACAATTTTAAAATTCCAAAGGATTTGCTTTGATTTGTTCACAATCTGTTTGTTGTCTCTTCTGCCAATGGACCTTGCCCTTCTGAAGCAAAGAACAGTCTTGACTCAATTGATGAAGATGCCTTTCAATTAGAAAGTGTAAGGCCCCAGAGCTCAGATGCCTTGAAGACAAAATTCAGAGAAGTGGGACTTTGTGATTTCTGGATTCAGTACGCTGACCAATTTCAGAAGAGCCAGAATCTAGCCATCTATCTTGTAATGAGGTTCGGATCAACGTAGCTCTGCAAATCTGGGATTTCCAGGAACATTATAAAACACCAACATGGCAATTGCCTGACAGATGAGTATCTTCACCCCTGCATGTGCCTTGTTCTGACCTCCTGTAAACCCCTCTTCACAAAGCTTGCCAGAAATCATCAATGTCATCTCTCCCATTAGAGATCTCCACAAACACAGGTAATATTGTTGATTTATAAACTTTGTTAAAAGATAGAAACACTATACTTACGTTGTAATCAAGGTCTTTATTTATTGGCAGCTGAAGTTTTTTTTATAATTATTTTGTCAGCCTTCTGTGGAAACGGCCCATCTCATGTCATAACTTTCTCAAATTGACCCGTGGGTAGATCTAATTGAGTATCACTGTGCTAGATTGTAGTGGTCCCTTCTGACCTTATAATCTATGGAACTAGAGCAGCGTTACCATAATAGAAGCAATAGAATCTAGAGATAATAATAAGGGGGAGAAGATCTTGGTAGGCGTATGGATGGCTTGCACGTTACTTTAGCTTGTTGCTTGGCAGAGGTTTGGCTTAGAACTGCTCTAGATTGGTTCCCATGCAGGGCCGGCTCTAGCCATTTCGCCGCCCCAAGCACAGTGGCACGCCGCGGGGAGTGCTCTGCCGCTCACCGGTCCCGCGGCTCCGGTGGACATCCCGCAGGTGTGCCTGCAGATGCTCCACTGGAGCCGCAGGACCAGCGGACCCTCTGCAGGCACGCCTGCGGGAGGTCCACCGGAGCCGCCTGCGGCCCTCCCAGCAACCGGCAGAGCGCCCCTCATGGCATGCCGCCCCACGCACGCACTTAGCGCACTGGGGCCTGGAGCCGGCCCTATTCACATGTCACAGACAGATCTCTGTGAAGTCACTGATTTCTCCCCTGTTGAGCAGCTTCTCTGCCACAGTCTCTCCTCTGAGCTCTGCATGGAGGCCTTCTTCTCCACCTATCTGCTCCACAATGATCTGTTGAAAGGTTTTTCCACATTTATTGTGCTTCTTGAGGTTTTACGAGCATGATTATGGGAGGCATAGGAGTGGGAGACAGGAGACTGGTTTCCTAATTCCATCTATGCTGGAGACTTGCTGAGTGGTCTTGGAGAAATCATTTACAGCTATGTTTTTAAGCTCGGCCACTGATTTTTGGGTGCCTTAATTTCTGAGTGTCCATCTCAAAACACTCTGGGTCCAAGTTACAGAGCTGCTCTGTACCCACAAGTCCTGTTGGTGGCAGCTGGAGTTGTGCGTTCTCAACATTTGGCAAAACTGGGATGAAAGTGTCTCAAGTTGGACATCCAAAAACAGAGGTATTCAAAATCAGTGGCCTTAATCGCTGTGCCTCAATTTCCCTGTTTGTAAAATAGGGATAAATATGCTTAGTCACTTCTGTGAAGTGCTTGGAGATCCTTGGATGGAAGGCACTATGTAAGTGCTAAGTATTAACATAGTCATTACTAATGCAGACTCCGTTAGGGAAACAGGTTATAGAATGTAACATGGTTGTATGGAGATGTAATGGAGTTCTGTAGCAATTACTGTATTCCAAAATAAACTGTAGCAGTGAAGAGAAAATGGTAACTTTTCTGTAGGCGTTATTTTTTTTACATTATCCTATAGCAGGGATACAATTACATGCCACTGGATGCCCCAAAAGTCTATAGAAAGTTTAGTAATTTGATTAAATTCTGTAGGACTTTTTTTTTCCTAAGGGCTGCATCTGAATACAGTTTAAATAGCTCAGGCTGGATTGTAAATGTTCCCATTACAAGTAGATGGAACTGCACAGGTGCCTGCCCCACACACTTATGTCCCTGTAACTCACCAGCTGCCAGCTCCTGCTCCTCTGAGGGCTTTGTGATCATAATCATACTGGCTGCATGTCTCTGTCCCTGGGGCCTACTTAGGTCTCTGTTGATGTCACCATAGTAACAGTGGTAAAGGGAGGGGCAGACCACTGAAACCTGTTGCTGAGAGGCAGAGTAGCAGGAAAGAGCCATGTTTGGAGAGCATAAAGCAAAGTCAGTCTAGATCAGATGGACAGACATGGGTGATCTGCATTCACTGTGTGTTGGAGAGAGATCAGTGGAGGAACTAGTCATGGGAGTAGCAGGGTGATTGATTGGACTGGACGCAGGTTTCTCTGTTGGCTGAAGGTAATGGGGTGGATTAACCCAGTGGCTGCTGTTTTGCCAGCTTTGTAGCAGCATAAGTCAAGGGAGCTGGCATCCATGTCCGTAATATCTGGAGTTGCAGTCATCTCATAGTACGCTGCAGTGGGACATTGTGACATGGCTGCATTGGCTCCTGATATCACAAGCTAATCATGATGATGGCTAAATAAACCTGAGGAGGGAAAGAACTTCATAGGCCTTGGAATAACATCATAAACAGAAAAAAATCTCTATCTTCCAGAAAAATCCGGCAGGCCCTGGAACTGGCAGACTCAGATAAGCTGGCAGGAGAAAAGGGATGCAGGAGGAAGACTGTAAGTACTGAATGCTGCTTGCAGAGAGTTACACTTGTATTGCTGGTTCTTATTTTTTATCTTATGCTGATCATCTCATAACAGAGAGCTCCTATCCTGGGACACTTCCTCTCCCAACCCCCTGTACCTTCCACAGGGCAGTCTGTCTATTCTGGTAGACTGACCATAGTGAGAGAACTACTGTATCCACCTTGGACCTTTGAAAATGTTGGCTCTAGTGGCCATCTTCAGGTAAAGGAGCAGATTTACCCAGGACTGGACAAAATCCAGGAGGCATTTATTTTCTGGGAGTCAGAATTCACATCTGTCTCACTCAGGTAACACTCTGGAAATGAGACTTTGCAAGGTCTTTTCACTTAAAAATACAGAGGGAAGTGTGTGATGCTTCCTAATTCATGGTTGATTATGACAGCGTTTGGGGCACGCGGCTCTGAGATCAATGGCTTCAAAGCAGGACAAACAATTTCTATTTTCTGGATAGATCTTAAGTGCTCAGGCTTCAATTTATTTTCATTTATTTTAGGACAGCAGTACCCAAAACTTTTTATTTTTTGCAGATCTCCTCCTTTGTTTAGGTGAAGCCCTATGTATGTTATTAATAGACATGGGCAATCATAGGCGTGGGCACAAACCGAAACCCCCGATCCAGACATCTCTTCCAAACTTTGAAGGATTCCTTTCCAAGGTTGGAAAGGCTGTCTTAGGGCTTGTCTACACAGGGACATGTACAGGCATTATGAGTCCAGTATAATTATACAGTGGCCCCTTTCCACCACTCTGGCAGTGAAAGTGGGTAATTGTGTAACTAGAGAATCAGCCTCTAAGTAACTTGCCTAAAGTCACTTAGGATAGGAAGCCTGTGTCGCAGCCAGGAATTGTACCCCGTGCCCTGAGTCCTAATCCAGTGATACACCCTTCCAGAAGTTGGGGTCCATGCAAATTATAATGTCAACATACAGGCAGATTGGCTATATCACCAGTCAGAGATGCAGAAGGTAGGCTGTGCTAGTCCATAAGAGAGACCAGTCAGCTTTGAAGGGGAGGAAAATCATGGCTTGGCTTTTTCCTCTTGCATCCTTCATCCAAGGGAACTGGGCTGGGTTCCCAGGCCAGATCCAGGTGTTAGCTGGGTCTGGAAAGCAAATGCATCAGGCTGATAAATCAGCAGAGCCATTATAAATTAGAATCAATTTGGCAGACTGGGGGAGTTATGTCCAACTCTAAAAATGAGGAGAGACAGACAGTTAATCTCCGACAGAGGAGAAGAGGTTGGAAAGAAAGGAGAATTCCTTTTGTTAAATGTGGTCCCTGCAAGCCCTTGGTTATGCCCCCTGCTGGCTCTCAGAACTGAAAGGCAGAGAAAAGGGCTTGTTGACCTGATGTTAACCTTCAACTGTCAGCCATTCAGCTTGCTGATCCTCACACCCCTCTCCTTAATCCCAAAGGGAGAAGGTACAAAGCCTACCCAGGGACTGTGCCATCTAATTAACATTAGGCTTGAGCAAGATTTTGTCCTTCTTTGTGTTTGCATCAACTGAAATTTAAATGGCGCTTTCACTTGCTTGTGTTATAGCCTGGGCTGCCACTGGCCTTCATTATGTCCTGGCCAGTATATCTAATTCATAGCCAATAACACATGCAAAATGTAATGCCACTGAGCTGTAAATCTGTAAGATTATTTAGTAGCAAAATAAAAGCCAAGTGTTGGTCACTGGGTGGGAGGGGAGGGGAAGGATGGGTAGATCTTATAGGAATGAAAGCTAGAAAAGACCTTTGAAGCTGTATGCTCCATCTTTTGGCCAAAACAGGATAGTTTCCCATGGTGATGTAGATGAGAGATGGAGTGATAGGGCCTGATTTCCAGAGATCCTGGACAGCTGCAATTCCCACTTACTTCAGTTGGAGTTACGGATCCTGAGCAGCTTTACAGATTAGGCCATAGTACCTGACTGGCCATTGGTGGTCTCATTAAAGGCTGGGAAGGAAAGTAGTCACAGTTCCTCCAAGCTCATTGGGTTGATGCAGGTTAAGCCATGTCAGTTTCATAGCCAACTGTACACAGAGGCCTGATGTAGCTAGCATCACATCTGACTGCCTTTGACTGCCCTAACTTGATGGAGCAAGTACCCGTTTTGCAGCTGGGTGAAGAGATGGTAGCCTTTCACCATGAGATTGACTCCAACCCATGCCCTTCAGGATGGTAGCAGAGTGCTTTCACCACTCAGCCAGTAGAAATAAAGTGGGAGGAGAAGGAGACAAGGGAAGACGCTGGCCTCTCTATAGCTCTTTGGTGTCCAGGAAGCAAATTCTGCTCTCATTTATGCTGGGTACAGGTACACCTTAGTGACATGGGAATAGCTGAGGGAGAACTTGGCCCTAGGAATAGAGTGCTCTTATAAGTCACTTTACGGTGGAGTTAAAGCTGCAGCCATATGAATCCGCCTTGTGATCGCTGTACCCTTCCCCACTAGAGCTAGTGAGTACTGCCTTTAATCTTGGCAGGGAGACGGGATGCCCCAGGAGCTTAGTAAATGGTTATAGACTATTCACCTCTCAGCTAGAGATTCAAGAACTTATAGGGACCAAAAGTTGTTCCCATCTGATGACCATTGAATGGCATGAAAGAAGCTTGATGCTGTTGGTTTGGGTCCCAGTGGACAATTGTCCACCTTCCCCAAAGGAGCATTATGTGGCCTCCTTGTTGGTAAACACAGAAGAAGAGGATTGAATGAGCATGAGGACTGAACTCTCCTCTGGACCGTAGAGGTGGTCCCTGTCTGCCAAGTGTGGTGAGACAGTATGAGGAGAATCTTATTCTGCAGTTTCCCACGCCATTCTGACTCTGAGGATGAACCAGGTACATGGTATCATAATACCTAGTTAAGGAGGCTGTAACGCTCCCTTGACACACACTAACAGTTTAGTGATGCCAGGATCGTGTGCTTGGATCATTGTGATCCCAGCTTCATGAAGGGTCAAAAACACTAGAATGTAGATTTCTAACACTCTCAACTCAGAACAATCATCACATGAAGAAATGGACCTGCACCAGAAACCTATGTCTAAATGCTCCTTCCTCGGCTGCAGAACTTTGAGGAGGTTCTGATCCAGGTCTCTCTAATGGGTCTGAATGAAAACCTGTAATCTGTTTGGATTCAGACCCACATTTTGCCTCTCTTGCCCATCTTTACTTTTGGGTAAGTCATTTTCGATTAGCTGCATGCAACTAACTATCTTTTGATGCCATGGGGAAGGGTTGTATTTGGAACACTGATGACTGTGGTCAGTTGATCAGATTACCTGCCTCGTAACTTTCCCCTCTGCCCGGCCTCTCCTGTTTCACAGCCTCTAGCTGTGCCAGCTTTCCTGATCCTGTTTGCTTAAGTAATCAGCACTGCATACCATGGGTAATCGGCTTATTTTTTCTCTCTTTATAATTTGTATACAGTTCTCCCTTTCTCTTCTAAAGAGATAATGATGTAGTCTGTTTCTGTGAGCTGTCTGGGTATTTTGCCATGTCCTGACTGCAATAACACTTTTCCCATCCTAAATCCATTTTGTTTTTCTCTATAGACATTCCACTGCAAACACTAGAGAATTGACTCTACAGCCCAATCATGCCTTGACTGGGAGTTGAGGGGAACAGACTAGATGACATAACAGGTCCTTTCCTCTTCAGCTTTTATTTTTCCATGGGTGGCTATTTAAAAGATAGGTGGGAAAGGGGAAAACCCCCACATAATGACACATTCTTTCCTGGTTTATTCCTTTTGACTTTACTAGATGGGGGGATCCATGCTGGAAAGTTTGGATCTAGTTTCAAACTTCCCTGAAGTTTGGAGCTATTTGGGCTACTAAAGAGTTAGGGGCCAGCTGCGACATTTGGATTTTGAACCTTGCCAAAGCTGATGTTTTAGTTTGAACTCCTTGCCAGGTAAAACTTCTCTTTTATTTCTTTTTCATTCAAATCTTGGCATCTTCCTCTTGCCCAGCAGTAAATCTGCTCTTACCTCTACACTCTAATCCTTTCCTTGGCTGCTAACACTATCGTCATCCTTGTTTCAGGGCCTGGCTTCCTACTATTAGATCTCCTTATTGGATTTTTACCCTCCAATCTATTTAGTCTCCTCTGTGTGCTCAGTGTAGCCCTTTAACCCTTCTACACCCTTTCATCTCTGTCTCCCAACCTAGGTACCTGCCTGTGCCCTCCTCATCACATGCATACAGCTCCCATTTGCATTTCTCCAAACTGTCTTTCACGTTCCCTCCCTTCTCTCCAGATAATCATGCTTAGGTTTGATCTTGTTTCTCCTTTTTGTAAGTTGCCCAGAGAAGGCTTCTGAACCTGTATCACCATCTCTAATCTCATTCTCTTTGTACACAGTGGGTGGTTTATTGTAATCTCTTTTTCTATTTGTACGCTGTGCAGCATCACAAAGTTCAAATTGGTTTAAAAAAACCCACATCGTTTTTCAAGAGGACATTGCCCAGAGATTTTAGTTCTCTGCAAGAGCCAATGCTCCTGGAGAGATTTTGGGAAGAGGTTAAGAAAGCTGAGACTCTTTATTTCCCTGTAGAGGACTTGGGGTGATCTGATTTTTTACGGAACCCTAAGAATTCCTCAGCTTCTCTCTGTTTTTCCACTCTTGCTTGCAGCCAGTCCGAGCTTATGAGTACTAGCCAGAAATCCCTTCTGCACCAGACAAAGTGATCTGGAAGAGCGGTCAGGTTTGTCCCAAGATTTCCAGTGGGTGCCTACTGATTTTTGGGTGTCCAGTGTGAGGCACCTTAAAGAGGTCTGATTTTCAGAGGACAAATGCTATGCAGTTTCTGAAAACTGGGTCCCTTTTAGGTATCTCAAGTTGAGCACCCAAAAATGGAGGCACCCAGAATCACTAGTCACTTTTGAAAATCTTGGCTTTAAGCAATTAAAGGCTGTCCGTCTGTTTTGTCCTGTGTTGGAATCCATGCCCCAGGCTGGGTGAGAGAGCAAACAATCAAGAGCAGAAACCAACCCCCAGTTTCCTGGGGTGCATTATGGATTAAGTGCTAGACATCCAAAGCATCCTTAACAGTCTGGAATTGAACCTCTACACCAAGAAAAAAATAAATGATTTTATTCAAATGGAAAACTATAGAGAGGTCTGGGTTCCAGTCCTGCCCCTGCATTCAGGCATGTCTCACTGTACCTTAATTCCCGATCTGTAAAATAATAATATGTATGATAATAATATCCAGCTCTTATATAGCACTTGTCATACATAGATCTAAAAATGTTTTACAAATGAGGCCAGTAGCTTTATCCTGATTTTACAGATAGGCAAACGGAGGCACAGAGCAGAGAAGGGACTTACCCAAGGGCACTCAGTAGGCCAGTGGCCAAGCTGAGACTAGAGCCCAGCTCCCTAGAGTCGTGACAGGGACTGACTCTTAGTGTGTGTATGGATAGCACCTGGTGGAATGGGGTTCTGAGCTCAGTTGGGGCCTCATGGAACTGCTGTAATGTGCCGTATCTCTTCTCTGAATAAAGCAAGGATTATTTCAGTACGCAGGGCTGTCTCTTCAGCACCACCTCAGGGCTAAATGTACAGTGTTAAATGATGGACCAGATCCTCCGTTGCTGTAAATCAGTGTAGCTTCATGGAAATCAGTGGAGCTAGGCTGACTTACGCCAGCTGAGGATATGGCCTAAGTTGTCTGTACTCCGTGTGCTGCACAATCGGCGGTGATGTGGCACCAGTGCTATCTGTCTTGCCGCCCCCAGGCCCAGAGTGCCTGTTAATGGAATACAGTCTCACTTGGAAGGAATGTGGAAATCCAGCCACTGGATGAATGTCCATTGGTTCCTGGTGCTCTAATCACCCAGCCTGCCTTACAATAGAGGGATAAAGCAGCTGAGACAAACACTTCGTATCATTTTGTTTCACAGCCCACACACTGACGCAGCACCATTATTTTTAGACAATCTGGCTCTTTGTTGTGGCATGTCTTTATTCGGACACAGTGGAGTGATAAGGATTCTTTATTCTGTGTGTTGGCCAAGGCAGCATGTTTATATTCAGAGGGGTGCTGGTAGTAACAGTGTAAATTGGAACATGAGCCCTTGTCTCACTGAACAGCCAGAGTGAGTGTGAAACATGGGGAGAAAGAGTCAGACATGCCAATGTTCAAATCCAGAAACATATGACCCATTGCTTACTATACCTGGCTTTTCATCTTTCTGCTCCATTGCATCCTGCAACCAGCCAGCCACTCCCTAGGCCTTGATTAGCCCATATCCTCCTCCTTTTTGTGCCTTTCCAGCTACTTTGTGATCTCAAAGCCTTTGTCTCTGTAGCACTGATATGTGTTGCCATGGCTAAGGCTGTGATTCACAGCAGTGTTTGCATCTTACCTGAAACTGGAGATATATGTATGTGTGTGCTTGCACTGAGCATTTTCCCACTGTTCAGTTTTATTTACACTGGGGGAAAAAATCTCTGGGAAAGAGACCCTACTACAGAGGCAGGTGGTGGTGGTGGGGAGAGAGCTATTATGGAAGGCCTAGTCTGGAAAGGAGAGTGATGAGCAAAAAAAAATATATGGAGGAAGGATCAGTTTGAGTGTGGGTAGCTGGTTGGTGGTGTGTGTGAGAGAGAGCTGCTTTTGATTTAACTGGTACAGGCACATGTTCAAATCTGGCTTCATGGGAGGAGGAAGGATGTGTATGGAGTGTCTGTATAGATGAGAGTCATGTGTTCTGACCCTCACATCATCCCTCCATAGATCACATTTAGTAATGACTGCAAAACCTTTCTCTCAGGCCTACACTTTCCTGGGAGTCCGTTTGCATACGGTGTAGATGTGGATTGTAGGGAGCTTCTTTTTGGTCATGACTTGCCACAGAGGAAACTGGAGGAGATAAGTATTATCAAGAATGGCTGGGGAGGATGGGAAGAGGAATTCTTCTCAGACACCTTAGGTCCTTTCAATATTTATTGAGTTCCATTTAATGGAAGTGGCACATGTCAAGGTTGCTGATGGCCTGGATCCCAATTATTTTCCAAAAACAAGCCAGTCAGTTAGTGGCATAGCTAGGTTTTAAGTGCAGAGGGAGCAAACATAAAAAAGGCGCCCTCCCTTGGCTCCTCCTCTGGCCACGTCCCCCTTGGTGCCTCCTCTGGCCACCCCCCCCCCAATTCCTCCTGTTTCCCCCCTAGATTAACCCTGGGGCCAGCTCAGGACTCCTGCGGGCTTTCCGGGAGTGCAGATACCCCCTCATCCCCGGGAGAGTCTCTCCTGCCCAGCGCGCTCTGCAGGTGTCCCCCGCCGGGCTGTGCTGCCCGGCCCCACCCGCGGGGTGCCGTCTCCCCCACCTCAGGCTCCAGGCTCCTGCACCGTGCCAGTCCAGTCAGCATGGCCTGCGCCCCTGCCCTGCGGGCCTGGCCCGGGGAGCCCCTTGCCCGGACCCCTCAGTGCAAGGCACTGGACCCCCGCCGCTCACCTTCCGTCCTGCGCCGCCGCCTGTCCCCGGCCTGCTCCCGCACTCAGTGCGCTCCACGTGGGGCTCGCAGCCAGGCGGCCTTAAAGGCACAGGGGCCCTTTTGCCTCTTCCCGCCCTCCGCATTAGCAAGGGGAGGGGAGCATTTGGCTGCCGAGCCCTGTGAGCCGCTGCTGCAGAAGGTGGCTGCAACGATGTTGGGGCCGTGCTGAGCGTGGGGCACAATGACCGAGAAGCCAGCCCCCTCGCTCCTCCGGTTGCACCTGCCGCCCCCCCCATGGCTCCTCCGGCTGTGCTGCCACCAGCACTGGCCGGTAGGTGCCACTTCTGCGTGTGCCGCCTCCATGGCTCCTCCAGCCGTGCTGCTGCCAGTGCCGGCCCAGCAGGTGCCACTTTTTGAAAACGTGCTGAGGGGAAGCGGCTGCTTCCCCTGAACCCCGCTAGCTACACTACTGCAGTCATTTACAGTCCCACCTAGGTTGTTTTACTGCGTGAGTGCCCCCTTTGTTGCCATGATGACAGCCATATCCTTTGGTACTAAGTAGGTGGTTCCCAGTGCTCGTACCCCAGTGTGGCAGGTCAGAGTCACACTCCAGGAAGTACAGGGTGCATCACCAGCTGACAATGGACTGGTTTTCTTAATTCTGTTTTTTGCTCACCAGCAACTTATTTCCACTCCTTGCTTCTCCCTTCCCATTGTCCTGTCAGCCTGGATAGGACAGAGTAGAGAGGGCCACAGAGAGAACCTTTTGCCTCACCCAGACTGGGGAAAATTGTTAGCTGCAAGTACTTTTACAAATGACCCTCTTTTATAGTATAGATAGATCCTCTGTCCACCCGACCCCTACTGCCTCCTGTCTCCTTGTGCCTCTGTCTTTCTTTTCACTAGACATGCTACATGTGGCATATAGGTAGGAGAAAGCATACTGCATTCTGGGCTAACAGAGGGTCCTGCTTAGAAGCCATGCCCATAGCTCACCAAAAGGTTAGCCTGGTAATAGTGCTGTGCATTACCATGAACACCCAAGTAAGATTTCTAGTCCTGCCTCCCTAGGTTACCAGGTGCAGGTAAAGCTACCATGGCAGTATGCTTAGACCCTGAGGGAGAGATACTACATTGTGTTGCTGGCTAATCAAAGACTGATGCTGAGGAACAGCAAGGGGAAACTTTCTTCAACTTTTTTAGCCAGTTTGTAGGTGGCTATGAGATTAATTCAAGAACCAGTGACCATAATGATTTATACCATTAGAGGGTCAAATCCCAGTGTTTTTGAGAAAAGATGGTCTAATGCCTACGCTACTTGTCTGGTGGTTGGGGGGATCTAAGTTCAATTCCCTCCTCCACTATAGATTTTCTTGGGCAAGTCACTTAGTCCTGGTCTACACGGGGGGTGGATTGATCTAAGTTGTGCAACTTCAGCTATGTGAATAATGTAGCTGAAGTTGACGTACTTAGATTGACTTACCATGGTGTCTTCACTGTAGTGAGTTGACTGCTGCTGCTCTTCCGTTGACTCTGCCTGCGCCTCTCATGCAGTGGAGTACAGGAGTCGGCATGAGAGCTCTCGGGGGTTGATTTATCATGTCCAGACTAGACACGATAAATTGATCCTCACTGGATCGATCACTGCCCACCGATCTGGTGGATAGTGAAAACATACCCTTAGTCTCTGCGAGTTTGTCCCTTTATCTGCTCCCACATAGTTAGTTCTGCTGTTCAGAAAAACAACCTTGGTGCTAGCCTCATAGTGTATCAGTTTGGGATCTGATGATTCTATCATTGTTTGTAATAAATTGGCTCAGAATAATGGATCTTTTATGAAAGGCTGACGAAGCTCTTGGGTTATGTGGATAATATTAGAGAAGTTTGCATTGATGGAATAATTCTGAATTACTTCACATAAACATGCATTCAATTAAGAATTAAATCAATACTTCCTGGGCCCTCTTCCAGATCCAGAGGTGGAGAAGGCACTCTGCTTAAGGTTGGGTTTCATTTCTGTCAGCCTGTCTCTATCTCTAAGGGCTTGTGTATACTACCACTTTTGTCGATATAACTTATGTCGCTCAGGACTATGGAAAAAACACCTCCCTGAGCGACATAAATTACACTGACAGAAGCGTCAGTGTGGACAGCGTTACATCAGCAGGAGTTTCCCACCACTTGGGGAGGTGGTTTTATTATGTGGATAGGAGAACTCACATCTATTATGTCTCCCTTTGGCATAGCGTGGCTACATGAGTGGTCTTACAGAAGCTCACTAGTGTAGACAAGCCCTACTAGTGGTTTCATATTGCTTTTCCGAGGGCTCCCAGGGGGGTTGGCCCCTTAAAGAAAATCACATTGTGATGCTGCATATTGATGCTGAATCTTCACATCACAGCACTGAGTCAGTGCATGAAAGTATTGTGAAGCTGCACCATCATGTTGATGGGACATTAGCACACCATACTAATAATTGGCTTTCTTGTGCCAGTCCCAAGAAGCTATGGAGCAGGAGCAGCAATGTTAGTCATGAAACAAACCAGAAGAGCCTGGAAGAACATTACTTACTTTCAGACATGGATTATTAAATGGATTGATTCCCCCCCATTAAACCTGTCTAATGTTTCATTATTATCCTTTGGCCTTTTGTATAGTAATATTGTAATTGTTGGAAAGGAGGAGGTGTCCTCTAGGGTCCCTGTCCATTTGATCTATCTAATCCCCTGTTATAAGGCGTGTCTTGTCTGACTTCCCCATCTTTCTGGCTGAATGGAACTCCTTCTGGAACACATCAGCTCCACCCCTGACTCATCCACAGGAAGCTGCTCCAGAGCCAAGCCAGACACTCCCTCCCCATTGTCAAATATGTCACATTAGCCACATCCCTGGAACTTGCTGCACTGACAGCTTGGAACTGAGCTCAGAATGCTGCTCTAGAGACCCCCTTGGTGACAGTGTATCCCATAAGGAGCATGTGGATATTTGTCTCCCTCTAGGGGCTGCTCCAACATAAGAGGTTTATGAGTCTGTGACTGTTACTTCTGGTTTAAAGAGGTTTATGAGTCATGGTACTATTGTTTTAGCTGAAACAGTAAAGGCTCATGCTTTAGTGCTGAAGGCTCCGATTTCAACCCTGCTGTTGGCCCAAGCAGTGTCAGTTAAACCGGCGTGGTGGAACCGTGGCTTAGCGCGTACAGGTACTTGTAGCGGGGTGGTCACCCGCTCCTGCCCTGAAGGGCTTAAAACAGCCCTTGGAGAGGGCTATGGTAGGGGACACCTGGGCTGATTGGAGAAGGAGCCACAGCTGGGCCACGCCCCAATCAGGCCGCAGTTGGCCCTATAAAAAGGCTGTGAGTCAGGAACTCAAGAGACTCTCTCTCTAGCCTTTGAGAGAGGGGGGCCTGGCTGCTGGGGAGGTACCTGCAATGGAGCAGGGCTGGGGGAAGGCCAAGGGAGCTGGGGAGCTCTGTCCTGAAAACCCCCCAGGCTGCGGCCTAGTGGAAGACCGAATACGTACTGGACTTGCAGGGGGCAGCCCAAGAGCAGAGAAAGGCAGCAGGCCCAAACCCACCTCGACTCAGTTGTAGGCTACTGCCAGTCACCAACTAGCCCCCGTCAGCAGTGACTCCAGGCACCAGTGCTCCAAGCACATGCCTGGGGCGGGAAGCCGCGAGGTGCGCCCTGCCAGTCTCTGTGAGGGCGGCAGTCAGGCTGCCTTCAGTGGCTTGGCTGCAGGAGGTCTGCCAGTCCTGCAGATTTGGCGGCAATTTGGCAGCTAGTACGCTGAAGCCGTGGGACTGGCAGACCTCCCGCAGGCAAGCCGCCGAAGGCGGCCTGCCTGCCATGCTTGGGGCGACAAAAAAGCTAGAGCTTCCCTCGGCCCCCGCTCCCTGGGGCAGACTGCAATATAAGCCATTCATCACTGGCAAGGAGGGTTTGGGCCTGCTGCCTTCCTCTGCCCTTGGGCTGCCCCCTGCAATCCCAGTACCTATTCAGCCTTCCACTAGGCCGTATCCTGGGGGGTTTCCAGGCCGGAGTTGCGGTCTAATAACCAACACTCCTCACTGATGGCCGGTGGTGATTTATCTTTCATCATTCACGCCTAATGATGCAATTCATTGTGGTGTCGTGTTACTACACAATAATGCCCAGCCTGCTGCGTCTCTGACTGCTTAGCCATTTTATCTAAGCATATAATTATAACCTGGGAGGTGGTATTTATATAGCTATATTTATAATAGCATTAATAATACTGCTGCTGTTCTTTAATGTCTGGCTTCACTCTGATAGAAAGGCAGTTCCCTTGTTTCTTTCTCAGCTGCCCATAGGAAGTTCCTCAGACATGCCATTGTTTTATCACTCTGGTCTGCTATCATCCCACCTGTGGGGTCATTAATGGGGCTGCTGGCATTATTACCATTCTCCTTTGGTGCTACAGTGGTTGTATTCCTGTGACAGGTTGACTGGCCCCTTTAAGAAGGAGTGGTATCCAGTACACCTGTGACTACTGGTCAGCTGCCTCCCAGTTGGGCTCAAGAGAAGGCCCCTGGGCCATATAAATTGGAGACTGAGTGAGTCAGAGCCTGAGAGAAGGAGGGCAGGTGAACTGCCTGAGAGGAGAGACAGAAGGTGCAGCAGAGAGAGTTGTCAGAAGGAAAGGGCTGAAGGAGGACAGTAAACTTGAGCTGCAGGTGATGAGCTCAGAAGAAGATGGTTGATAAGCACTGGCCAGAGCAGAGTGAGCTGAGGAGCCCTTGATGCATTACAGGAGAGTTTGGGCAGTGACCTCCTAGGAAAAAGGGAAAAATCCAGCTCCTCAGGGTTGCTGTGCCAGGAAGCAAGAGGGTTGGTGTGGGATGATGGGCCCTGCTGAGCAGGTGTAGGGCTTGCAGGTAGGGATACTTGGAGGAGTGGAACACGGTAGGAAGGGGGAAGCCCTCTGGGTGAAGAGCTGTGGGAAGACTGGCCATGCTCAGGCAGTGAGGTCTGAAATTGGGGTCCTGGATCTGGGGCAAAAGGAATGTGGGAGGGAGAGGGAGAGTGCTGCTGTTGACTCTCAGGTGGGTGACTTGGAGGTGAGGTCCCTGGAGATGGGAATGGAAAACCCTCTCTCTGTGTATGTTTACTGTGGGAATTAGAAAGTAGTTTCATTACAAGGCTTTTGGGGAACTAGTGCACTGGTGTATATGAACACACTATGCCTAGAGGAGGGCTTTGTATCAGTCAGTTAGAGAATGTTCCTTTCGTGGGTGGACAAACAAGGGAAACGAAGGCTGGGCCTGACATTGCAGGGTGCTTGTTGCCGTACCACAGCTCCACACCCACTCAAGTTAAACAACGTGATTAAAAAGAATGAGAGCATGAATTCTTACCACTGTAACAAATCCATCCCTGTTGGTTTCAGTAGACCCTAACGTCCATAGTTATGCTATGGGAAAAATTTGGCCCTTGTTTTTATGAATGGGATTATCTGGGAATGATCAGACTATAAGGATTGTGTTACCTGTGTACCACTCGCTACTGTCATAGTCATGTTTGGGACAGACAACAAAACATCTTATAAAATATCTAGGGTGGATACTCAGGACTGACTGACTGGGAGCCACAAAGGAGGTGGTAGACCACGCTTACACCTACCTAATCCTCAAACTGTTGAGCCTAAAGTTACTTCTGAGGCACAACTTAGAGCAGTCTCAGTGATGTGCTATGTTACATCTGACTGCCTGTGGTCCCAAAGGGCAGTTCTGAAAGCCAGGAATTGCCACTCTGGCCATGCTCCCTTTCCCCCTGCTATTTCCCTACACTATGGGAAATGGAAGGGGGTGGTGTGGATTCCTGTTTGCTGGGTGAATTGGTACAAAATCACCACAGCAGGAGCTAGTTTGACCCTATGTATCTTACAGGGCCACATGCTGAGCCCGGAGGCCAGGAAGGGGGTATAGACATTGGGTTCTGTACAGGTAGTAAAACAGGACAAGCAGGAAAGGGCCTGTTTCTGAACAGCCAGTAAAACTCACTTGTCCATTTCCCCTGCTGGACAGGATGATTCACCCTCATTGTTTTGTTAATTGTTCTAATAGCAGACACAGAGCTCTTTGTTTTCCTGCATTCTGTAACTAACAACGAGGAGGCAGTGAGCAGCATATCATTCTCAGTAACATACTGAGCTGAGGGATGTGTTGGTATGCCTCACTTTTCTGGTATACCCTAGTAAATCAGTGGAATTACACTAGGATACAGTAGCTAAGGTAATGGAGTGGAGAATCGGGCACATAGACCATTCTGCATTGTACATAGAGGCTAACCTCGTCCCTTCCCCAAGGTTTGGATTTATTAATGAAGAAAACAATAAAATAGCATAAGTCATCTCAAATCTTCTCCCCAGGCTTGGCTGTTTCTATGGATCCTCCCTCCAGACTGCTGAGCCCACACTCTAGATCCTCTCTTCCTGAGAGAGAGCCACCTTCACCTCCCTTCTATTGGGGCGGGGGGGTAAATAAGTCCCATGCATTAATGAGCCAGCAGAACCTATTTAACCCTGGGATCAATACCAGCTAACTGGGTGGAGTATTTCAGGTAAACACTGCCAGCCTATTACAGTCACCAGTTATGGAAGGTTCAAACTTCCCCTATAGAATAACAGAGAGCTAAGCCCCATCGCCACTAGCCCACTAGCAGAAGGGGAGAGTGTTTTCTTTAATTTCCAGTGTGCCCTATGGTGAACACCCCATTCATTTGAAGGGGAACAGAATGGCACTAAGGGGTATGTAGCTGAATTGTGCTCTCGACATCACCTGCCTTAGGAGGGATTTGGTATCACTGCTCTGAGTTGTTCAGAAAGCATATTATGGGGTGTATGAGCCAAACAGAGGGACAACGGTGTGGCTACAAGTATCACGTCAGAACGCGCACACGCTGCTGCTGCTCCTGTGTCCCAAGTCAGAGAGGCACAGCTCTGCACCAGACCCAGAAAGCAGTACTGCTGAGTGCACATGTCTGCATTTGTAGCTGTGGGGTAGATACAGGACCCAGAGGAGCTGCAGGTAGATGTGCAGCAGCAGTGCAGGCAGAGGGATGGTCCTTGGGATGGCAAGAACAGTCTGGATCACATCAGTTCCCAAAAGAACTTGCCACCAGGGCCTGGTCAGAGAAAGCTCTCTTCATTCGCAGTCAGGCTGGCTGAGTCATTCACTCTCCAGGGAAACAGCTGTTGAAGTTTGGGGTAGAATGAAATGGGGATGTGAAGAAGGAGGATGAGTAGAAAGGCTCAAGCTTTTGAATCCAATGTTGATAGGCATGGGGCAGGCTTCAGTGCACTGGCTCAGCCCCTTCTATTCTCTCTAGCAGGGGGCTTTCTCCTTTCTTTTCTCCCTCCCTCAGGGCTGTAACTCAATAGAATGGGCTTTTCCAGTAATGAGGGGGTGAAGGGGAGGGAGATGGAATTGCCCATTCAAAGGCAGTTCCCCCTGGTCCTCTGGACACTGTCATCCTTTTCACTCACACAAATGCTGGCATCACATGACTCACGGCTGAGTGTGCTCCAACCAGAGGTCTGATTGGTCACCAGCTCCTTTTTTGAAAGCCTAGGTGGCCGTGGCAACGAGAAGTAGGCCAGCCATGCTTTCCTGGCCCCAAGAGAAGTGCTGCAGGCACTGAAGAAAGGCAAGCGGCACGCACCAAGAAGCATCAAGTGGGTCACCAGCCTTTCTCCAGGTACCTGCTTGTGTTAATTCCCAGTTGTCCTCTTCCTTTCTGCTCAAACGTTTGAGTTGCAGTTAGCTTTGTGTCTATTTTGGTGTGATGTGCGCATTGTGGGGGGTCCCTATTTGTGTTAACTCGCTTGTCACATCACCCATCTGTTTCCTATTACCAGGAGAGCGCTCTCAGGCCATCCCAAATCTGTACATGTACAGGGGAACCTGTTGCAAGAGGCCATTAAAAAAGAAATCCATCGCCTCAGACCAGTGTGCAACAAGAAGTCAGGCAGAATTGTAGTCAAAACTTTAAAATGGTTGAGTAAGAGAGGACTCAGGGCCAGATCCTCAGCAGGCGTAAATTGGTCTAAGTCACCACAGCCTCACTGACTTCAGTGCAGCCACACCAGCAGAGGATCTGGTGTGTACGCATACTAGAGACAACGTTTACTGCAGGTTTGACTGTGGAACAGGGATAGCTCAAGAAGTGGCCACTGAAAAAGGCTTAAAAATACATAGCTATTTTAGGGATTTCAAGGTTTGTTTTTTGGAAAGATGAAAATTAGGACTAGCAAATGATGTCAGATTGTTTTTGGTTTGCTTGATTGATCAAAATCCATCCGGACCTCCAGGACTTGCAGTTCTGCTGGATACATTATGCTTCAGAGAAGGTGGATTTGGGCTTAAACAAAAGAAACCTGTCTTGCTGAGAGAGCTTCTCTTGAAAATGATCACTTTAGCACAAACAGAGAAAAACCTGTGCCTATCTAATGTTCTGTTCCTCTGCAGCCTGGAGGAGGGCTGAGAAAGGAAGGGCTCAGTTAAATCTAGGGAAGCTGCTGTGATTGTGAAGAGTGCATTGTAAAGAAGGGGCTGTCTGAGAAATCTGGGATGCAGAGTGCAGAAACAGAGGGTGAGTCCAATCAGCCTTCAGTGAGAATTGCAAGGTGTTGTGCAAAGGAAAAATTCATAGAGCAGCATTTGTGAAAATATGAGCAAGCAAATTAACAGTGTCATCATGCAAGGCTCTTGGGGTTATAAATCCTCTGTTAAGGTTGCCTTCCATTCCAGAAGAGCCCCAATTTGTGCTGAAGGGCTGTGCTGCAGGCCTGGCTTGTGAAGACAGATGCAGTCCTGAATGTATTATGTGACATCATAATGCAGTATCATGACACATTGCTTCGGTATGTGATGACACTGTCACAATGCAAAGATCTTTCTGTTTGCAGCTTATTACTTATATTGCAGTAGCACCTTGAGACTCAGCTCCCATTGTGCTAGGTGCTGTACATACACTTAGAGACTGTCTTTGCCCTCAAAGAACTTGTAAATAGACAAAACAGAGGGAGTATTATTATTCCACATTTTACAAATGTGGAACCGAGGCACAAGATTTCCCCGGAGTCACACAGGGAGTCCATGGCCTCCTGATTGCTAATTCAGTGCTTTAACCACAAGACCATGCTTCTTCCCTTGGTCAGTTAAGGATCACAGAAGATCACTGTTCCATTGTAACTGATACTATCCACCCGAAGCAGCTCTACGCTTGGAGGCAAACTTGTACTCTATAAGCAAGTTCTCATGGAGGATTCCTTCATTTGGTGACACACTCATGCACCAGACTGGAAATATGCAGTAGTTTAATTTACATATAAAATATAGCTCTTTAATGGTTTTAAAGGTTAGGCAGCTGGTGTACTGAGACTACTGCCTATCATTCTGACTGATACTGTCTCATTGTTTCCCTGTTTTCACTCCATCTGTCTGTATCCACCTGTTGTCTCTTGCCTGTACTTACATTGCAAATTCTTCAGGGTGGGGACTGTCTTTCTGTTCAGTGTTTGTAGAGTGATTAGCATCATGGTGTATGATTGGGGCTGCTAGGCAGTACTGCAATGCAAATAATAAATAATGAATGAAATTGAATATCAGTACAGTTGCCCTGTATTTATTCTAATAGTATATTCAGTTTTATATGGGCTTCAGCTTTTGATATACCAGAAAGTAAACATGGGTAACACAATTTCTACAAATAAATTGTCAGGAGGAAGTGTCAAGTTGTGGCAGTTGAGCAGAGAGCATTTGTGGCATTAGAAAGTGTAGGTAGGCAGTTTGGAATTGTAGAAGGAGTACATTCGGCGGATGTAAAATAATCAGCAGTGAAATAGTTAACAATGTTGACAAATTATTTTTAGGTTCAGAATAACAATCCACTGGGATTGATTGGCCAGTTCAGCCCCATTTAGTGCTATTTTGTTCAGATTGTCTTCAGATCCAAGCAGACATCACAGCATTCATTTATACTTGGTTCACATTTTTTGGAAGCATAAGATCTAGGAAAGGAAGGAAGAGAGCTGAGGTTCTGGAGCAACGGTTGGATTCCACTACAAATTCTGCTGTCACAGAATATATGGGATTCCAGCAGCCCATGTTCCAGCTCACAAATTCGATTGTTCCTATTGGGATCCAGGAAGTCAAAGAGTCCTGATGACATGGAAGGTTTAGGGGGGTCCAGGAAAGAGCTATAAGAGAACTTGCCACACCAATGGTGGGATAGGCCAAGCATTGAAGAGACTATGTGAGGATACTGTTGAGAAGTAGGCCATTGTGGTGATTTTTGTGAGGGGACATCTGTCAAGTGAATTGAGTCCTCAAATTTACTTCACAATAGCTCATTGAGCAGCCATCCTAGGAAAATAACTTTTGGTTACCATTGGCCTGGATTTGAACTAATGATCAAGAAATAGAAGCCCAGAACCAATTCCTTGAGCCTTCTTATCCCTTGTCATTGCTTCTAAATGGCTAATTTATCACCTGTTTTAAATAGCTTCTTTTTTTAGCAGCAGAAAAGTGCTTTACACAGTGTTGCTAAAGCTCACAATTTTTATTACAAGTCTCATGATATTTGATACATTTTTTAGGAACCCAGGAACTGGGGTTTTGTGATTAGTGAGACTTTTTTGTTTGTTTTTTTTTAATAAAAGCTGATATTAACTTAATAGCCCTCCTGGTTCGAGAAAGGAGCTTCAGAATGTGACTCAAGTGGACCCTGAAGGCTCAGAAACCAGATGATTAATGAACTGAGCCCAACGTGTGTGTTTTTTTTTAAATTCCATGATTGTTGGCCTGATTTAGTGTGTTTAATGTTTGAGGTTGGCAATACTATTCACGTCCAGACCAAGACAGACCCTGACCACTTTATCCAATTATGATCTACTTTGTATTCCTGGTGGGTCAAACAGGTAAAATCTGCTAGATTTCAAGCTATGGACAGTGTTGTAAAATTTAAGAACGAGCTACTAATCCATTCCAGGCAGTAAGCAGGAATTTCAGCTTTGTATTTGGCTGTTCTGTTCTGTTCTTTTTTAACTGGGGAAGAAAGGCCATCTCAGAGAATCACTAAATAATTTCTTTTCTGTTTTTTTATGGAATAAACACCCACTGTCTCTCATGAAGAAAGTTTGATTTGATTAGGGTGGGATTATAATGTTCCCTGTGCTGTTTGCACCTGATGTAAATATCTCTAGCAACTAATTACTGTAAGAAGACTGGGGTTAATATTGGAGTGAATTTACTAAGGTTTAATGCTGATGTATGCTATTGATTGGAGGAGCTGGCAGTTGTCAGTTTGTAGCATTGGTGATTAAGGTGGAATGATTTGTCACAAGATGATTGAGTGCTAATGAGAAGCTAGTGGACTAGAGACGTCCCGGTTAATGCACATTACCTAAAGAGGTGTGTAGTCATTTGGACTATAATTCTAAAGGTAACCATATATGAGGAATGATTTGTTGCCTTGTTTGATATTGCTGATTTGTTGTAGCAATAGCCATTTGGAAGGTGAGCTTGGCAGCCAGAAAGGCTAGAGACTTTTTTTTTTTTAATGAAATGCAGATATTCCTGACATTCCTCAGGAAAGATTCCTGCTCACCTTAGGTGCATGGAGCTTTCAAGCACAGGTAGATACCAAAATTTGGGGTTCCCCAATCTATATAGGCTAATACAAGAATGGCCACTCAAGATGCTACCTAGCCTGAGTGTACAGGAGAGCCCAGAATTTTCACCTGTGGCTTTAGGGCTGTCCCTCCCCTCCTCCCCCTGGGTGCTTGTATTCATTGCAGCAACTGCAGCTAGCAAGGCAGTCATTCTCCCCTACCATTGGATGTTTTCAGTCTGAGTAGGTGCCAGGAGGGAAGCAAGCCCCCTGTTCAAAACAGAATTGCCTGCTGCACCGTATTCCACTTTCTGAGACTGGGACCATCCCCTCCCTAGGGCTAGTTCTTATGTGGTGCTTTTCATCAGCAAAGTCTCAAAGTGCTTTACAGAGGTGGGCATTATCAGGGAAGCTGAGGTGGGGGTGGCAAGGAGTGCGGAACCTACAACATGAGCAAATCTTGAAGCACCCTTTATAGACAGGAGCAACTGACTGGCTAAGATTGGGGCCATTTGAGATGGTGTGAAGAAAGGAAAGTGTTAACTGAAGATAGCCAAGGGGCTGTTACAACTGTCACCACCAGTCTGTCAGTACAGCAGCTAATCAGGTGGATCTGACACCCTGTGATTGTTCTGGTAAATTGACTCATAATTTGCAGTTGTCTGCCAGGGCCCTTTCTAATTTGCCTGATTAAGAGGCAAAGAAAAGGAGTGTTTCTCTCTCCTTTTTAACAAGGTTTCTTCCGGCACATGGACAAAATTACACATAATATAAATCTCTACACTAGGAGATTGTCTTCCTAGGTGTTTTAATGCTTATGGGTTGTATGTATTTTTTCCTGAAGGAAAGAGCCTGGTCCTGTTTATGTGACTAAGGGTGGGATCCGCAAGGGGACTGAAGCCTTGCAGTGCCCCCTTAAAGATCTGTTGGCATATTGGGGAGCCATCCTAGTACCCTGGGGCTGTTCCCAACGTTGAACAAAATACCATTGTTATAGGTGAGGATGAAATGGATGAGTTTGATATGTGACCTCACCCATCTTTTTCCTCTAATATTCTGGGACCAATTCAGCTACAACAACACTGCATACAGTACTTCTTAGGGGTTTTTCCTCCCAAAATTCTCTCCAGCTGAAGGGAAAGAGGTGCAGGTGTAGGCAGCGACCACCACCTTGTGACAGCCTCTATCAAGCTGAAACTGAGACGTGTGGGCCCACCAAACAAGGGACATAGATGTTATGATGTTGACAGGCTAAAGTCCCTTGAAATACAGAAAGCCTTTGTTCTGCAGTTAAAGAACAGGTTGCAAGCATTTGCAGATGTTGATGAAGAAGAGGGCAGCACCATCAGCCAGGATGGTGGAACAAGCCAGGAAATCCAGAATAAAATCAGTAAAGCCAGGAACACCGTCAGGAGCTTAAATACAGTCTGGAAATCATCAAAATACAACACCAAAACCAAACTTCAAGATTGATCAGAGCTGTGTACTTTCAACACTACTTTAGAGTGCAGAAGGCTGGGGAATGAGAAAGTATGACATGTCCAAACTGTCTTCATTCCAAACAACCTGCCTCAGAAAAATCCTCCGTATCTTTTGGCCCAGAACAATCTCAAACCAAGATCTATTGACACAGTGCATCCAAGAGAATCTGAGCACCATCCTTGCCAGGAAGCATTGGAGATGGATCCGTCATGTGCTTCGGATGGAAACTGATTCCATTGCCAGAGTAGCAATAAGATGGACACCTGAAGGCAAGCAAAAACAAGGTCACCCGAAAACAATGTGATGAAGAACTGTAGAAGCAGAGCCAAAAAACCTGGGGCAGAGCTGGGGAACCATCAAAAGGCCCCCCAGAAACAGACAGGAGTGGAGGAGCTTCATCACTGCCCTAAATGCCAGAGGCATAATAGGAACATGATAATGATTGATGACTAGTTTAACTATGTAGATTTTTAAAATTGATTTAGGTAAACCTGTAAACACACAGGGCCTGAATCTGCTCTTACTTACACCAGTGTAAATCAAGAACAGCACCCCTGAATCCTGTGGAATTACCCCAGTGTAAAAAAGCAGTGGTGCTGAGAGGGGTATAAGGTTCCATGCACAGAGTATTTGCAACACTTCTTCTTTTTGTGAACTTTTTTGTAAAGAGAATTTAGCTTGTACATATGTTTGATGGGCCACAAATACTACGGGAGTGAATTTGAAGCTCTTAATCAAACACATGTTCATAAATACTATTCTCCCATCTCTGCTACCTACCACCTGCTCTTTTTGCTCCCTGTGTTATATGCAGCTAACTTACTAGAGTACGTAACTAACTTCCTCACGTGCACAAGATAAAGGAGATTATTCTAGCAGCAGTGCGGCCTAATGGATAGACTCCTAGACTGGGACTCTGACCTGGGTTCTATTCCCAGCTCTGCTGTGGAGTGACTTCGGGCAAGTCACTTCACTCTTCTGTGCCTTTTGTAAAGCACTCTGAGATCTACAGAGGAAAAGCACTATCTGAGAGCTAGGTATTTATTATTCTACACCTTGCCATAAAGAGGGATGGCCTACTAGTCTGAGCACCAGACTGGAAGCCAGGAACCGGTGAGTGGGGTTTTTTTGTTTTTTAATTCCTGGCATCATTACAACTCCCTCTCCGGCATCAGGCAAGTCACTTAACTTTTCTATGCCTCATTTTTCCCCCCAGGTGTAATGTGGGAATTAGTATCCCCACATGACAGGAGGGTAGAAATAAGTTAATTAAATATTTCAGAGTGCTTTGACGATGAAAAGCACTAACATATAGTAAGTAGCATATATAGTACAAACAAACTTAGCTGTGTATCTCACAGACTATGACTAAAGGAGCAAAGAGGCTGCTTTAACCAGGGGTGTTGCATCTATCCCTTAATTAAGAGATTGTCTCAATTATTCCTTCAGTGCACTATATCCTCCTGGCTGTGTAGTGAATGACATTGTAACAAACTGGCAGAGGTAGCTGGAGAAAAGCTTGTCAGCCAAGTGAACTGGAGCAACATATTTAATAGGAAATAGCTTTTCAGAGGACTCCAGTAGGTGCTTGCACTTGGATCTGGCCTAAAATAAATTTAGACTCAACTGTCCTCTCGGTATCCTAAATTTTATGCCCCTCGACACGTAGGGTAAATCCAGAAGCTTTCCCTGGTCCCAAGCAGCGTTGCAAGTGGGTCAGTCTGGCATGAATAGTTCCCTGCTTTGATGAAGCTGTCAAGATGCAGAGATTCTTCCTGTTACGTCCTCCTGAGCTGGCATCAAAACAGACCTGATCTGGTAGCCCCAGGGACAAACACTCTCAGGGGAGATTGCCATATAGACATACGGGAGACCCAAACTAAAAGTTGCTACTTGTCCTGAATATTACAGGGCCTAGAAGGCAGGCTTACAGGAGGTGAACTGTGTAGATGCAGGCAGGTACAGTGTGAGGTCCTTTTTCCAGTGCACCTCAGTCCAGATCTGCAGCATGCCTTGCTATTCTTGTGCTGGGCCTCCCAACAGGTCTGTCAGTGCACCTCCATCTGGACCTATATCACTTCCTGCTACTCTAGTCCTGAGCCCATGGCACTAATAATGCACCTCAATTCTGACCCAGTGTCATTTTTTACTGCCCAGCCAAGGGGCACCCATTCTCAGAGTACTGACAGAGAGACATGTGCAGCTTGCATATGAGAGACAAGGTGGGTTAGGTAATATCTTTAATTTTGGACCAACTTCTGTTGGTGGAAGAAGCTCTTCTTCAGGTCTGGGAAATTTACACCTCAAAGGCTGCTCTACACTAGGAAATTAAGTCAGTATAAAGCTGTCATTCAGGGGTGTGAAAAATCCACCCCCACTCTCTCAAACAACCCAATTAAACCAACCTAACACCTGGTGTAGACAACATTAGGTCAATGGGAGGATTCTCCTGTCGACCTAGTTATTGCCTCTAGGGACATGGGTGGAGCACCTACATCATGGGAGACACCCTTTGGTCAAGCCCTTAAATACAAAGTGGGACAGATTGTTAAACATAAGGGATTAACACATGTTATAAAAAACCACTTAAATGAAGTGAGCACTTTAACAGGGTTAGTAGGTGAGAATGTGATTTTTAGCTTCTAGCAGAGTTATGCATTTAAGTTCCCAGGCCTGTCTCCTGAAGGTCATGTGGACAAGTCACAAACCCTGTTGTCAGCTATGTAGATATTCAAAAGACATTTACTCTCAAAATAATGTAGAATAAAAGGAAGCAGAATCACCAATCCCCAAGCCTTTAGAAATCATAGAATATCAGGGTTGGAAGGGACCTCAGGAGGTCATCTAGTCCAACCCCCTGCTCAAAGCAAGACCAATCCCCAGGCAGATTTTTGCCCCAGATCCCTAAATGCCCCCCTCAAGGATTGAACTCACAACCGTGGGTTTAGCAGGCCAATGCTCAAACCATCCAGCCTCCCAGAATCAGGATGTGTGTTTAACAATGTTTTTCTTTTATTTGCCCTCTAGTTGCATTTTGTTTTGAGCCTTTGGAATAATACACTCAGGTCTTGACAACAAGACCTTTCTCCATTACTATGCAGGCTAAAAGCAAATTTTGTTTTTAGTGAAAGGTGAGATTCCCATGTAATAACAGGCCACTGGAGCTAGGGCTTTAAGAAAAACACCAAAAATTGTGAGTTGATTGGGGCAGGAGAAGGGGAATTATTATACCATCTGGTGGTTCTCCCTGCCTCTAACTCATCAGAGTGAGCAGTACCAGTTCAGAACAGGCACAAGAGACTGCTCTTCCCTGGGGAGCCTCATGAGTTAGTGTATTTACCACATGCTTTCTCCCATGATCTATGTGCAACAGGCTGGAAGATCATTGGCCCTGCCCGCCCTGCCTGTCAGGCAGATGTTTAAATCAGCGACTGATGTATCGGCTTTTGGATTAAGAAACTGTTTAAAATGGATTCCCAGCTGGGCGCCTCTGTTTTAGCTTTGATGTGATTTCAAGCAACTTTCCTTGAAGTTTTATCTCTTGTTCAGCTATTTGCAGGTCCATAGACAGCTAGGAATGTACTTCCTCCAAAGTAGTAGCCCATGCTACTGATGACCAATACTCCATATACAGTGGGAATAAAGGAGAGAGGTACGTGAAGTGAGTTTATTTACTGCTGTTAGGATATAGATATTCAAGCCTGTCTGCAAAGGCCTATACTTTAAGAATTTAGGTGTATTTTTATAATTTAGCAAGTTTCAGACGTATAAAAGAAAGAATCAAAATCATTGTCTATTTGTGTAAGGTCCTTCTTTCACTGTGACAGTCTAAGGCCTTGTTTAGTCATATTGAAATAAGGCAATCTGGGGCTGTTAGGAAGGTGATATGATCTATCACCTCCAGAGAAAGGAAAGAGCCTAAAACATGTAAAAGGAAATTTAGTTTGATAGTTTTCTGTCTGGTAAGAACTCACTTATCAATAGACAGCTGGAAAACCCTTATGTCTGTATAGATGTAGTTGCGAAATCCTCACTTCTGTATTGTTTTGTATGTTTATTTGCATGGTCTCTGGCTGGTTCTGTGATTGTTTGTCTGCAGTATAATTAATATTGCTGGGTGTAACCTAATTAAGGTCATGGGATATAACTGGTTAGTTAATCATGTTACAATATGTTAGGACTGGTTAGGTAAATTTTAGTAGAGTGATTGGTTAAGGTATAGCTAAGAATATTACTATATAAATTAGGGACAAACAGGAAGTAAGCTGGGATTCGAAAATAAGGAAAAAGGAACTTGGATTTAAGTTTGGTAGAAGTTTACCCCAATAAACATCGAATTGTTTGCACCTTCGGACTTTGGGTATTGTTCTCTATTCACGCAAGAAAGACCAAGGAAGTGGAGAGTGAAGGAATAAGCTCTCTAACAACTGCCATCTCTCTACTTCCCTCCATGGGCCTGATCCTGAAATTTTCAGCGGGGTTTGGAACAGGCCTTGTATTGCTAAAGAAGAGATTGCACTGATGGAGGTGCAGGAATCAGTTCCTTCTGGGCTTGCCCTGTGGCAGTGCACTGTGCCAGTTACTGTGGAATCACCACTGGTGCCTGGCATGGTACCATGGCACAGCTGTATTCCTTAAGGGCTTTAAAAGTGTGAGGGTAACTATCCTCTAGAAGAGGGATGGGCAATAATTTTCGCAGGGGGGTCACTCCACAAATTTTGGTAAGTTGTCACTGGCCGCACATTTCTACTGGGGCAGAAGGTCGGGCTGCGGGAGGAGGTGCAAGGTGCAGGCTCTGGCAGGGAGTTGCTTACCACAGGTGGCTCCCGGCCAGTAGCACAGCAGGATGCTGAGGCAGGCTGCTTGCATGCCATGGCCCCACGTCACTCCTGGAAGTGGCCAGCTGCTGGCACTGGCACATCTCTGCATGCCCTGTGAGGGGCAGGGGGCAGTGGGTCTCTATGTGCTACCTGCAAGCACAACCCCTGTAGCTCCCATTGGACGTTTTCCGTCCAATGGGAGCTGTGAGGATGGTGCAGGGGGTGGGGCAGTGCATGGAGCTGCCTCGCCCCCCAACAGGAGTGCACAGGGAAATGCTAGCAGCAGCTGGCCGCTTCTGGGAGCAATGTGGGGCTGCAGCAAGCCCCCCACTGTGCTGTGGGACTTTTAGTGGCCTGAAGATTGCGAGGGGGCAACCAAAGAGCATGACGGGCCACAGAGAAATGTTAGATGGGCTGGATCTGGCCTGTGGGCTGTATTTTTGCTCACCCATGCTCTAGAAACACCTCCTTCCTCAGAATCCTCTCCTTCTCCTTCTGATCAGCTGGGAATGGGGATAATTTCCAGTCCTGTTGTTGGAATGTATGTTTTGGGTATGGCAACATTACTTAGATATTGTGGTTGTTACTTGGGGTGGAGGGGTAGGAAGGTAGCAATGGAAGACCCTCAAGATAGGCAGATAAAACATGATCTTTGTCCACTGCTGTAAGTTGGCCTGAGGGTAACTTTTGATCACTTCTAAATACTTGCTGACATCCTAAAGTGGAAGATTCTCCCCATTGATCCTTGAAAGTCTTTATTTTGCTACTTAAAAACTAAATGGCCTAATTTCTGAAAAGTGTCTAGTGATTTTTGGGTACCTCTGTTTTCTGGGCTTATCTTAAATTCTGAGCACTTGCCCTTTGAAAAGCAGGGCCCTCTAAGTTGTCTCAAGAATCACTAATCAATTACACAAGTTCAGTTCTATGCTCTGAATAAAACACCCCCCTGAGTGACATAAGGTACACTGACAGAAGTGCCAGCGTGGACAGCGCTACCGTCTCTCGTTGGGGTGGATTAATTATGTCAATGAGATAGCTTGACCTGTTAGCATAGAGCGGCTACAAGTGAGATCTTACAGTGACGCTGCTGTAAGCTCTCTAGTATAGACACAGCCTTAGTCTGTCTGTCTCAGTTCCCCATCTGTAAAATGGGGATAATAGGGAAATGCTATCTTATTGGGGTGTTGAGGGTGAATACATTCAGGGTTGTGAGGCACTCAGATACTATGGTTAAGGGGGCTCTAAGTACTTCATGTATCTAGAGATATCTGCTTTTTTTTGCCTAAGCATTACAATGAAAAATGAAGTACATGCCTGACTGTGCATGTAGGCAGTATTTCTATCTCTGTAGTGCTTGTGACATGTACAAATGAAACCATATTTGAGTTTTATGATTTCTGCAATCACTAGAAAACCCTTAATTAAGAATACAGCCTTACCGGGTAGATGTTATAATAAACTGTATTCTCCGTAGGTAACAAATTTTTATTATCTTTGCATTTCCAACTGTTTCAGTTGCCTGAGACATGGTCATGTGGCCTAACCTAGCACTACATTCCTGACATGGAAAGTAAATGAGACACATTAATGTTTTTACCTATTTGCTATTGATTTAAAACCCCTTAGGGTAATGATGTTTTTATAATAAAAGAAATTGCAAAACAGAAAATGAATCCCTGCTCCTCTCTAGCGTGTCTATAATAGTTATTCTCTGTTCCAGTAGCATGGAGGGTACGATCATTCTAGGCCCTGTAAATATATCTACCAAGAGA
This sequence comes from Chelonoidis abingdonii, assembly GCF_003597395.2. Lineage (NCBI taxonomy): Eukaryota > Metazoa > Chordata > Testudines > Testudinidae > Chelonoidis > Chelonoidis abingdonii. The sequence continues at coordinate 37,790,102 of NC_133772.1, forward strand.
CAAACTTGGCTCTGTAGAACTTTGTCTAAATAGATTAAACAGACAAAGGTTGGGAGAAAGGCAATAATATTATCCCCATTGCATAGATGGGGGACTGATGTAAGTAACTTGCCTGAGGTCATACAGGCAGTCTGTGGCATAGCTGGAAATTGTACCCAGATCTTCTCAGGAGTTCTACCCCAGTGTCTTAACCAAAAGCCCCATCCTACCTCACCCTGAAGCATGTTCCACTGAGGAGCTGAGATATCACAGATCGTGAGTGCTAAGACATTCCATTGGAGCAGGAGGCTGCCGGGGGTTGGCTGGCAGGAGCCCAAATAAAGGAGAATTGCCATTAAGGTAGTCAGTGCCCCTTATTAACCTTACTAGAGGGGGCATTCAGTACCCCTGAATGCCACAAGCAATCTCGTGTCGTATGCGTTACTCGAGTCAATATCATCATCGGAGTCCTCGCTGTCAGTTTGAATCTTAAGGAGTAACTCGATTGCCAAACGTGACATGCTGGCTAGACTCATCAGCATATTCCTCAGCAGTTCGGGCTCCATTCTTGCCGACCGAAAGGGAAGTCAGAGCGTGTAGTACAAAAAACGTTGAAAGATGGCACCAAATGTGGACGGAAGCACAGGGATTGCTGGGATGCAAACTGATGCATCACAGGGCATTGGGACAGGACCCAGAATGCCCCACCACCCCCTTCCCACAAGCCCCAGCACCCCCTTCCCAATACAGAATGGGAAGAGGTGCTCTGTGGAATAGCTGCCCATAAGGCACTGCTCCCAATGGCGCTGCAAATGTGACCACGCCAGTGCACTTGCAGCTGTCAGTGTGGACAGACAGCAGCGCTTTCCCTACTGCACTCTGCGAAGGCTGGTTTAACTCAAAGCGCTCTACATTTGCAAGTGTAGCCATGCCCTTATTGATAGGTAAGGAAATTCCAGTTGTAATTTCCCACAATTGTCCCTCTGGTATGGGTGGATCTTTCTTTTTGGGATGGGTGTGTAACACCTTCTGTTGAAGATCAACCCTCTTCTGCTTGGTGATTTACACAGACACAGAGGCTAACAATGCAACTGCTCAAATATGACCTTACAGTATGGGATACAGACCACTAAACACTGAAAATGGGGTGGAGATTAAAGTTAATCTAGGCATGGCCCAAAACCTAAACAAATACTTTGCATCGGTTTTTAATGAGGCTGACGAAGAGCTTGGTGTAGTGGCAGGGTGGATAATAGGAAGGAAGAGATAGAAATTACCACATCCAAGGTGGAAGTCAAACTCAAACATCTTAATGGGACTAAAATGAGGAGTAGGGGTCAGATAATCTGCATCCAAGAATATTAACGGAATTGGCACATGAAATTGCAAACTCAGTAGCGAGCATTTTTTAATTAATCTGTAAACTTGGGGGTTGTACCCTGTGATTGGAGAATTACTAATATGGTTCCTGTTTTTTAAGAAGGGTGGTGTGGGGGGGTGATCCAGGAAACTACAGGCCTGTTAGTTCGACCTCAGTTGCATGCAAAGTTTTGGAACAAATTTTGAAAGAGAAAGTAGTTAAGGACATAGAGGTTAATGGTAATTTGGATAAAAAAACAACATGGTTCTAAAAGGGTAGATCGTGTCAGACCAACCTGATCCTCTTTGAGAAAACTGATTTTTTTTTTTAAGACAAAAGAAGTGCAGTAGATGTAATCTACCTGGGTTTCAGGAAGGCATTTGATTCAGTTCCACATGGGAATTTGTTAGTTAAATTGGAGAAGATGGGGATTAAATGAGAAATAAGGAACTGGTTAAAAGGGAGACTACAACGGGTCGTACTGAAAGGTGAATTGTCAGGCTGGAGGGAGGCTACTAGTAGAGTTCCTGGTTTGGTCTTGGGACCAACCTTATTTAATATTTTTATTACTGATCTTGGCACAAAAAGTGGGAATGTGCTAATAAAATTTGCAGATGGCACAACGTCGGGAGGTATTGCCAGTACAGAGGAGATTAGGAATATCCTACAAGAGGATCTGGGCAACCTTATAAACTGGAGTAATAGAAATGGGATGAAATTGAATAGCTCAAAATACAAGGTCATGCATTGAGGGACTAACAACAAGAATTTTTGCTATAAACTGGGGACGTATTAGTGGGAAGTGACAGAGGAGAAAGACCTGTTGTAGTGGTTGATCACAGGATGACTATGACTCATCAATAGCTTTAAGCTGGTGGCATAAGTTAGAGCTTCTGCTCTGCAACTTTAATTTACATCAGGGCCTGGCAATTCAGGATCAGGGAGCCGCAACTATCTGCTGCTCCCCTTTCCCTGCAGAGCTTGGGCAGGGTGAATCTGCACTGATGTGTTCAGAGATCTGTTTGCTCTCACAGAGCTAGTCTGTGGCCTGACACTGACCACAAAATCTTCTCTTTCATCCTGCCTTCGGTTGTGGAAATGCCATGTGCGTCCTCCCCATGGAAACTTCCTTTATATTGTTTTCCTGCCTGGCTCGTTCCCTTGCTGGCTGATGCTGTTGACAAACCTGTGTTGTCTGTGTAAAGGACAAGGCATCAAACTCTCATGGCTGAAAGATTCTAGTTGAACTTTTGCCACCAAGTGGATGTAGCAGCTGGCGTGGGAAAGCTTTCCACTTGAGGGGAAGAAGGGAAGGGAAACTAACAAGAGATTTAGCAATCAGATGGCTCCGGACTCGTACCTCTCTACCTGCTAGGTTGTTAATAATTATTTGCCCTTTAATAGTAACCCTCTGCCCTTAAATCATAAATCCGTGATGCTTACCTTGCCCTTTCATTCAAGGATCTTAAACATCATTACAGATGTTAATTAATTCTCCCTACCCACCCCTTGCTGATGGGGAAACTGAGCTCACTCTGGCAGAGTAGGGAAAGGGAACACAGTAGTTCTCACAGTCAGATCCCTGCTGCAAGTTCTAGAGTACCCACACTTCTAAAGTATAAAGAATGGGGGAAGGGGTATTAATGTGGCTCACTGGGGCATGCCTACTGATGTCATATAAGGGGGAAAATGTAATGTTTTAAAATAAATAATGGGAGTTGTTCATGCAAAATACAAAAGGAATGTCCCTTTTCACTAGTAGGTTCCTCATTCTCCTAGTGTGTGGAGTAAACTTGTATTTGGCCTAAAGCATAGAATAGAGTCCTGTAAGAGAGGGCAGTGTTGTCTAGTAGCTAGATTGCAGGCTTGGGAATCAGGAGGCCCGGGTTCTGTCCCCAACTCTGCTGCAGACTTACTCTGTTCCCTTGGGCAAGGCACTCCCCTATCTGTGACTTCAGTTCTCTCTCAGGGCTTGGCTACACTTGCAAGTTGCAGCGCTGGTGAGGGGGTTACAGCGCTGCAACTTACTCGGTGTCCACACTTACAAAGCTCAGCCAGCGCTGCAACTCCCTGGCTGCAGCGCTGGCTGTACTCCTGGTCTGCTATGGGTGTAGCGAATCCAGC
>NC_133772.1:37794116-37831515 GCF_003597395.2 Chelonoidis abingdonii
CATTTCCAAGTGTAGCCATATCCTCAGTAAAAATGGGGATAAGGCTGCCCTTCCTTTGCAGAAGCTGTTTGAGATCAGGAAGGCACTGTGAAAACAGTAAGCATTACTGGAGAAGTTTTCAAGTGCAACAAAGTACTTGCCAGGGGTGTGTTGCCTCAAGGCTTCAACAATGAGATTGTGCTACAGAAATGTGTGAAATAGAACTGTGAACAATGACAAAGTGTAAACATAGGCAAAGCTAATTAATCATAGGGAAGCAATGCCTCAAGGTGTGCAGTTACTCCCAGATCTACATTTCATTGGCCACTCAGATTCCTGCTGTTCCTCTCCCCAACCCCAGACCCCACACGTTCCCATCACAAAAGCCTTTCCATGTTTAGCACCCCACCCCTGAATACTTGGCTATGGTATTCATAATGTTACAGATACTACTTGCAGGCCTAAGGGGTTAGCTCTGCTTTGCCAGTTGGCTGCCCTGCCAGATACAGCTATCTCCTTTAAGGATGATCTTCAGAGCCTGTCAGTGGCACTCTTCAATTATCCTGAGTGAGTGCAAGGCTCTCCCTCAAGACCTCAGCATGCTACTCCCCCTGCCCGCACAGTGCGGGAACTTAAGGGCTGGCAATCTACCTGGTCTTTCCCAGCCCCAGGTACCATAGTGGCAGGCCCGGTGCAACCATTTAGGCGAACTAGGCGGTTGCCTAGGGCGCCGAGATTTGGGGGTGCCAAAAAGCACCCCCAGTTTTTTTTTAAATGGTTGAGCAGCCACTGCTGCTAGGGAGCCTGCAGCCCAGGGTGTCCCCTGGGTCAGGGCGCCGCCGCGGCAGCCAGCAGCCCAGGAGCCCCCTGGGTCATGCCGCCGCCACCACCGCCGCAGCCGGCAGCCCAGGGTGTCCTCTGGGTCAGGGCGCCGCCGGAGGGGGCGGCAGGCAGCTCCTGTGGAGCTGCCGCAGTGGTGCCTGCGGGTGGTCCGCTGGTCTGCGGCTTGGATGCAGCGGCCGCAGTTGTGCCTGCGGACGGTTGGCTGCTCGCGCGGCGCCGGTGGACCGCCCGCATGCACCACTGCGGCAGCTCCACCGGAGCCGCGGGACCAGCGCGCTGGGGCGGCAAAATTGCCATCTGCCTAAGGCGCTCAAAACCCTAGCGCCAGTCCTGCATAGTGGAGCTCCAGGCCTGAATTCTTCCTTTATAATAAAGTATTTTAATGACCCAACCTGCAATTATGTTTCATTAAACTCTCCTCTGTCAGTATTGGTGACTGATCCTAATCATACAACCTAGCAATGGGAGTTTACACCTGGACACATCTATCCCACCTTTTCCCTTCTTCCCACTCCATGTAGATTCTTTCTGTACCTGGGCACCCAGGGCCTGACTCTCCACTATAGGTTCATAGAATCATAGAGTATTAGGGTTGGAAGAGACCTCTGGAGGTCATCTAGTGCAATCCCCTGCTCAAAGCAGGACCAACCCCAACTAAAGCATCCCAGCCAGGGCTTTGTCAAGCCTGACCTTAAAAACCTCTAAGGATGGAGATTCTACCACCTCCCTAGGTAACCCATGCCAGTGCTTCACCACTTCCTAGTGAAATAGTTTTTCCTAATATCCAACCTAGACCTGCCCCACTGCAACTTGAGACCATTGCTCCTTGTTCTGTCATCTGCCACCACTGAGAACAGCCTAGCTCCATCTTCTTTGGAATGTAATTGAAGGCTGCTATCAAATCCCCCCCTCTTCTCTTCTGCAGACTAAATAACCCAATTCCCTCAGCCTCTCCTCATAAGTCATGTGCCCCTGCCTCCTAATAATTTTTGTTGCCCTCCGCTGGACTCTCTCCAATTTGTTCACATCCCTTCTGTAGTGGGGAGGGGTGGGGTCCAAAACTGGATGCAATACTCCAGGTGTGGCCTCACCAGTGCCGAATAGAGGGGAATAATCACTTCCCTTGATCTGCTGGCAATGTTTCTTCTTGGTAACAAAGGCACACTGCTGACTTGTATCCAGCTTCTCGTCCACTGTAATCCCCAGGTCCTTTTCTGCAGAACTGCTTTTTAGCCAGTTGGTCACCAGCCTGTAGCTGTGCATGAGATTCTTCCTTCCTATGTTCAGGACTCTGCACTTGTCCTTGGTGAACCTCATCAGATTTCTTTTGGCCCAATCCTCCAATTTGTCTAGGTCACTCTGGATCCTATCCCTAACCTCCAGCATATCTACCTCTCCCCCCAGCTTAGTGTCATCTGCAAACCTGCTGAGGGTGAAAGTCATCCCATCATCCAGATCATTAATAAAGATGCTGAACAAAACCAGCCCCAGGACTGACCCCTGGGGCACTCCGCTTGATACCGGCTGCCAACTAGACGTCGAGCTGTTGATCACTACCTGTTGAGCCCAACAATCTAGCCAGCTTTCTATCCACCTTATAGTCCATTCATTCAATCAATCCATACTTCTTTAACTTCCTGGCAAGAATACTGTGGGAGACCGTATCAAAAGCTTTGCTAATGTCAAGATATATCACATCCACTGCTTTCCCCATATCCACAGGGCCATTTATCTCAACATAGAAGGCAATCAGGTTGATCAGGCATGACTTGCCCTTGATGAATCCATGTTGACTGTTCCTGATCACCTTCCTCTCCTCCAAATGCTTCAAAATGGATTCCTTGAGGACCTGCTCCATGATTTTACTGGGGACTGAAGTGAGGCTGACTGGTCTGTAGTTCCCCGGGTTCTCTTTCTTCCCTTTTTAAAATATAGGCACTATATTTGCCTTTTTCCAATAGTCCGATTGCCCCCGATTGCCACGAATTTTCAGAGATAATAGCCAATGGCTCTGCAATCACATCAGCCAACTCCCTCAGCACCCTTGGGTGCATTAGATCTGGACCCTTCATATTTTTGTGAAGTGTGTGTGAAACAGCCCTTAGTGTGATGGAGAATTATGACTGGTAGCACTTTGCACTGTAAGTAAATACAAAAATTACATCCTTGGAGAATCAAGGAATATATTACTTCCCACAGTCAGGCCTCGAGCACATGTCTAACTTTAGACACGTAAGTAGTCCTGCCATGGCACAACATGGAAATTAAGTCTTAAAGTTACACACAAGCTTAAGTGCTTTTGCTGGATTGGGGCCTCAGTCCATGAGGAGAGGTACTTCAAATTGCCTCCACCAGTGAGTGGCAAGGATGTGTACTAACCATACTCAGCTCGCCTCCTCTAAAGTTAAAATTGTCAAAAAGCTGGAGGCTAGGCGAAGGGAAATTTACATGGCATAAGGACCTGTGTTGGGAGACTGATGATGATAACCTGTTAGTGTGTTATTTTCAAAAGTGAAAGGTGATTTCTGGAGGCTAAGTGGAGTCCCAGATCAAAGTAGGAGAATAGAGGGTTAGGCTTCATAGACAAGCCATGGCAGGTTAAATGCCTTTACTTCTGCAGAAAGATAGACAAATCAGATCACCTCGGGAAACCCAGCTCCCAGTAGGGGACAGATTAGCAACGCCACTGGTATATTTACACACGTGGAAGGAGTGAGTGCCAGTCAGTGATAGTAACTAAGGTTGGGCTTGTGTGGTGCTGCAGTGAAGAGGCTTCTCCGTGTTCAGAGGAGAGAGGTCAGGTCTAGGTAAACAGTACGTGGTCCCAGTAGCTTTGGTCCCCATCACAGAATCACTGAGGTGGTAAGAAAAACTTTAACAGCTGCAGTGCTGCTTTTGAACCTAACAGTAAAGGATGGGTCAGGAGGTCACTGCTTCAGTGCCCCTGGGAAGGAGAGAACTTTTTCCTGGAAGCCTTTGAAAACCTTAACCAAATTAGCATGACTGCCTTTGCTAAATGCTTGAGAAATCCAGATGGCTCAGGTCACAGGCTTCCCTGTAAGCAGAGACACCAATAACTGTTTGCATTCCCATACCCAGCAACATAAGTAATGGTGCTACTTCCTGAGAAGATTATATATATAAAACAGTAGCCAATACATGTGAAAAATAAACATTGGTGGTATCTGGAGTTTCTTCTGATATCCCCTTCTCTGCTCCTTCCTTTCCTCTTTCCCTCCACCTTCACTTCTTCATCTCACCTCCTTTTCCACTCTCTCTCCTTTTGCCCTCTTCTCCTTCTACTCTGCCCTATGTCACACAGTTCAACTCATTGCTGGTGGTGGGACTGGGACATCAGTGAGGAGTTCTAATAATGATAGACAAGAGCCTGAATCAAAACTCTAAATCCAAACAACCCCCTCACCTGTAAACTTTGCAGGTGGGAAGTGCTGGAACCCAGATCTGATTTTATTATTATTAATAATTATTTTTTGCTGTCTCCTTTCCTTGTAATGGGATGAACCAAAGCTGATCCAGACTTCTGAGGTGTTTATTCACAATGTGATTAGGATTTGGCCGCTCAGGTCCATCCCCTAACTGGTATTTCAGGTAAATAGCTGATGCAATGGATTAGCAGATGATTAAACCAGTGGCAGGCTAAGAATGCTACTTATTACATAAAAGTGTGTTCATAGTGTTCCTTCTTCCCCAGTTCCCTTTACTCTGTTTCATTTATCTGCTGGGTCTTGACTGTAAGCTCTATGTGTCAGGGACTGTTTGCAAAGCACTTGGTGCAGTTGAGCCAATGATCTTTGGCAGGGGCCCCAGGTAGCGCTGTAATACAATAAATATTAACAATATGATAATGGAGGGGGAAGACAGCTACAATGGCTGCTGTTGTTGTTAGTACTGATATAGCTCCATCAGTACAAGATGCTGTACAAACACATAAGAAGATCAGGGTCTCAATATCTGAGGCACTTATACTGTAAAGATCTGACCATGCAGGGCGCTGCTGAGCTCCCTCAGTTCACATTCAAGTCACATGAAATGCTCAGCAACTTTCAGGGACAGGCCACCCTGAAGTACCACTGAGGGATGGGAGAACCCATACAGCTTTAGAATCAGAAATTCTGTCCTTAGACAAGAACATAACCTAGTGGAGAAAGGCAGAACTAGAACCAAAGGCTGGGAGTTAAGGTCAATTAAATTCAAGTTAGAAATAATTCCCCAAGTTTTTAACAGGGAAGGTGATTAACCTTTGGAACAAATGACCTGGGGATGTGGTGAATTCTCCATCTCTTGAAGTCTTCATGTCAAGACTGGAAGATTTTCTGGAAGATGGTGTTTCTGCCAAACACAAGTTATTGGGTTCAATACAAAGGTCACAGGGTGAATTCTTTGGCCTGTGTTTTCCAGGAGATCAGACTAGCTGATCATTCTGGTCCCTTCTGGCCTTAAAATCTTTGACTCTGAGACCTGACCTCTGTTTGGCTCTGACAAATTACAGCTTCACAGCTGCTTTGATGTTGTATGACTTTTTATTTTTCATTCCTCTGGTTGTCCTGGAAACAGAGAAAGATATACTTTTAAACAAGATCATTTACTTTCAAGGTGGCATCTTGCACAGCACACTCTGCTGCTTAGTTAAACAAAACAGAATGGTTTTAAATTAAATTTCTCTTTGAGGAGGGGGAGAACAGTTTACCTTTAGGGGGAGAGCTTGTTTTGAGAAACAAGAAAAATGTCACCAAACTTCAAACTTTCCAAAAGTTCTAATGATTCCATGAAACCTAAGTCCTCAATGAGTCCTCTCTACCTAATTATGGGGCAAGGTGAAGGAGGTGAGCATTGGAAGGCAGGTGAAACAAACTGGTTCAAAGGAGGAAAGGAAGCCAAATTCTTGTTCCATTGAAGGTAATGGGAGTTTTGTTAATGACTGAGGAAGGATGACTGAGGAACTGAAGTGGTACTTGGGAGTTCAGGTTTAAGTTCCTGAGTCTGCTACAGCTTTCTTGTATAACCTTAAACGTGCCATTTAATCTCACTGTATATCGTATGTAAAGTGGGGATGATAATACTTCTAATATCTGTCTAGTCTATTTAGGTTGTAAACCCTTTGGAGCAAGGACTGGCTTGCTTTATGACTGTATAGTATCTTGTAGAATGGGGGCCTGATCTTAGTTGGAGCCTCTCTAGGTGATACTGCAATGCTAATAATAATGAGAATGACGTCAGTGGCACCAGATTTTGTCTTGTGCAGAAATATGACTTTTTTTTGTGGTCACTGGATCCTCAGTTAAGTCAATCAAAATTACAAGACCTTTATTGCACATCTGTAGAGTACTGGCTTTTAAACTTCACGATTAACATCCTAACTGGTATAGCTTCTCTGTGGAAATAAATTCATTCAGATCAATTTGGGGGAAATTATAGTGGAGCTGCACTTTACAGATGTGTAGGGCTTGTTTGATTAATGCACAGGTTTAAACAGAAAAGCCACTCTGTTTCTGATCTGGGCACTAGTTAGGATGACCAAATGTCCTGATTTTATAGGGACAGTCCCGATTTTGGGGTCTTTTTCTTATATAGGCTCCTATTACCCCACAACCCCGTCTTGATTTTTCACATTTGCTGTCTTGTCACCCTAGCGCTAGTTGGGTGGTAGGTGAATCAGAATTTGGGCCATGTGGTCAATCCTTCATGCCACAGGCTGTGTGCGCTGTGGTGGCAGGATGCTCAGCCTCCACTGGGAGCAGCAGGATGTGTCTGACACTGCTGACAAAGAACCCAGGGGTAGCAGGGTTGTGTTTCAGAAAAAGTCATATCCAGTTCTCCTCATATAGAAAGATGAGTCAGCTCTCTGCATGGCCTTTCAGTGTGAGGAATAATTGGGAAAAAATAAGAGCCCATCTGTCCTAATGAAAAACAAACAGCGTGTGTTATTCCTGCCACTTCTTGTCCAGTGATGCCAATCAAGGCCCTGATTGCCAGAAGTCAGCAGAACTGAAACTTTTAAACTGGGCAGAGCTTATGGTGAGACTTCAGTATGTCAGGCGCCAAGTCCTCAGATACTGTGGTGCTCAAATGACTCAGAAAAGCCTATAAATAAAGACATTATCCATGGATTCACAGAATGGCCCATAGTGAAACAAAACGGATCAGTCCTCAAGGGAACCGAGAAGCCGTGTAACATTTTGGTTACCTGGGTTATACTTCCCAGATTGCACTTGTCTGCCTTTAAGGCAGCCTGTCACACAATTACATAGCATGGTTTATTTATTACAAGACCCAAGGTTGCCTGTCCTCACTTCTGGTGTTGGGTTACAGCTCTTAGGTGGGCTTCTCTTCATGGAAAATTTTCACTCCAACATAGCAGATTACCTCTTAGGCTGAGAAAGTGACTGTTTTTGTCTGTTGATGCTAAAGCTTCTTTGGGAACACTTGGATTCTGGTATTTCCTATCTCTTCTAGTGAGGGAAAACCTCCTCTTGGGAACATGCCCTTTCATTTGCTGAGCCAGGCAGCTAGTGTGCTGTGTAATTTATCTGCAGTACATGAAATATAGCTGCTGAGTCAGGAAAGAACTGTTACTCAGAAACTCCAGGAGCATCAGCAGGTCAAGAGGTATACTCCCAGGGTCAGGAAAAATCCTCTATACGAGGAAAAAAAGGAAAGTATAGTGCAGTGTGATTATATAGACAGGGCACCCCACTCCCTAATCAAAGCTGAAATATAATTTCCAGGCAGCACTGGTTGGTTGATCAAGAGGCAATAGACACATTTAGTGATAAACTTCTGGCACTGCAAAGAGCCTGATTTTTCAGAAGTACTGAGCATACACTGTGCCACTTGAGATCAGAGGGTGCTGAAGCTACTTAGCACATCTGAAAATCAGACTCAGAGTGCTTAACTGTAGAGTTGGTTGAGAAATGGTTTTTTTCCCCATGGAAAACTTCAATTTTGGCAGAAATTCAAATTCCAAAATATTTGCTTTGGAAATGCTTGTGGGGTGACTCATGGATATTGTAGTTTATATATCTCCAGCTCTCATTCTCTTTTATAGACTAAGCTCCCTTGTTGAACTACATCTCCCATGAGGCACTGTGGCCTCCCCAGTTGGAGAAAGGGAACCAGTGCATCATGGGAGTGCCTAGCCATGGTGCATTATGGAAGCTACAGTTTGGTTAGGTCTACAGACCTCTATTGGTATAACTACCTTGCTCAGATGTGTGAAAGAGTCACATCCCTGAGCATGTAGTTATGCCATCCTAGCCCCCCCGGGTAGACAGCGCTATGTCAAGGGGAGAGTTGCACCAGTGCAGCTGCACCACTGTAGCACTGTATATGAAGACAAGCCCTGAGTACCTTTCCCAGACCTGTGGAAGAGCTCTGTGTATCTCAAAAGCTTGTCTCACCAACAGAAGTTGGTCCAATGAAAGATATGACATCATCCACCTTGTCTTTCCAAAATAGTTATTGAACATAAAGACAGAGGCAAATACAGTTAACATTTTAAACCCATCTCAGTGGATAGTCTCAATAATACATCAACTTCCAAGTTCAGTGGAATCACTCATATGCATAGAGGTACTCATGTGCATAAATGTTTGTAAGATTGGGGGCGAAGGGACCATTTTCACCCTAAAAGTGATATGTTTATATTTTATTGATCGTAAGGTATCACACTGACTTCCTTTAAATTTTAAATCTCTTTTGATTCTTGTTTTAAAAAAAAAATAATCAAAGACATCTACCATACCTAGTGATGACTGTGAACCTCAGACCATTTAGTTTGGTTCTGATCAAAATCTTCAAAGTGAGTCCAAACAAAAACCAAGATGGAAATTTTATGAGAATAGTCTTTTTTTTGTGTGGAGAGGAGAGCGAGGGGAAGGGGTGGATACACTTCTGTTTCTTCTAGATTGTAAACTCTCCAGGGCAGGAGACTGTCTTATACTATGACAGACACATTATCTGCTCTTCACAAATTATTAATAATAAACAGTAATCCAAAACAACAACAAACTTAATTAAAAGATCAGTTAAAGCTGCTGGGTGACAGCAACATACTAACCTATTGCATCACTTACAAACCCCATGGGACACTAAGTCTGACACAGCTCACCCAACAGGATACTAAGTAGTCTAGCCAAGTATCAATTAATGCATATGTAAGTATAATAATATAATGCAGCCCAACAGTCCTGTAACCCATTGCAGCACAAATGTCACAATAACTGGGATCCAACGTGAATACTATCCTTTTGCCAGTAATCTCAAAATAGAAGCGTACCACAAAACCTTTCAGGGAATAGAAAACCAGATAGAAAGTGTACATGTTCCAGTTAATGACATATGGCCTCAGATTCTCTGTTGAACTCCATGCCCTTTGCACTGCTCAGGTGGCACAGATGGAGCCCCTGTCAATTGTAAATAGTGGAGAATTCCCCTCCTGGAATTCCCGCTGCTGCTGTAAAGCTCCTGAGGTAGCTGCCCCCCACTGTCCAGCAAGGGGTGGGGAAGGAAAAGGATGCTTCATAATACTGTGCTGGTCCTCCGCTGGCTGCTCTAACAGATGCTGGCACTGGTGGCATAGAATCAGAGCACTGGCAATTAGCTCTGACGCTTTCCCAGCAGCAAATTGTTGGCCCACAATCGAGAATCCAGTCCATGCTGTTTAATAACAAAGGGCCTGGTCCACCCCTGCATTTCTCTAATGTCATACTGGGATTATTCCATTTCAGTTGCACCAAAATAAACTGGAGTAATTTAGTGGCAAATCAAATGCAAAGTATCTTGTTTTGGGGGGGAGTTTGGGATTATTTTTTGTAATCTATTGTTTGCTAAAATCAGACAATGAATTTGGCACTGTACCTTTCTTGGAGAGTTAACAATCTTGGATCCCAAACCTGCAATGACTTACTCATGCTTCATGTTAAACATGTGACAGTAATCTCATCAAAACCACTGACTTTGATGAGACAACTCATATGCTTAATATTAAGCATGGACACGTAAGCCTTGTCAGGATCAGGGCCAGGGCTGGCTCTAGGTTTTTTGCCTCCCCAAGTGAAAAAAAAGAAAAGAAAAGAAAAGAAAAGAAAACCCTCCAAGAGTGCAACTGCCGAGCAAAAAAAAAAACAAAACAAAAAAACACCAAACCTCCCAGAATGCCGCCCCTGGAATTGTGCCGTCCCAAGCACATGCTTGGTTTGCTGGTGCCTAGAGCCAGTCCTGATCAGGGCCTAACAGCCACATAGAGGATCAGATTTCAATGTACTGGTCAATGGGTGCAAGTGTCTTACTCTGCAAGTAGTTTTGTTGATTTGTGGAATCAGGTATGACTCCCCAGGAGTAAGGTTCAGAATCTGGCCCACAGAGAAGATATTGAGATTGTAGGTAGATATTATATGTAGATACTGATATTTATGTTGTGGGCCTCATGGAAAAAATGGGTCTTCTGAGTGAGAAAATGGTGAGGAGAAATAACATCCATAGCACCAGGGACCTTCTAAACATTACAATAGCCCTTTACCATGCTGGGAGGCACCTGTATGTTCCCAAACCTGCTCAGCTTGTCTCCTTTCTCCCTTGCATCATGTTTCTTAAGTTTGTAGTGTGTAGACTGCAACATACCTGAAATGAAGGGCCTGCCCCAAAGTCCTTTAGTGAGGTCTCAGATCTTTTAAAACTCTAATCCTTAAATGCTTTGGCAGATGATAGGAGTTTAGAAAACATCAAGTAGGCACATTTCATTCCAGGCAGTTCCTCTCTAAACAGAAATTATTTTCTCAAACACCACGTAGATCTCTGCCAAGAAAGGCAACAGTTTTATGGCACAGCCCTATCATTGGAAAAACACAGGCTTTTAATTATTTTTATGAAGCAGGTTTATCTTGCTGTGCTTGACAGTAACTCCCTGTTGGCTTTTTTACTCAGTAATAATCCAAATCAACATGCTGTAGGGATTTCCCTTAAAATTCGCAGACTAAAGCCTGTAATTAAGGAATCTGGAATCTTATAAGCCTCTGTGATATGATCAGACTGATGTTTTGTAACCCTGGTTTGAGGAACATTTCAGCTGCTTCCCTGAAAAATGCTGATAGAAAACTTTCCCATATACCTACAAGAGCCATGTGGAGTCTGAACATCCTAAAACTAGCTCACTCTCACATTGAGATCATTCTCAGCTGATCAGGGGCCCAGTCCTGTGATCTTTGAGTACAAACTGCTTTGATACAGAGAGGGGAGGATGAAGGAAGAAATTGAATAAAAATACAGGGCTTGGTTCTGCACCACTGAAGTCAATGCAATTTTAAAATTGACAAGAAAATGCTTTGTCCATGCAACTAGCCTGTGGAACAAATTGTCACAAGATCTCATTGCTCCCAAGAGTGTAGCAGGATTCCAAAAAACCCAGGATATTTTTATGGATAAAAAGAACATCCAGAGTTGGAGTAGCAAGGCTGAAAAAGAGTCAGTCAGTTTATGGGCACAAGCCAACCTCTCAGTTATGGAGTTTAGGAGAAAACTTTGTCTGAAGACAGATTATGCCATAACCACCTACTGGAGGTTTTCTTACACTTTCCTCTGAAGCAGCTGGTACAAGCCACTAGCAGAGACAAAATACTTGTCTAGATAGAGTCACTCAGATCCTGTATGGCAATTCCTGTGCTCATATTGGAAGTCTTCCAATTGACTTAAATGTAAGCAGCACTGGACCCATAAGGACTCCAGGTACACTTGGTGAAAGCACCAGCTGATTAGCTGGCAGCAGCTCAAATGCGTAACAGGTTGTTTTCTTACAGGTGCAGCTTGGATTACAGCAGAGCACTCCCCGCTTGTGTGGTCATATCAGCTCCAATTACTTTGTCACCTGGTTACCAATGACGCCCTGAGCTTGAGTTCTCTGTGTGTGCATTATCTCTGCCATTGTCCTAGAGCTGATTTGCTTAAAGAACCATTAACCTTTTATGGCCGTGAAGAATCTGAACCCTGGGATTTCTTTAGGCTTTTAAAAAGTCAATGAAAGTGGACGGCCAGCAATACTGTGACATAGAAAGCAGAGGAAGATTCACCAGAAGTAAAATATCAGAGAATATTTCTTGACTTTGAAATGCTAACCAAAGAGATTTATAGTTACACTGCAGAACTGGGCCCTTGATACTAACACTGCATAGATTTAGCATCAGAGGAGAAGAGGGTGGCCTCATAATTGATTTCTGTACTCAACTATAATGCTTAGCTGCAAGTGGGTGCTGGGTTTTAGTTCCAAAACAACTGGTCTATAAAACTAATTTTGAAGAGTGAAATAAACCTTCAGCACTTTCTAATGAACAACAGCATTGTATTTACGTTGCTCTTTGTGTGTTGTTTTAACCGATGACCTGGTGTGCTAGTTAACTTCTACTAGAAGGGAATTTGTTTTTTAAACTGAAATGTAGTGTGCTCAAAAAAGGCGCTAGCTTTACAGCCCTGGAAACCAAGGAAGTTTTAAGTGATGTGGTTATAGCTGTGTCAGTCCCAGAATATTAGAGAGACAAGCCGGGTGAGGTAATATCTTTTATTGAACCAACTCCTGCTGGTGTGAGAGACACGTTTTCAGCTTAAACAGAGTTCTTCTTAAGCCTTCATGATGCCATTGGTAGTGCAACAGCAGATGGCTTTGTCTGTGACAGGAAACTGGAATGGTCAGTTTGTACTTGGAAACCGTAAAGTGGCCCAGGTTTGCTGTGGTTCAGAAACAATAGTCTGAATTTCCAGTTTTGGAGTGAAACCCAGAAGTAGGGGAATGTGGGCTGGTTTGGGATTTCTTTATGGTTCCACATAGATCTTCTCAGCCCTCCCCCCGATCCGCTGGGGTGGGAGATGAGGTGGAACAAAGGCCCTACAATGAACAAATAACAACAGGTAGTAATTTAAGATACCTAGGATAAATAACATTTTCCATGCCAGGTGAGCATTTTTTCTATTAACTTTTTATTAAACTTTAAAATACACAGAAAAACAAACATAATAAATGGTATATAAACGCCTCATAATATATATCCATGTGCTATCTAATCTTAGCTATACATTAAATATTTCAGTACATATATAATATGAATGGTTAAAATCATAGAAGTATAGGACTGGAAGAGACCTCGAGAGGTCTAGACCAGTCCACTGCACTCATGGCAGGGCTAAGGATTATCTAGACCATCCTTGACAGGTGTTTGTCTAGCCTGCTCTTAAAAATCTCCAATGATGGACATTCCGCAACCTCTCTAAATTTATTCCAGGACAGGAAGTTTTTCCTAATGTCCAACCTAGACAGCCCATTGCTTCTTGTCCTTTCCTCAGAGGTTAAGGAGAACAATTTTTCTCCATCCCCCATATAACAACCTTTTATGTACTTGAAAACTTTTATGATGTCCCCTCTCAGTTTTCTCTTCTCCAGATTAAACAAACCAAATTTTTTCAATCTTCCCTCAGAGGTCATGTTTTCTAGACCTTTAATCATTTTTGTTGCTCTCCTCTTGCCTTTCTCCAATTTGCCCACATCTTTCCGGAAATGTGGTGCCCAGAATTGGACACATTGCTCCAGTTGAGGCCTAATCTGGGACAACCAGAACTGCATTCAGTATTCAATATGTGGCTGTCCCATGGATTATTATAGTGGCATCATGATACACTGTCTTATTATAGATCCCTTTTCTAATGATCCCTAACATTGTTAGATTTTTGATTGCCACTGCACATATAGCAGATGTTTGCAGAGAACTATCCACAATGCCTTCAAGATCTTTTTCTTGAGTGGTAACAGTTGATTTAGACCCCCATGATTTTGTATGTATAATTAGGCTTATGTTTTCCCACGTGCATTTATCAGCATTGAATTTCATCTGCCATTTTGTTGCTCAGCTACCTAGTTTTGTGAGATCCTTTGTATCTCTTCACAGTTTGCTTTGGACTTGACTATCTTGAGTATTTTGCTTCATCTGAAAATTTTGCCACCTCAAGTAATTTTGTATCATCTGCAAATTTTACCATGGATGACAATGATAATGGTGGGAAAGAGACTTTTTCAATAGAAAGCCACACGTTGACTTCAGTGGAATTCAGACCAGACCCCCAAATCCGAGTGTGGAAAAGTAAGCCATTTGAAAAGTGCAGGAGGGGGACCTTAAAATCCCAGGTGCCTCCATGGAGGTCTTGAAGAGATTAGGGAGTGTCTGCACTAGAGATGGGACCAAGCCACAGGATAAGGAATAGGATTTGGATTTTAAACACCCCAGTTTTTGGATCTGTGGCTTATTTTTTGAAGGAAAGGGGCTTTTAAAGATGGGGCATCTGGCCCAATTGGATTGGGATGTGGGGTGGGAATTTGCCACCCCCGACCCAAACGGGGGGGTGCTCAGCTGTGGGGCTGGCTGAGGCGCCTGTGCCAGCAGCATAAGGCTCTTGCCTTACGCGGATTTCGCAGCGTAGCCTTGCCCACACCTGCGAGCCCTGGCATGGGAGTGGGCGGGGTCGGGAAGGGGGCGGAGCCAGAGCCGGGCGCAGCGGACCGGGCCGCGCTGTGCAGAGACAGGCTGCAGGTTGCTGAGACGTTCGCAACGAGGAGTTGCTGCTGCCTGAGCTCCGGCGATCGCGGCTGAGCCGGGCTGACGCGCGTCCCAGTGCGGCGGGAGAGGGACGGGCCGTTGCCCCGCCCCCCGCGCTTCAGGGGCTTGGAGTCGCCTACAAAGGATCGGGCCCGAACTCCCCCCAACAAGTTTGCAAAGTGGAGCAGAGCCCCTCTGACCTTGCGCGGAGAGCAGCACCAGCCTGAGCTGTGTGCGCGCGGGGAGGAGGCGCTGCTCCTGCGAGTTCGGTGAGGTGCTGTGCAAAGAAGATTTGCTTTGCTGTTTCTGTCCCGGTTTATGGGAGACGAAATTCAGCCAGGTACGTGCAGTTGCTGCTCGGCGATCGGTCATCCCGCTCGCCTCCCTTGCCCTTGTGGTCTCCCTGTTTTCTTGTACTGTCTCCCCCAGGGCGCAGCCCGCACCCAGCATCCCTCCTTTGCCCCCGGCCTCTTAGTGCAATGACTGCCCCTCTGCTTTCTCCGGTGGCCCCCTGGCAACCTGCTCCATTATTTTCTCCTCCCCGGAGGAAACATCCTTTAGCTCTTTCTTTAAAATACTTGTGTATTTTTAAAAAAAAAATCCTTTATGGGCTTTTAACCTGGCCTGCCTTCTTGTGTGTGGCTCATTCAGCTCCCCCCCCCAAGCTACTGTTTGAGGTCTAAGTCCCCTTTCATCTCCTGGGCATTGACTGGCTGTTTTTAGATGGAAGTGCAGCCTGCTGTGAAATCAGATTATCTTGAGTTTCTGGTTTATTCTTCTTAAGGCAGGGGAGAGAGGGACATGGCTCAGGGGTGGCTGGTGGAGGAGGAAATTCATTTATTCTTCTATAAAGGACTAAAAAGTTCTCAGCCCAGACTAAGAAGAGCTTTAAATACAACCAGTGTTGAAATTAAAGCCCAGGGTGGGAATTAAGACATCAACAATCACCACCCACCCACGTTTAATGCAGTCGATTGTCTATCTGAAGTAATTTGCATGTGGCATAATCAACTGCAGCTCAGAGACCTGCATGCTACGCCTTGTGTTTGGCTGACATGTATTTAACCTTTTACTTGCTCTGTAGCTAGCAGTGTGCCTCTCCTTCCCCCCCTGGAGTCACTCAGGGTTGATGCATGAATAGAAGGTTGTATGTTGGCAGACCTAACAAATGAATAATTCTATTGTATGTGTCTGCTCTGTGCCCCAAGACAGCCCCCAATCTGTGAAACTGTCACTATCTCTGATATTTAGGAGATTTAGTTACTCTCCAAAATGGGTACAGGTGGCACTGGTTGCTGCAGGTTTAGCACTTGTTGCACAGGTAATTGTATTGACCCTCTGTTGGGCAACAGGATTTTCAGTTGTCTCACAGCTAGCTGTTAAGTTAAAACCAATACCATTTTATGACATAACTTCTTCAAGCACTTCTTCTGTGCCTTAACTGGACCTGTTGTGGTTTATGCTGCACAACGGATCTCTTTTCCTTCCACTGTTATTTCACTCCAATGCCAGACAGAGCAGTAATAGCAGAAATACTGGGGAGAAGGTGAGACCAGTGCAGCCTGACTAATACAGATACTGCAAAATCTGCAGTGAGAGGTGAAACGGCCCCCTGAAGCTGTATCCATTTACCTTCTTTAATGACTCTTTCCATTAAGCCACACTACAGCATACCATTGTACCTGTTCTACAAGTCTGTCTTCCTTGTTGTTGCTGTGGGGCTTGTCCTGATTCCCTTCTATCCAACTCCTTATTGTCCCAGGCAGTCCCCTGGGTTCTATTCCCAGTTCTCACACTGACTCGCTCTATGTCCATGGGCTAATCCTTTGACACATGTTGACAAATATGAAGTAAAACACATTGGAAGGACTCATCTGAATTACTTCTGCACCTTGTATTCCAAATTAATTGTAACCTCTCAGGGAAAGAACCAGGGTGGCATTATGGACAGCTCAATGGAAACCTCTGTTTAGTGTGCAGTTGCAGTTAACAAAAAAAAAGGGGGGGGGGAGGGACAATGTTAGACTGCATAAGGAATGGAATAGAAAATAAAATTGCAAATATTATTTTAGTATAGAAACCAATCGTACTCCTTGCCCTGTAAATGTGCCACAAGATATCACTGATGACAAGAGCTTTGACTTTTAAGTCACTTATATGAACATATGTGAATGAGAACTTCCATAGTCCTACTTTCTTTGCCTCAGTCTTTCAGTCTGTCAAGTGGACATACTACTGAGCTATGTCCCAGAGTGCTAGTTAGGGTCTAATTAACGTCTGTAAAGTGCTCTTGAGTTACCCATATGAAAGGTGCTATAGAAATGTAAAAGCTTTGTTCATCATCCATCTGACTATGGGCTCTCCCCTATCTGCACCCATGATCACACTGCCTCATCTTAGCCTGAACAATATCATGAGTTTCAGTAGCTCTGTCCCTGTTTTGAAAAAGTTCATTTTTTGGTGTGGTTTATGATATAACTGAGGGTGTTTTTTTAAAGCCTTTCCATTGCCAATTTAATGGGTATAACTTTATGCTTAAGATGAAGACCTGACATGTTAGGGGTCCAAAAGTGACCAAAAATGGTTGATCTTCTAGGCGATTATAAAAGCTTTTGGGGAGGAAGAATAGCCTTATGGTTATAGCCCTAGATTAGCACTCAGCAGATCTGGGTTAATTTTTGGCTCTGCCACAGATGCCCTGTGTGACATAGAGCAAGAAGCATGATTTCTCTGTGCCTCAGATCCACCGTATGTAAAATCAGAATAATAATGCTGCTTTTCTCCATTCTTTTTGTCTGGATGATCTATTTAGATTGTAAGTTCCTTGGGGCAGGGATGACTTTTTACTGTATGTTTGTACAGCAGTTAGAAAACTGGGATTGGTTGTTATTCAAACACAAAAACCCTGATCGTGGAAACAGTTAAGTCTGTTTAACTCTACTACCTTGAATAGTTCTGCAAAGCTAAGCACTTAAGTGTTTTCAGGGTCCTAATAATAATCACCAATGTGGGTGGGTCCTAATAGAAAAATTTTTGCTTTATGAAATTTATATCTTTATATGTTTCCTTCAGTCTTTCATCTTAAATGAATAAACTAAAACTGATCATAAATCTTTGCTGTAGAGAAGATGTAGGTGCTGTAGAGAAGCAGGTGCTCCACCATGTGAGGGTCATCCTATCCCCATTACCCGGCCCGTTTATTTATACCCATGACTGTCTGTAACTTTTTGTATGAGTGATGTACCCTCACTGCTTGCTGACTGCATCTTGATCTCACCCACCGTATCTTCCCCCCCCCACCCCCCACTGGGGACATTGCAGACTGTATATGTTATGTGCTGTCCAATACCAAAATGCTAGCATCCCACTATACTCTGTATGTTACCCCCAATGACCAATAACTGACATTTCAAACTCTCTGTATCATCTATTTTTAAACATTTTCTAATAAACTTTTAATTCTGTGGTAGTGCACGGCAGCAACAATGCGGATGCACTAGGTGCAGTACAAACATACAGGAAAACACTGTCCTCTCTAAAAAGCTTGTGTTGTAATTTAATTTAGGAATGTGAAGTAGGTGAATTAGTTTCTGTGTCTCTGCTGCATTGCACTTCTCTGAAAATAAGAAATAGGTGGCACCTGCTGGGATTAACCTTGGGCATTTAAGAAATAAATTGGGAGCAGTCAGTCCCTCCAGAGAAATGGTCGATATTCGTTTTATTTGAAAATTCAAGTGGGCAGATTATAAATGCGCAAATGCCATTATTTTCTTCCTTTGCAGTGAAATAACCTCTTCGCGAGCCCAGCTCCATTGGTGTAAAAAAAAAAAAAAAGGGGGTGGGGTGGGAGGAACAAACAATCCAAACCCTGAGAGCTCATGATTTGATGGTCAGCTTCAGGCGCAGTAATGCAGCTCCCATAAAAACTGAAATCTTTTAATGACATCTCAGGATAAAACAACTTGGTGAGCTGTGCAAACTGTCCTAGCCATGACCCTCCTGGCATCAGCAAGATTCTAAGCCCATTTACCATCTGCACAGCAGTGGCAAAAGCTACTCTGTGCTTGTCCTTGTGCAGTTTAATGTTATGAGCCAGCTTAGGCTCCCCTCTCTCCCCCACACCGTCTGGTGCAGCTGGACTTGAATTGGAGCAGCGAAATGCATGTGGGATGAATAAAAAATCGTTTTAGTTTTGTCTGCGTCATCTTGAGTGATGATATTCTGTTATAAATGATAAATCCCTTAAACACCGCACATGAGTTCAAGCGAAAACACTGTATTTTTGTCTGTCTTGGAGGCTTTCGCTGGAGCACCAGAGCAAAGTCAGTTGTGATGTAGGAGGGTTCCAGCTGGGTACTGGAACGAGATCTGTACAGCATCTCCATCTCTAAGGTAACAGAGATTAAAAATACCCTGTTTGAACTGGATGCCAGGCGGGGCTGTTGTGGGAGCCATCCTGAGTTCAGCAGAGGGTGGACTTGCTGGCTGGTGGAAGGCATGTTTGGTGGGGCAGGTGGATGGACTGAAGCTGGTATGGCCGGAGTAGCCCTAGAAGAAGGCTGGTGTTTCCTATATGATCCTTTTCCTGTTACTGCCTGTTCAAAGAAAGGTGTAAGCATTGAGTTTTCTCTAAATCTCTCAAGTACACGTTGTCTGGGAGGAGCTCTTGGGACCAGAGAGAGACTTGAGTGGGGGCGAAGTTTCATAAAAATTGGCCATTATCCATGTTTGCGTCATTACGATTCTTCTCTTCTGCAAAGTATATTTATGCTCATCATGTTTTTTTCATCCTTAGTCCATAATGTGTTGCAGTAGGAATAAACTTGCTTTTTAATTTCCATTGCCTTGTGACTATTGCTTATAGTTACAAAAAAAAAAAACATGGTAGATTTGTGAGGGAGGGAGCTGCCCTTTGATAAGATACTGTTATAGGGACATAGAGGAGGCCACTTTAGCCTTGAGCACTTCATTGGAACATAGTAAGTGTGTTTGGCAGCATAAACAAACTCAGTTATCACCTGCTAGAAGTAACCACCAGTTTCCTTGCTCTGGTCAGTTTGAGGAGCAGGCAGAGCTGGTTTTAACTCTGGTTTGTTTTCTGTGCAATAGTGTTAGAGACAGTGCAGTTCTATACTACAGAATTAAATCAGTATAACTACATCGCCTGGGGGGTGAAAGATCCACACCCCGGAGTGACAAAGTTATACTGATCTAAGCGCTGGTATAGACAGCACAATGTCACCAGGAGAGCTGCTCCTGCCGACAGATTTACCACCTCTCGCAGAGGTGGATTAACTATACTGATGGGAGAGCTCTCTGTTGGCATAGAGCATCTTCATTAAAGCATCATAGTGGTGCAGCTGTGCAGGTGAAATGTAGACCTGCCTAGAGCATCTAATCCTCAAAGGCACTGAGAACTCAGTTTTCTTTAACTGCCATTTGAATTTTGGGTGCTGGTGCTTCTGAGAATCAAGCTTATAGTGTGTTGTTTGTTGGGGGGAGATGATTGATAGTGTGTCTCGAAAGGGTGGGAAGGACTTCTCATAAATGAGTTTGCATGGATACAGTTGGTGAGGGAGAAGGACGTACTGAACGTTTTTGGTGGGTTCATGGAAATGATCCAAAGAAGCATCTCTGATAAGATGTAACTTTCATCACTCCCTCTGATAACACAGCAGACTCCTAGGATTCTGTGATGCCAATAAGCTCTGGATAAGAGAACTTTGGTGGTCCTGGTGTGGCCGCCTCTGAAGAAACTTGTTTGGCAGGCACTGTGCAGTCATAACTTGCAGTGGCTTGACAACTTTAGTTGTCAGCGGGGGAATACTGTGTTGTGCACACTTCCATTAATGTTTCTTCCTTGTTCCAGGAAAGTTCAAGTTCCTGTACTTAAAATCCTCAGTGGGATACTGAGGATGTCCCCAAAGAAGGTTACACACAGTCACTTATACAAGGAAAATGGGGGCTGGATGGATATTGTGTGTGCACGTGTGTTGAAAGCTTTATTGGAAGGGAATGGAGGGTAGAAGATTCTCTCTTAAATCCACTTGCCCTGGTTATGTAGCAGTATTTCTCATCTCATTAATGAAAAGGCATGACTCCCCAGAGGGCAGGAGTGTGCAGGGCAATTTTGTAAGACAGGGTGGGAGGCCTCAGATTTTGCTTATTTGAAGACCTTGTGCCTGCTGGAATTTCAGGAATCCTTCACTGTGCTTTGCTGTGCTGCTCTCTCTGTCACAGATATCATGGGCTCCTCTGGGATGTCTCTAAAATAACCCCTATCTTATCTCAGAGCATGATATCTTGTTGACCTTTCAGCTGCCCTTTTTTTTTTTTTTTTTTTTTTAAAGTGTAGGTTTTACTAAAATCCTTTTCCTCCCTTATTAACAAATTTATGTGAAACTAGCCCTACTGACTAATTGGATACCTTGAGCCCGTGCTTAATGTGGCCAAGAGAATTCAGGCTTCCTTGCCAACTCTAAATACACTTCAGTCCTGCCCTGTGCCTCCCTTGTAGGCCTCTGTGCGTTAACCAGTCTTGGGCTGCAGTCTGTGGTCCGGGGTTTCTTGAACAGAGCATGATTGGCAGTCTGAACTGTAATGTGTCTTGTGCATGGGGAAGAGGAGTGAGTAGTTGTTCAGAACGGACACACAATGTTCACGTATGTGCCGACTGAAGATTTAAATCCAGATCTCCAGGCAAATAGCAACCCACAGCTCCTCCTGACTCCTAAGAAATGTATCTGTTCCTAAATACCTGCAGATGGCTTGAGTAAAAAACTTATAATATGAAAAATCGCCTGCAGAACTTGCCCGTTGTGTCCAAATCTTCTGGCAATTGACTCTGGCTACCTGGCACAATGGATCCAGCGCTGTATTTGAGTGAACGATCTGAGGATGCAGTGTCTAGTGCTCTTTCGGTGGTTATGCTGTTTTGCCTCCTTTCGGTTTAGCACAATGAACTTCAGAGTCTCCAGTGTGACATACAAAGGCATTAGATGACCAGATAGCGGATTGAGTTCACTTTTTAGCATTAAGTTCCATTTGTCTGCTGTTCTTGGTATTTTTATTTTGCAACGTTTTTCTGATTTTTTTTTCCCCATTGCCTCTGGGCTTGTCTACACTAGGAAGTTTTGCAACCTTAACTTATACCAGCATAGTTAGTGGAAATCCTTCCCTAGTATAGATGCAGTTCTATCGATATAAAAGTATTTTTACGAAGATATCTTATACTGGTTCAGGAAGCAAAATAGGCTTTAATGATGTAAAATCTGTTATGTACTGGTAGAACTGCAGGGACACTAGGGACTGTACCTGTATAATTATCTTTTGGATGCTTTTTTTTTTTTTTCCTCCAAGCTTGCAGCTTTATGAACCCTCCTATATCTGTTTAAAGTTGGCTTATATTGCTTGAACTTGCTTCTATAAATCACGAGGGCAAACTAAGCCAATACAAGTGTGTCCATGCACAGAGTTTGACGAAACCACTGCAAGCTTGTGTGTAGACAGGTTCACCTTACAGGTGCAGCTAAACCCTTTTAATAGCGTTTGCACAAGGGTCTCTACTTGTTCCCTGAAACTTGTGTGTGCAAATCAGCCCTACAGGGACCTGTTGGCCCTGGTTCCAAAGGTTCTTGAGAGTAGTTAGTTCCACAATGGATGACTGTAACAGGCTGACAGTGTTTGCTTGAAACACCCCACCCTCTTAGTAGGTATTGATTGTGCTGAGTTCTGCTGATTCGCTGAGGTAGGTGGCTCACTCCCCCATCTTGATAGAAGGGAGATGGGAGTGGCTTTTTGAGGGAGAGGAAAAACTAACTCAGATTCTTAAACAGCTACTGGTTTTTGGGTGCCTCAAATTTTAGGTTCCCCACTATAAAAGGACCTGGATTTCAGAAAGTGCTGAGCTCCCTCCCTCTGAAAATTAGGTATCTTTCAAGAACCTCACACTGGGCACCCAAAATAACAAGATTTTCAAGAAGAGACTTAACCTTAAGGTGTGGGCTGAGCAGACCTGACCTAGAAACCTGGGAGCAGCCAAGCTTGGGGAGAAATCTGGAGTTGAGCTTTGTTTAAAGTAATTAACACCGTGAGGTCAAACACTCAACGTGGTGGTGGTTGTTGGGGGTGGAGGGGGAGATGAGTGTTTGACCCTAGGCCAGGGTTGGCAACCTTTCAGAAGTGGTGTGCCAAATCGTCATTTATTCACTCTAATTTAAGGTTTTACGTGCCAGTAATACATTTTAACGTTTTTAGAAGGTCTCTTTCTATAAGTCTATAATATATAACTAATAAACTATTGTATGTAAAGTAAATAAGGTTTTTAAAATGCTTAAGAAGCTTCATTTAAAATTAAATTAAATGCAGAGCCCCCCGGACCAGTGGCCAGGACCCAGGCAATGTGAGTGCCACTGAAAATCAGCTCGTGTGCCGCCTTCGGCACCCGTGCCATAGGTTGCCTACCTCTGCCCTAGGCAGTGTGTGGACTTTTCTTTAGAACAAGTTGGGAAAGGCACCTGCTCATGGTGACGCAATAGCCTCTCACATTACTTAATGTTAGCTTAGCTAGGATGATGACAGTCACCTCACTGCCAAGTATTTGGCTCTGAACTTGGCTTTTTCATGCTACAACACCTGAGTCATGTGGTAATGATGTAAAAGTTCCACCAGGTGACACGCTTCAGATACTTAAGTAGGCCCAGCCTATGATGATTGGAGGTAGACGAACGATTCAGCTGAGTTTCTTTGAAATAACAATTGAACAGATCTGGCTAGGTAGGATGATAGGCACACAGGGTATGCATGTTTGTTCTGTGATGAGTCTTGCCTTCCTGAGAGCAGCTATGCATTATATGCTAGGGCGTGTGTGTTTGTGTATATCTGTTTTATAATGTTCATTCTGATTTAGTCACTGTTAGATCACCGAGAAATTATGGGGAAAGGGAGGATGTTAGAGACAGTAATCTTAAGAAAGATCCATTTTCTTCATTCAGTATTTTACAGCTAGGTTAACTGAAAAAAAGGTACAGAAGAACATGGTTGGATCAGGGTAACCGGTGCAAGGTGGTGATGGTTAGGCATGCCTGTAGTAGATTTCTTCTAGATCTATCCAACACAATACAACAGCTCCTTTGAACAGTTCGTTTTTAATGCAGGTTTGCTTAGGCTAGTTAAAGCAACAGCTGTCCAGAAATATTCTCTATCTTGTGTTTGAGTGGAAGTTAAGTTAATGTGTCACCATGAGTTATATGCATGGAAAGAGGTTCTTTTCCCCTGCTTCCAATCCCAGCCTAGACCATGGACTAAAATAGTTTTCCCAAGTCCCGGCCTTGCCGTGTAGGCTTATATTTTACCAGTCTTGCCTTCTTCCTAAGACCAGTTGATTTTCTTACATTTGCTGTACAAAGTACTCCACGTGGTCCTCCGTAGAAAGGTGCTGAAGGAGTTAGATACTCATTGGGCCTCCTCAAGCAACCATTGAAGTTAATGGGAATACTTCATTGATCAAGCCCAGCGTATTTACTTGCCTTTGGCAATTCTGGTTTTCAGTCAAAGGTGTGTGGGCGGGTGTAGTAAAATCAATTTGCATGCTATTAAGGGGAGTATTGTCTCCACTTATTGAAGTGAAATGCTGGTGGGGAATCTGCTTCAGCTATGGAGATTTCTGCATAGCACAATCTGCTTTCTGCTCCACTGGTGACTTCCTGACTTGAATCTGTCTGACTGTTCTGCTACAGCATAGTAGTGGGAGGAGAAAAGTGTGTATATTTACTCTGTTTACGCCTTTCTGGGTAGAGCAAATGCCTAGAGGTGGGAGAACCAGACAAGCCTCCAGCTTGTACTTCTAGTTACCCAGAATCAGTATGTGAAGGAAGGTCTTCTAAGAACGCTTCCAGTGTTCTCGTTAGTCTAATTATTACTATAGGGAATTGTTTCTACCAACAGCTCCCTGGGTGCAGCAAGGGGCACAATGGGGAATGTTTTTTGTCTTTGCTTGTGGCTGTTTGTGTCACATTGACTATTTCAGGTGGGGAGCTAGATAAAATACATCTGCTATCTCAAAGAATACCCATTTAGTTCAGCACCGTGGCATCTGCCGTCACGTGTTGGTTTGTGTTACAGTCACGGCTAGAAATCCCAGCTAAGATGAGGGATCCATTGTGCTGGCACTGAGCAAACACATAGTAAGAGTCCCTTCCGCAAAGAGACAAGACAGAGGTTGTGAGAGGGAGGCAAAGTGACTTGCCCAAGGTCACACAGCTGGTTAGTGGCAGAGCTGGGACCAGAACCCAGGTCTCCAGAGTTCCAGCCCCGTGTCTCTTGCCCACTGGACTATGGTGCTCTACATCTACATGTTCATGTTGCATTTCATCCAGATTCTACAACAAGGACAGCTAAAGTTATCTGAAAGGCTTGGCTCCTTCCCCACTCTTAGATATATTCGTTTATGTGATAATTATTGCTATAATACTTATATTTAACTTTTTTATATACTCATAGGGCTCTTGAGTGCCTTTGAGTGTTTGTTGCTTACAGTAATTAACTTAATGTTACGTTGGTTTTTTTAATTATTATTTCCAGGTTACTTTTTCTTGTACCTGTGGGTTCCTCCTTTGGGTTTGTATAAATCTAGATCAAGGCCTTTCTCTTGTGACCGGAAGCCAGATCGCTTAGTTTGACTGTTTGTTTGTTGTATCCACCCTTTGTCTCTTGTAGTTAGGTTGTAACTTCTTGGGCTGGAACACTCTGTGTTCCTGGTTGGTAGAAGCACTACTGTACTATCCCTCATCAGGTCTTATCGACACTGGGATTTCAGCCACCTGTGTATCTGCCGCTGTGGTAGATTCTACCTGCACTGATGGTTTGCCCCAGTATAGCTACACCGTGGCCAAAATTTCTATGGCGGCATGGCCCCTGTGTCTTTCCCCAGAACTGACGCTACCATTTCCTGTTTGGTTTTGATTTAAGGGGAACAAAACTATGTTATGAAACTGCTTCTAACTCTACTTGAAATCTAGTCTCTTTCAAGAAGAACACCTGCCCCTGAGGCATCCTGACAATCTTGTGGATTTGAAAACACGTTTTCTTGTATTTTATAGTGGCTTTTCTCTCCCTTTATACTGTGTGAAAGACCCGCACGAACCAGGGGAAACGGTGAAATTGACCAGCTACAGTGTGCTGTCAAATGCACAAAGTAAGCTGAGAAATATTTTTTCTCTAATCACTTCCCGTTACAGTAATTTTAGGTATTTAAACACAACCTTAGTTTAAATATATAATTTTTATATTTCATATTTAAATTTTATATATCCATTGACTTCAGTTGATGTCCCTTGTATTGAGTATTTAATATCAACCTAGAGAGAGAAACAGTTTTTTAAAAAAAAAGTAAATCGGGGATAACATT
Organism: Chelonoidis abingdonii; assembly: GCF_003597395.2. Lineage (NCBI taxonomy): Eukaryota > Metazoa > Chordata > Testudines > Testudinidae > Chelonoidis > Chelonoidis abingdonii. The sequence continues at coordinate 37,819,935 of NC_133772.1, forward strand.
TTCAGAGCTTCTGAGATTTAAGGTCCCAAATACCTGTCACATTTGAAAACAGGACTTGGGTTCCTAAGTCATTTGCCTTTGAAAATGTTACTCTAGATTTCTGTATGCCCCCAATTCATGCTATGGAGAGGGACTGTGAAGTACTACGCAGTAAACTGTTCTAGTATGGTGTGCATTACCTGGGAACTTTGTAAGCTAGCATCTGATCTAGTCCTACAGGTGTTTTAATGGCTCAGTGCCGACTTATGCCAGCTGAGGTTCTGGCCCTGAGAACTTTAAAATGCAACACCTACATACTGAGTAGGACTGGTTTGTCCAGTTCTGGAGAAACAGGTCTGTGTACAGCTAAACTAGCATTCAGATGGGTCAGTCTTACAGCCATAAATGTGAGGATTCTCTGTTTTAGCAAAACAGATTCTAAGATTACAAATGCAACATTTAAAAAGTGCAGATAAATCAGTGAAGCTGCAACACACACACAATCTTTGTTGCTTCCATTCAACTTCAAAACACCACCTTGCTGTGAGACTGTGATTTGTATTCACTGATTGAAAGCTCTTTCTTTTTGTACTGCAGCCCCTTTTTAACAGTTTATTTTTACAGGGCAGTTAACTGAAACTCAAATGCTGTTATGGAGGGTGAGATAGCACCAGGCATTTTTGTGAAAGATAAGGAACTGAATTGCCTCACTGCAGATGTGGTGGGGTTTTAGCTGTTTAAAGAGCCCATTATGTACGTGTGTGTTCTGGTTAGGATTTATGCCACCTTCAGCTAATTAATCACATGTGAGATACTCTGAAAGCAGAGACTTCAAAAGTACCCAAGTGTCTTTTATCAAATGTTTCAACCTGGATTAATCCTAGGTCTCTTGTTTACTTGATTGTGTGCATGGCAGAGGGGTAATTGCAACTCTTGGCAAATAGTCATTTTAAAGGCCTCTTTAATCCAAAAAGGTGTAAATAAATATTCATGAAGGTGTGTGTGTGCGTGCATATTTATTGATGAATTTAACAGAGTTTCTCATGAGACAAAGATAGCAACTATTCAATACCTGGCTGCTTTATAAAGAAATCAGAAAATTGTGAACTGTTCTGGAAATACAAAATAATAAAGATTGCCCCAATTCTTGGGTAAAATACTCATTCCTCTGCTGCCGCCTTCAGTCCAGTTAATAATTAATATGATTGTAGATTCTTGCTCATCTTGGTGACTTATGTTATCCCTGTTTGTGAAGGGAAGGGGAGAGAACCAGGAAATCAGTTACTTCAAAACAAAACAACCTTATTTAGCTTGTAGTCCTTCTAGCTATCCTTGCTAGGTAGCAGAGAATTCTTTGGGCCCTTACTCCATCAAGGAGATCTGCTCTGTTGGTGGCAAGAGATGTGGGTACCGAAACAGCTAATTAACCCCTCTTGGCTTTCTGTATGCTTCACTCATAAGAACGACCTTACTGAGTCAGACCAATGGTCCATCTAGCCTGTCTTCAGATGGTGGCTGGTGCCAGATGCTGTAGCAGGATGAGACCCTAAGACAAGCCCTGATATCAGAGGTCTGGTATAAGGCAGGACCTGTTCACAGAATCTGGGAAGAACAGGGCTGAAATGGTACAAAAACATTCCCCAAGGATAACAGGAACACACTGACCCCTCCTAAAAAAAATAAGGTCAGGATGATAGTACGTAATAAAGATGTTCTGACTGAACCATGTTCAAGATAATGGGTAATAATAGTCACATCAGGGAACAGTAATTACATCAGAGGGGCAGTACTAATTTGTTTGTATCAGGGTATAAAGATGTATTTCAGAGGGAGTTTCTTTGTCTGGCCTAGGGAGGAATGGAAAGTCCCCGCCGTTCACTGAGCTGGTCTGTTGTTACGGGCATAAATGTATTAATTGTCTGGTAAAGTCTGCGGGATTCTAGTACCATGCTTCCTCAACAATAAACCTGTCTGGGTGCCTTCGTCCCTTAACGGATCTTGTGGTCATTGGGCAGTTTGCTCGAGGTCTGCTTTGCCAGCTGTCTGCGCAGTGCTGGGGCAGCACAGAGGTAACATACCCACAGCCAAACATCTTTCAGCATCTAACCACACTGGTGACCCATGAGCACTGATTTGGTAAGTAAGTGAGCTATCCTCTGTAGAAATCACGATCTAATGTGTCAGAAAACGACTGCTCAAATACATCTCAATCTACCATATGTGAACAATTAAGTTGGCAGTGAGCTAGAAACCACGGTCAATTAAGTTAAACTTGGCTACGATATAAAAGCAACTGTATTATTGGTGAACATCATTTACAATGTGCATAACATTGCTGAACTGTTTAACCAACACACAGGTAAAAATCAACAAATGGCAGCAAACAACATGAAGGCAAGGAAAAAACAAATTGGTAAATAAATTAAGTTATACAATAGCTAAAAATTCGGTAAACAATTTCCCTGGTAGTACCAGTCACGCTGGTTTTTACATTAGCTATTCTCCAGTATCTGGTACATAGACTGATTTAAGTGATAGGTTACAGACCAGTTTGTAGTTCTGCCATTTCATATTTGAGTTCTGTCAGAACTCTTTGGTGAATACCATCTGGTCCTGGTGTCTTTATTATTGTTTAAAATATCAATTTGTTCCAATACCTCCTTTGACACCTCAGTCAGGGACATTCCCACACCTGAATCATTGTTTTTAGGTGACAAATCTGAGGAAATCACCCTCACGTCCTCTGCAGTGAAGACGGATGCAAGGAATTAATTTAGCTTCTCCACAACAGCCTTGTCTTCCTTGCGTTCTCCTTTAGCACCTGGATTGTCTGGAGGCCCCACTTATTGTTTGGCAGGCTTCCTGCTGCTGATGTACTAACGTTTTTGTTTTGCTGTTCGTTTTTATGCCTTTTGCAAGTTTTTTGTTTTTGTGTTTTTCAAATTCTCTTGGACTACCTAAGTATACTTTTGCGGTTGACTTGCCACAGTTTATCCTTCTTTCTATTTTCCTCAGTGGAATCTGACCTCCAGTTTTTAAAGGGTCCCTTTTTGTCTCTAATTGCCTCTTCTACTCAGTTTAGCCATGGTGGTATTTTTTTGGGCCCCTTACTGTTTTGCTTTTTCATTTGTGGTATACATTTAATTTCCATGCAGCTTCCAGGCATTTTGCTCTTGGGACTGTTCCTCTTAATTTCCATTTAACTAGCTTCCTCATTTTTGTGTAGTTCATCTTTTTGAAGTTAAATATTACTGTGGTTGGTTTCTTTGGTATTTTCTCCCCTACAAGGATGTTAAATGTAATTACCTTATGGTTGCTATTACTGAGTGGTTCAGCTATATTCACCTCTTGGACCAGATTGTATGCGCCCCTTAGGACGAAATCAAGGATTGCCACTCCCTGTGTTGGTTCCAGGACTAGCTGCTCCAAGAAGGAGTCATTAATGGTCTCTAGACATTTTATGCCTGGTTCCCACTCAGAGGTGATTTGTACCCAGCTGTTATAGGGATAGTTGGAGTGCTCTGTTTTTGTAGCTTTTTCTAATCTCTCTGAGTGTTTCACAGTCGCTGTCATCATCCAGTCAGATGGTCGGTAGTATATTCCTACTGCTATCTTCTTGTTGTTCAAGCATGGAATTTCTGTCCATAGAGGTTCAGTGATACAATTTGGTTCATTTAAGATTTTTACTATATTTGACTCTCTGCTTTCTTTCACATATAGTGCCACTCCCCAACCAGCATGACCTACTCTGTTATCCTTCTCTATTTTGTATCCCTGGTATCACCGTGTTCCATTGATTATCATAGTTCCATCAAGTTTCTGCGATACCTATTGTATCAATAGCCTCATTTAATACCAGGCACTCAGATTCTCATCTTAGTAGTTAGACTTCTAGCATTTGCATACAAGTGCTTATAAAATTTGCCTGCCTTCGTCTGATGTAACTGAATGGGGCTCATTTTTATTCGACTGTTTCTCTTCAGTTTCTACATTATCAACTTCTGTCCTCTCCTCTTATCTAGGATATAGAGAATCCCTTTTATAACATCTTCCCCTAAGGCAGCAGTTCTCAGCTGGGGGTCTGGCTGAAACCCGGTGCTCCGAGGCCCGAAACACCCCTGCGGGGCTGAAGCCAGCATCTCCCTCCCCTCGGTCTGAAGCCAGGAGAGTGGGCACAGGGCTGAAGCTGATGGCCACCCTTCCACTGAAGCTGGGAACCCCAAACACCCTCCCACTCCCGCGCTGAAGCTGGAAGCAGTGTTGGCCTGAAGCCCCTAGCCCTGGCGCTCCGCGTGGGCAGAAGCCCCAAGCCCATAGGCAGAGTTGGGGGGAGGAGGCACAATGGTGTTGCCCCCCAAATTGCAGTGCCTTACCCAGAGTGGGGCAGTCCAGGGACAGCTCCATTCTGCGCCCTCTCCCACCCCACTCTCCCACAGTCACCTACAACCTGGCCAGAAGGCTGGGCATGAGGGGGAAGTAGTCAGAGCCAGGCAGTGCAGGGCAGCTGCTCCTCTAGCTGTGGTGCCATGGAGTGGGCAGCCGTGGCATTCCTCTGTCTGCTGCTGGTGCCTGGGATTGTGGCTGCTCCTCAGCTCCCAGCCCTCTTTGACTGCTCACACACTTGGTAAGAACTGCCTGGGTGGGGGGACCCGCTCTGGGGCTGGCAGAGCCTTTGGAGCACAGCCACTGTGGGGGGAGCCCTCCTGGCACACAGCCCCTAGCTATCCTTCTCCCTGCAACCTGAGCTGCCCCCCTGCCTGCACCTTGAATGGTTTTCAAACTTTTTGAGCTGAGTCCCCCCCGCCCCCCTTTTGAGTTATATTTTTTTGGTTGCATCTCCCCCACAGTCCGGACAGACTGGTTGGCCTGCTGAGGTGAATCGGGGGTGCAGGTTGTGCGCCTTCCCTGGACTCTGCTGTGCGGAGCTCCCCCGCCCCCCACCAGTCCCAAAATAGAAGTCAAACTATGCCTATACCCAAGGGTCCGGAGCCCTGAGTCCCCTCCCCGACCCCTGTAGGGCCTTGGCGTTTTTATAGCATGTTGTGGGGGGCTCTCAGAAAGAAAAAGGTTGAGAACCCCCACCCTAAGGGATGTCTCTGTCCGAACTGCGTGCTTCTCTGCACCTGTTGGCTTTTCCTCAGCCCTTAATTTGAAAACCTCCCCATCAACCTTCTTAATTTTACTTGCCAGCAATTTGGCTCTGTTTTGGTTTAGGTGGAGCCCAACCTTCCTGTGTAGACTCCTCCTTTCCAAAAAGGCTCCTCAGTGCCTAGTAAACCTAAATCCCTCCTCCCTCTCCATTGTGCCATCCACGGATTCAGACCCTACAATTCTAAATGGAAATATTTCAGAGAATGCTACCATGGAGGTCTTGGACTGTAATCTCTTACCTAGCAGTCTAAATTTGGTCTCCAACACCTGTTTCCTACCTTTCCCGTACCTATATGTACCACAGCCAGTGTCTCCTTCTTGGAACTGCACTTCAGTCTTTATAGATGTCTTCAGATGTTTTCACCTGGCAGGCAGTTCACCATACGGTTTCCCCAGTCATGGCAAACCCAACTATACGTTTCTAATAATAGTAATAAGGGGAATTCTATTACCTGTCTCTGCCTAATAACAGGAGTCCCCTGCCCTGAAGAGGTAGCCGCATTGTGAGAGGATACCATGATATCGTTTGGAAGGAGGGTCCCAACTCTGGGATAGTTTCCCTCTGCTCCAGCTTGATGTTCTCCTTCCCTGAAACTTTCATCCTCCTCATTATCACAGAGGCTGTCGGTCTAGGGGATGGGACTGGTCTACTGTGTCCGGAAAGTCTCATCTTTGTATCTCCCTCCGCTCCCCCAGTTCAACCACTCTGGTCTCAAGAGCCCATACTTAGTCTCTGAGGGCCATGAGTTGCTTGCACTAAATGCACACACATGCCGCCTGCCCGCAGGGCTCCCTTTGGCTCTAAGGGTAGGACTGGCAACTTAAAAACAAAATACAGCCCACTGCCTAATCTGAATAGGGCGGAACTGATATTGTGTCTGACCAGCGCAGGTGATCACTGCCCAAAGACTGTTTCTGGATGGGGCACTGAACTGGCTGTGACTGGGGAGACCTGGGTTTTATTCCAAACTCTGCTTCTGAGCTCCTTTGGGCAAGTCACTTCACTGCTCTGTGCCTCTGTTTCCTTACCTGTAAAATGAAGTTACTTCCCCCAAGAGCTACTCGGTATTATGTGTGCAGCACCAAGCACGCTGTGAGCTCCTATTGAATCAGAGACAGCTGTTCATGATCTGCCACACTGAACTTTCACTGGACAAAGTATACAACTTTGATGGGTAGCTAGATTCTATCCCAACAAGCCTTAATATACCTTAGTTTAAGTGAGCCTTGGCAGACCCGAGGCAGTACAAGGCTTTACTCTTGCTTACTGTGCTTTCAAGGCTTTGAATGTTTCAGTCCATCCATGACGTTAAAACCTCCTGGCTTTCCCTTTGGCTAAATGGCTGGTCTGGTCTAATAGGTCTCCCCACATGGGTTGCCTGCCTCTGAAATGAGTTTCGCCTACAATACCTGCTGTCACAGTGCTTGCTAGACTTTCTCCTCCTTCACATAGCACGAGTGTCTGCCTCAAATAATGGACACATCTCTCTGGGAGAGAGGGACTCAGAATTTGTGCAAGTTTGTTTCCAGACCAGAATCTTTGAACAATTTGGTTGTGTAATGCACAAGTAATGCTGGGAGATGTGATTTAATGACTGGGGAGGGGAGCATGTCTGCTCTGTAGGTGACAGGCTTGCAAAATAACCAGGTTGAATAGCTTTTCCCATAGCCCTCAATGGGATGGCTTTAAAATAAACATCCTCTTGACACAGCATCATCAGCACCCTTAGTTTTCCCATTAGTGGCTGGCACTGGAAAGGGGAGTCCTACCACCAGCATGCCTGATCTAGTGAGCTGCTGCATGTCTTCGCTTCCACTGAGGGGAAAAAGGAACTGAGCGTGTGCAGCATCTTGCTGACCAGCACGGAGCTTGTACCAGCATCTATCAGTGAGCCTTGTGAGTTCCAGAGTGGTTTTTGATCCCTACTTCTACCACCTTGGGCACTGGGCTTGCCAATGTGGCTGATTGATTCTGTCCTGCTGCTGCACTGGGAGAAGTCTGTTCATGCACCCGTAGGCTCCATCCAAAGCAAGTATAGTTGAGATAGACAAGAATAGTGGGATGTGTGTGCTGGGGAGTCTTATGGAAGTGCTGCCCTTGGCCTCTGGTCCTTCTCCCCGTATTCTGAGAGGTGGCAGAGATAAGCTGCTCTCTTGGCAGAGAACGATCCCTATGTAATGATTACAAGGGAACGCTGGTGAGCCGCATGCTGGTTTTCTTTTGTCTCTACAGTTTGCTGTTGGGAACGTGACTAGAACTAACCTTTCTGGTGTATGTAATGCATTTTCCAGGCAGCTAGTTAGTTTGAATGGCTTGATTTTTGGGAGCCCAACTTGACACATCTTAAAGGGGCCTGACGGTTCAAAAGGTAGGCACTCAACGCTTTCTGAAAAACCAACCTCTTCAAGGGATGTCAAGTTGGGTACTGACAAAGGGCGTGCCTGCCTTGTAGCAGCCTCTTCTGGCCAGTTGTGGCTCTGCTGAGGCCTGCCTCAGTTTCCTCTTCACTCAGACTCCCTTAAGTCCACACAGGCCAGAGGTTCAAAACGTTCCCCCTTCTGGGATCCAGTTTATTAAGTCCTGCAAAAAGTATCTCAAAAGAACTCAGACTTACCAAGTCTTCATCCCAGTTTCAGCTGAGCCCTGAAGATCTGTCTCTTCCCTTCAGAGTTCCAACACTCCTCTGTTCTGGTTGGGCAAAGCCCTGCCCCCGTAAGGGTCTGTCTTCCTGTTGTCCCAGAACCTCCTGCCTGTATTTTGCCTCTCTCCACAGGCCTTTCCTGCTGGTGCCTTCCCCTTCAGGGCTCCACAGGAGCCGCCTTACTCCCCACAGTGTATGCAAGCATCTGCCTACAATCTGCAGCTGTCTCCCCGTTTATAAGGCTCAGGTGTCCTTCCCCAAGTCCTGTTGGGCAGTCCAAGTGCATTGGATGTTCCCTCCCAAACGGACCAGTCACCTAGTGACAGGCATCTAAAATTGCTGCTCACTTCCTCTCTGCATGTAGACCTCAAAGTCCATGTTTACTGGGAAATCTCTTGTGAGGGACTTGCCCCTATTTTATCTCCTTTGTATATGATTGCACGGATCACACAGCTTCTGCTTTGGGAGCTCCTGGGTGGGCCTTCTTCAGAGCGAGTAGCAATGCCAGGAGAGCTGTGGGGAGAGCACATATTTCTAGAAAAATTGGACTTGTTTAAACCCCTCTAATACTTATAAAACACAGCCCTTTTTTTTTTTTTTTTTTTTTTTTTTTTTTTAACTCCGATGCCCTGCTGGTAAGAGCACCATTGAACAGAAAAGTGCCTGCATATGCATATGCTGACGGATAGCAGACACACCTTTGCCATTTCTACTAGATTTGCTACCTAGACAAGTAATCACTGAGTGCTTAACTATCTGGGAGGGTGCAGTTGCCCTAGAGGAAATCCAGTGCAGAAGTTAAACTGTAGAGTTAAGGGTCTGACTCATGCCATAGAACCATACCTCATTCCTTTCCCTGGCTTTCTTTTTTCTGGTCACATTGCTAACTCTGCTGCATCTGGGGGGACAGGACTGCCATGGTGTCCTGAAGTCAAATTTTAGTCAATTTGGCTAGAGCTGATCATAATGATTACAGCAATAGTTGGTCTGCCAGCAAATCCCCTTGTAAATCTTTATGGCCAATCTCATAATTGTCATTTGTATGACTCATTCTTCTCACAGGATGGCTTCCATTAATGTGAAATGGGATTTACACAGTGCAGCAAACAGACCTCCTCTTCCCACCTTTCAGGCTGACGTGTGTGTGTGTACACGTGTGTGTTTGTAGACATTCTCTCGCTCACAGTAAATGCAGTTGGGCAGCTTTTTATGTTTTGGAGCATTAAGCAGTGTAAAATAAAATGACTTTTTTTTTAAATAGGTCGTTGGCTTTCAAAGTTATAGTGTCCTGGTTTGGAGCAACCCTAACATTGTCTAGCTGAGGGTTGGAATGGCAAGTCACTTTGTGGAGTTGTATCTGTTGTGCATAACATGAAGCAGATGGCTACCACCTTCTTCTCTAACATGGAGGTACAGCGTGCGGTGACTGAAGCGTTGGTTGCTTGGATCAAGATGTATGGTTGCATCTTCTGGGCTGGAAAAACATATCTGCCACCTCCTAGCCAGAGGGTAGCTAATAGTCTGTCTAGTGATAGACATGAAAGGCAGAGCAGCTCCAGAGGCTCGGTTCAGGAGCAAACTCTTTGGCGCACTCTGTTTGTACAGCGTGTAGCACAATGGGTCCTGGCGCATGACTAGGACTCCTAAGCACTATGATAATACAAATAAAAGAACTGCAGTGTTTGCCTTTGTAGGTTTTCCCAACAGCAGTAGAAAACTGATTAGACATATGAAGTTCACCTCTGCCTACAAGATTCTGAACAGACACTTGTTAATTTCACGTTGCTGCTTGGCAAAAGGTATGCACTGCAGCAGAGGCACTGGCTGTCTGCTGACTCAGGAAGACAGTACTTCATAACCTCCCATTTGAGAACCATGTGGAATTCTATCTTTACAATTGAAAGGGTTAGAAACTTAAGGCTTGTCTACACAGGGAGCTAATGCATTCTAAGGGGGAGGTGTGATTTCTAAAGCACACTACTTTATTGCATGTTAATTAGTTCACTGAGACACTGCTGGCGTGACTAAACATTCCCTAGTGTGCTTTAACGAAGTGCTGTTTCAAATGACACTTCGTTAAAGTGCACCAGTAGGGCCTACATCGACCAATTAATAGACAACACCTTAATGTGTTTTGGAAACAGCATTCACCGCACCGTACTGTGTAGACAAGCCTTTAAAAACAGAGAGAGAGCCTGGATTCTGCAGGTTGTGATAGTGTAGGCCCTTCACACAGCATGTTAAGCGTCCCACTTAGCCAGGACAAGTTGATTTTTCAGGCACTACCTATATAGATGCTTACTTAGCCCTCATCACTATAGTATCTGAGCCCTAGGTAAGTAGCCTCCTTATTAAAGAATAGCCATGGACTACCCTTTAATCATTCTTGGCCTTTTTGCCTTCAAATATTTAATGTTTGAAATAACTTTCTCTATTTTTATACTAGGACAGTTGCACTATCCCAGGTTTCTGTCCTTGAGTAAGACAATCCATTAAAACAAGATTTTTCAAATCAGTTTCTAGTGATTCAGCATGTTGTCTTATTGGGATGTCACTGTCAACTGCAGTTGTGAGATGTGGAGATGCAAGGAAAAGAAGCCTCTCTAATCAATCACTAGAGCATCCATGTGCAGGGCCAGCTCCAGGCACCAGCATTCCAAGCTGGTGCTCGGAGCGGCATTCTGCAAGGAGCGGCAGTCCCTGTTGTTTTGCCCTCAAGCAGCGCGCCTAATTGGTGCCGCGGGCGGGCGGGGGGGCAGTCCCTGTGCCCTTAGGGTGGCAGGTGTGTTTCTGCAGTGATGGCAATTTGGCGGCAGCTTCTGTGTTTAGCTGTCCACGGTGGCTTCAGCTAAACATAGACGCTGCCGCCAAATTGCCGCCTCCATGGAAATGCGCCTGCCGCCCTAAGGGCACACAGACTGCCCCCGCTGCCCGCAGCAGCAACTCGGCGTGCTGCTTGGGGCGACGAAAACTGTAGAGCCAGCCCCGTCCATCTGGATAGTCTGCTGTATCTCGTGGGAGTTACCAACTTAGAAATAATAAAAACTAGCAAAGTTGTGGACTCTTAATTTGTATGTTCAGCTTAATTTCGTTAGTGAATGAAGTACTTTTCATTTTAATAGAACAGCTGTAGGTGCTGGTAAGGAGATTCTTATGTTAGTGCTGGAGATGTGGTGTGGTTTGTTTTTTTTCAGGTGGGTGGGTGAGTGGGGGTTGTTTGTTAAACCATGGCAGAATATACCCCTCTGTCTACTCCGGAAGGTCCAAATCAGCAATTAGCTTCTTCTTTCTCTCTGATGGTGACCCAGTTTAGCTGCAGCAGCATTATTTACATTCAGGTGTCTCAAATGTTGATATCCTTAATTACTGAAATCCTAACACAGCTCTTAACATCTTCAGTCAGGCAAGAAATAGTTAATCCATTATTTACCTGGCTGTCTCGGTCTAGATTGTTGGAACCTGTAGAACTGCTGCATTCATTAGTCCTGTACAGATATATAGAGATGCACACTGACAAACTCAGGTTATCTGGCTGCATTCTGCTTCCCTGAACACGACGGTCTTGATGCGCTCTCATGCTACCTCTATAAACTAATACAGGTGACAGAAGCCCTACAAACCTAAAGCATGTTTGCAGCCTTAAGATGAAACTCTTAGACCATGCTGCTTGCACTGAATTACAGAGTCTTAGCCCTTGTCTACACTTGCAAGTTGCAGCGCTGGTGAGGGGGTTACAGCGCTGCAACTTAGCAGGTGTCTACACTTAAAAGCTCAGCCAGCGCTGCAACTCCCTGTTTGCAGCGCTGGCT
>NC_133772.1:37835341-37918716 GCF_003597395.2 Chelonoidis abingdonii
CCCACAGCGACAAAATGGGACGAGGTGCTCTGTGGGATAGCTGCCCACAATGCACCACTCACAACAGCGCTGCAACTGGTGCAAGTGTGGACACACTGCAGTGCTGGTCGCTGTCAGTGTGGACACACTGCAGCGCTGGCCGTACACAGCTGTACGACCACAGCTGTAACGGCCAGCGCTGCAAAACTGTAAGTGTAGACAAGCCCTTATATGAACTCTGCCAAGGCCCAGGCTGCATTCTGGATGGTTTTTTTTGTTTGCTGATTTGTGTGTGTTTTCCTGCTAATATTTAAACAAGGCCATTTAGAGCTATTTCAGGGTGGTAATAGGAAGAAAGCATCCAGAGTTCTGCTCTAAAGAGAACACTTTTAGTGAACAAACTTCTCATGTATTACAGTAATGCCTATGGGTACCTCTCTACAGCAACTAAACAGCTGCGTCTGATCTGGGTCAGCTAAGTTGGGCTCATGGGACTTGGGATACAGGACTGTAAAATTGCTCTGTATATGCCTGGGCTGGAACCTGAGCTCTGGACCCTGCGAGAGGGGAGGGATCCAGAACCAGAACTCCAGCCTGAGCTCGAACTCTACACTGCAATTTTAAGCCTCCCCTGAGCCTGCTGACCGGGGCCAGCTGTGGGTCTTTTATTGCAATGTAGACATCGCCTTAAAGCAGTGGTTTTCAATCTTTTTCATTTGTAGACCCCTATATTTCAAATGGAGGTGTGGACCCCTTTGAAAATCTTACACATAGTCTGTGGACCCCCCAGGGGTCTGTGGAGCGCAGATTGAAAACCACTGCCTTAGAGGTTCCAACTGAGATCAAGGCTCCCTTGTGCAAGGTGCTGTACAGAAACACATAGTAAGGCAGATGCTGCCCCAAAGTGTTAGCCTAAATCGATAAGGCAGACACAAGAAGTATCATCCCCATTTTGCAGATGGGGAGCCGAGGCCCAGAGTGACTGAATGATTTGCTCAAAGGAAGTCTGGCAGAGCTGGGAATTGTACCACTTTCTTCCGAGTCCCAGCCTAATGTCTTAATCACAAAACTCTCCTTCCTCTGTGAGCATCCTGACTGATGCTTTGTTGTGTTATCAAGGTTTGTTGGCATCCTTTTGTCTGCGAGATGCGGTGGGATTGCAGCCTGTGATGTAGATGGTTTGCAATGTCTCGTGTAACAGAATAGTCCAATCTGAGATTTGTATCGAGAGATTTGTTATCAAGCAGGAGAAGAGAAATGGTATAAAAAAAGCTGATCGAATTGTTTTCCAAACAGGCTCACTCTGAGCCTCCCATTAATTCTCTGTATAAGCAGGCGTAGCACCTTTCCTTCCCATAATCCTGTCTCTAGGAATACGACAGGATCTCTGAAAGAATGATGCAGCCCCTCAAAGGAAATCCTGAGATCCTTACTTTGTTCTGGTATAGGCAAATTCCTGGCGAAGTAAATCCAAAGTTTGCTTGATTTAAGCAGCTTGGATCTGACCCTTTACTCCTGGGAGGGACAGATGAAATGCCCTTTGTGTACTATTCGTTTCAGTCCCATGGGAAGCTGGGAGATTATTCCTATGGGTGTGCTGCAGTTTGATTTTATTCCTCCCTTCCCCACCCTTTTTAATACTTCAGATAGCGCCCTCAGGTCCAGTCTTTTTTTTCTCATGGCATTTCAATTCCTGGGCAATGGAAACATCACAAGATGTGGCCTTCCTGGCAGATTCTGTGAAGTTCCCTATGTTTGCTAATGTCAGTCTAATGAATGTGGAAGATGTTTTAGATACTCTGGTGGTGGGTGGCCGTACAAAACCCCTAAGCTGAGAGAGAGGCTTGGGAAATTGCTTCCAGGATATATGGGGAGACTGAGTCAAAAGCATTCAGCCCCTCATTTTAACAAACTAGGCTCCTGACTGGCGCCCGGGTGTTTGTGTTTGGATTGCTTAACGCTGGCTCTTGTTGGTAGAAATAACTAACAAGGGGATTCTTGTATACAGGGTTCATGTGTGTCATGGGGTCATGCTTTGGAATAATATTAGAGGGGCAGGGAGAAGCCTCTGAATTTGAGTGGTGCTTTGTGACTGGCTGTAAACAATGACCTACCCAATGTGAATGATCCCAAGGCACTGTTGTCTCTTTGCTCTATTATGCAAGGTATGGGTTCGGAGGAGTCCAAGTAACCCTGTTTAATAGCTGCAGATGCCATGCGAGGATTAGCTCCTTACACAGGCTGCTAGGCAGGGTTCTGCTGGTTTCTGGAGCACAGAAGACTGAGAGGGACAGTAGATGGCTTGTAAACAAGTTAAAAGGGTGCACCTGTATCCCCAGACACTACATGACTTTTTTTTTTTTTTTTTTTTAAACCCACTTCCTGCCTTTTAGGGATTAATTTGCACCTTGCCAAGGGATTATTTCCCTTCACCCGTGCCTCCGAATGTATGTGGAAATGCAGACTGGGCTAACTGCAGCACAATGCACGACCACATAGGGACCTTAGGTGAATTTGTCACTAGCAAACTCCTGGGCAGGGGGATGGCCGCTGGTGGGGAGAGCGGTTGGGTTTGGGCTCTCCCTCAGGAGGAGAGTCCTTAAATGTGCCTTTTGTTTATACTTACCTTTATGCTCTCCACCCCTGTCACCCCTAACTCCGGGAACACTCCCCCATGCCTATTACACAAGGCTGCCAGCCTGGCTCCGAAGCTGCCTGCATTCACACGCTGAGTGAAGAACAAGGCTGGCTGGGTGAAGAGCCGTCCTTCCCATCACCCAAGGCCCGCCGTGTTCGAACTGCTTGTTTAGAGCAGCGATGTTTGACCTTCACAGCCTGGGGGTGAAACGCTATTTCAGAAAGGTCAAAGGGACACAATCAATACTTGTAACTATTTCCCTGGCCTCTGTCTGAGCCTGTTTTGCTTTCCCTGTAGTTCCCACAGCCCAGGAGGGAAGCTGGCAAGGGAGCAACCTGAAGAGCCAGCCACTCCTTTCTCCTTTGTAAGGCAGCAGGCTGCTCATGAGGATGGGAGCTGCTGCCGTGTTCTCCAAGCTCAAACCTGAGCTGCTCTGGGGGATGCAGGGCAGGTGGGGAGGTCGGCAGTGCCCCCATTTCCTCTCATAGCAATGGGGCTGACTCAACCACTGCAGTTTTAAAAGTTGTGGGGCATGGCACAAGGAGCCCCTTTCAGTCCACAATCGGATGTACGTTGTCTAACAATGGTTGCCCTCAAGGGCTGGAGATTGGACGTTTCTTGGGGCAGGGACGGCCTTCCTCTGTGTCCTGTGCCGCATGGGGTTCCTTTAAATTACAGGGAGTCTTGTGGTTCTGCCACAGGATTGTGTGATTGCCAATTGCGCTAGTTTATTTTCTTATATTTACGAGTAATCTGTCTTCCTGTTAGTGTACTGGCTATGCAGGTTGCTACCTTTTGTACAGGGAGGGCCTGTGGAAGCATTAAATAACTTTCTGGTGTGACATTGCAAGCAGCTGATTGCAGAGCTCTGACTCATAGTGCCTGCCAGCATACATACGTGACGTTGGCACGTGGCTCCTCTTGTGTTCAGATCTGTCTGCACTCGGCTTTGGCCTGTATTTATGATTTTCCTGCTATTTGAATACATGGAGCTTCTGGTGGCATCTGGTCATTAGTGCAGATTAAATCCCAATCATTTCCACTCCCCCAGCTGTTATGCAGGCTTCCTCCACCAAAAACAGCACCCAACATCTCTGCCAGCGCTCACTGAGCCTGTCCAAGAGTGTTCACTTGAGGGACGATACCTGAGCATGTAACCTGACAGGGACAGGGACAAGCAAAGCCACTGTTTACCCTGGTGGAACTCACCCACTTGAAGTAGGAGTGAGCTGCAGCCGGTCTGTTGCAGTTTACCTTGTTTATTACTAGAGGTTTTGCGCTGTTGCACCTACACCTGCAATCTAGTGAAATATCCGACTATAGGCAAGGCCTAAGACTTCATAAGGGTGTATTGGAAACAGTCTAACTTCATATCCTAAAATTTAAAACTTCTGAAAGGATTCTCTTGCCACTAGCTCTTTATATCCCTCCCGTGTTCTCTGCTGTTTAGAATCACATAAAATGCAAAACCTTTATGGAAAGCCCATGCTGCAGCTGAGATTATAACCACCTGTAAATGCGGAATTACCTTTCCACCCCCGAGTTCATGGGGGGGAGGGGGATTTGTGCATTAAAGTTGAAAGCATTATTGCCTTCAAGTAAAAAAGTAATGGACTCTGTCAATCTGAAGCCAATCATTTTGAACTGTCAGGTCTAATTAGGGTAGAAAATAAAGACAGTCTTTTGTAGCTCCAGGGTACCATGACAGACAGCGCTGAACACACATGAGCCTGGCTCAAGGGGTGGGGCAAGTGGTGGAAATGCAGATTAAAAACCAACATGAAATGGCTAAGAAAATGCCTGCTATTATCTGGTGGCCAGGGTGTCCCTTTTCCTCCCCCCCCGTCTCCTTAACTCCCAAGGTGACTGCATCCGCCTCTCCCACTCGTGGCCTGTGACCCTATTTTTAGCAAGAGCTCTGGGGCACTCCTGTTGTTCTCTGCTTTGTGCTTTGAAACTACAAACCCCTATCCTTGCGACAACCCTGTGCGGGAGGTTGGGAGTAACCCCTTCTTTACAGGTGGGGAAATGAGGTGCATCCAGCTAGTGTTAGAGCTAGACATAGAATTTCAGAGGTCCGGCTTCCAGACCACGGCGAGTTCATGGGTTTCGAACCTGGAGGTCATGACCCCCCATCAGAAGGGTTGCAAGCACGTTTCAGTGGGGTTGTGCTCTGTGGTTAGATGGGAGAGAGAGTCGCCAAAACTGGTCTGTGGCAACGTAGGGGCACAACACAGAGAGGGTCCAGAACCATCCCCACAAGGCCATGGAACAAACTGCCAAATATTTTCTGGGCTTTATTTTTGCCCTGATCACCGGGATGCTGCCGTTTATGTTAAGAAGGCCACGTGTGAGGTGTCATGGTTGAAGTACTAGCCATTCAATAGGTCAGTTACGTAGGTGCACTGGTGGGAAGTGACCTGTTTTTTGTTTTTTTTTTAAATGGACTGCATGGAACAGAATGTTCTTGGGGGGAAGCCCAGCGATTTCCATGCTAGAGAGATTTTGTCTGGGTCCATTTGGACAGTGGTAGAACATTAAAGATGGCTGGAATCGACCTGGAAGCATTACCGTCCAGTTTCCAAACACTTGTAGCAGGTGTTAGCTGACCTGGACCTATCTTGACCTCTTTCCTCTATCTAAACTCACCCTTAATGTCAACAAGGCCCCTGTGGCCACAGTGCAGAAATATACATGGTGTCAGGAAGTGTGGGGGAGTCAGGGCCCTGCACCCCCCACTTCCTGCGATTTGCTGTGACTCTCAGCCAGTCAGTAAAACAGAAGGTTTATTAGACGACAAGACCTCAGTCCAGAACAGAGCTTGTAGGTACAGACAACAGGACCCTCTCAGTTAAGTCTATCTTGGGGAGCAGAGAGCTTAGACCCTAGCCCTGGGGCTCCCTCTGTTATCCCAGCCAGCTCCAAACTGAAACCCCCACCAGCAGTCTCACTCAGCCTGTCCCCGGCTCTTCCTCCCGCCTTCGTCCAATTTTCCAGGCAAAGGTGTCACCTGGCCCCAACCCCACTCCTGAGCTCAGGTTACATGCTCAGGTATCATCCCTCAAGTGAAGTCACACCCTGATAACCCCATCACCAATGCATACAGTCCCAGTAAAACTCCCGCGCAACATTCCCAGATCAATCAGTCCCACTCCCTACTCCATCACACCTGGGTTCTTCAAACCATTCGAAGATATGGCTGCATTGCTTTTGAATTCTGCTTTGCTGTGTATGTGTGGAGGGGAGAAAATTGCTTGGGCACATGTTGGAGAGGAGCTAGATGGGAGGGCAAATGGTGTTGGAGGGGAGGGTGGATAGCAAGTCCGGGTGTGTGGGGAGAGGAAAGCTGGGAAGGGTGTGGTAGGAGAATATTTTGCGATAAGCATGGTACTTACAGTACAGTGAATGACACGGCGGGTGGGGTCCTTATGCTAGAGCTCTTCATTTGCTTTAGCCCCAGGATAGAATCTGATGCCTTCTGGAAGACTGACTGTAGTGTGAGTGTTTTCTATGCTAAGAGGGCTTAATGGGTAAATACCTGGAAGCAAAGCGGAACAGGAGCTTGGGTGCTATGGTGATGAAAGGACATGAAACTTAGACACAAAGGCACCAACTTTCCAAGGTGCTCTGCCCCAGGCCCATCCTTTGGGGGGAAGGCCCCACCCCCGCCCTGCTTCTTCCTGCCCCGCCTCTTCCTGCCCAGTTCCACCCCCTCCCCTGAGAGCACCTTGTCCTTGCTCTGTCCCCCAGCCTCCTGCATGCCATGGAACAGCTGATTACGGCAGGTGGGAGGTGCTGATGGGTGGGGCCCACTGGTGGGCAGGAGGGGGTGGAGGGGAGCTGCCGGTGGGTGGTCAGCACCCACCATTCCCCCCCCCACACCTGGGTGCTCCCCCCAGAGCACCCACAGAGTCGGCACCTATGCTTAGCAAGGCAAGGTATCTGAGGCTTTGTCTACACTGAAACTTGGTTGACAAAACCTTTGTTGTTCAGGGGTGTTAAACAATATCGAATGACAAATGTTTTACTGACAAAAAGCGCTGGTGTGAACAGCGCTCTGTCAGCACAAGAGCCATCTCCTGCTGACAAACAACCGCTACACTGTGCACCTGTTAGCAGCACGGCTGTGGCGGCAGAGCTATGTCGCTAAAAGGTGAGTAGTGTAGACAAAGCCTAACTGCGTCAGGAAGGCATGTCTGTTGCAGCAGCAGCAGTGAAGAGGTTAACTTTTACAAGTGGAAAGAGTGGCAAACTCCTACCCAGGGATTTAATCTGCATGTAACAAACAGGACAGCCATAATTTAAAACCTAGGTGCATGCATAGTTCCAATACACAGAAGTTTGTTGGTTGGTGACTGAAGGTGCAAATGAAGAATAGTTTATTCCAGGGCTTGGTTGGCTTTCTGGCTTGCTCTGCAATAATTTACCAACAGACCTTGTGTCAAACAGGGATGTGATTTCCTCTTCCCACCCCATTATTTTGTATGATCTGTCAGATCAAAGTAAATTGGGGCTCTCCCAAAGGAGATGGGGGGGGGGGAAGAGAGTGGTTTTAATTAACTGCCCCTCCCCTGCATCCAGTTTCATCAGATGATATTTTCCCAGGTCGCTATAGCACTGGCACCTGCTGCGACACTGAATCAATGGTCCCTGTCGTTGTGGTCTCTGCCAGCGGACAATGGAGCATGATGTGAGTCATGCACGTCCAGCTGAAAGCAAGGAGTGTAACAACATAAAGGCTCATTATCTGCCCATTGAGCCCAAGTGGGGGCATGGCTATCAATACCCTACTTTCAAAAACAAACCCTCTTTTATAAGTAGTAGTCACCCCCTGAGCCCCTCCACAACCCAACCCCAGACATAAGCAACGTGAAAGGGAAAACTCTCTTCTTTGGCCCTTTTGAAGTTTAATTAGATTTGCTTGCTGCAAAGCTGTTGTCATTGCTGAGTTCCCCCACCACTGCCAGGCACTGGCAGAATGATAGCAGCAGCTATTCTCCCGCATCAAGCTCACCTCTCAGCAGTTTGGAATGCTCCTCGTGTAGGAGGCTGAACCAAAGTTCACCCCCATTCCACCCAGTGCTCTGGCTTTTGAGTGACCTGCCCGTTCTGTGGAGGATGATTTATATTGCTCTGGCACCCAAAGACTCTGGTTGAGGCACTTTGGTCCTGGGTGCTGTATGGACACATTGGAACATAGAGACCTCACCCTGCAGAGCTTACCGTCTGTCAGGTTCAGATACTGTAACTAGACAAGAAAAAACACTTCGTTTTCTGTGCGTTTAAAATGAGGAGTGAGGAGATGGCTACTTGGTTTTCTGGTGGATAAAGAAAGCTTATCAGACGGTCAGGTCCCTTTCTAAGCAAAAGAAAGTCATGTCTGAAAACCACCACATTCCAGACTCATAGACTCGTAGGTCAGAAGGGACCATGATCATCTAGTCTGACCTCCTGCACAAAGCAGGCCACAGAACCCTACCCATCCACTTTTATAACAACCCCTAACCCATGACTGAGTTATTGAAGTCCTCAAAATTGTGGTTTGAAGACCTCAAGCTGCAGAGAATCCACCAGCAAGTGACCCATACCCCACGCTGCAGAGGAAGGCGAAAAACCTCCAGGGCCCCGCCAATCCGCCCTGGAGGAAAATTCCTTCCCGACCCACAAATATGGCGATCAGCTAAACCTGAACATGTGGGCAAGACCCACCAGCCGGACCCAGAAAGAATTCTCTGCAGTAACTCAGATCCCATCCCTCACAGACCATTGAGCAGACTTATCTGCTGATAACCCAAGATCAGTTGCCCAAATTAAACTATCTCATCATATCATCCTCTCCATATACTTATCAAGCTTAGTCTTAAAGCCAGATAAGTCTTTTGCCCCCACTACTTCCCTTGGAAGGCTGTTCCAGAACTTCACTCCCCTAATGGTTAGAAACCTTCGTCTAATTTCAAGTCTAAACTTCCTAATATCCAGTTTGTACCCATTTGTCCTTGTGCCTACATTAGTACTAAGCTTAAATAATTCCTCTCCCTCCTAGCCTAACGTTAATCCCCCTGATATATTTATATAGAGCAAGCATATCCCCCCAGAGCCTTCTTTTGGCTAGACTAAACAAGCCAAGCTCTTTGAGTCTCCTTTCATAAGGCAGGTTTTCCATTATCTCTGTCTAGTGTAGACACAGTTAACATGTTGTTAAGGCTGTTAATCTTACTGTTTTCTATCCTAGGTTGGCAAATATGTTCTTAAACATACCTGTTCCTGAACAAGGCCTCTGGAGGTGTGTCTACACTGCAGTTAGACTCCCTGGCCTTGATCAGCTGACTTGGACTAAGGAACTGTTAAATTGTGGTGTAGGCATAGGGCTCTGGGTGCAGCCTGAGCGCTGAGACCCCATGAGGTAGGAGGGTCCCACAACCCTTTAGCCTGAGCCCCCACTGGCCCGAGTCTGGCACTGGCCAGAACAGGCATCTAATTGCAGTGTGAACATATCCTAGCTGTCTCTGAATTTCACTTTGTGCCTTGTTGAAAACTGACAGTGTAGCCTCCTCTTCCTTCTCCCTGGTACTAAAGGATGTCTTTGAGCCAGGATATACCGAGGCTTGGTTTGGGGGAATTTTTTGAGGGGGGAGGCAGAAGTTTGTGGTGGAAGGAAATGGGTTTGGCACCTTTCAATATAAACAGTAGAAACAACTCCATGATTCTCCCCTGGGAGCAAACAGAGCAGGTCTACACAACACAATTACTTGGGTATAACTATGTCACTCAGGGATGTGAAAAACCCACATTCCTGAGCAACGTAGTTATACCGGCGTAGAAGACAGCGCTATGTTGGCAGGAGAACTTCTCCCGCTGACATAGCTACCACCTTTCGCAGAGGTGGATTAACTACTGTCGGCATAGAGCGTCTTCATTAACGCGCTGCAGAGGCGCAGCTGTATTGTGGCAACTGAACTGATTTAGTGTTTTAAGTGTAGACCTGATATTAGTCTAAATTTTCAAAGGCCGCATGTTGCCTGCTTAGCGCATACACTGCTATTGAAAGGAAACAGTCCACTCCTCTCTCTCCTCTTGAGTGTAAAATCATGTTTCCTAACCAAACATTATCTTTCTTCCACTGTGCTGAACGCAAGCTGTGTTTTGTAAGACTGCCTTGCAGTGCTGGTCTGCTGATCAATATGGGCTCTTTATAAAGACGCATGGAAGTATGTTAGTTTTGGGGAATAAAATACCCACAGAACTACAGAGGTGATGTTCAAAGCTGCCTTGCCCATTTAGACAATCAATTCCTATTAAAATCTCAGCCTGCATTGCTTCTGCAAACATACAAAAAACAGGTGATGCTCAGGGCTTCTCACTGTCACTTCTGTCTTGTGTACTCCAAACACTATTCTGTATGTAACATGGAGTTAATGCCCATTTTGAGGTTCTCAGATGAAAGAGCTTATTATACAAGTGCAGGGAGTTGCTGTTGATCACAGGGCTTGTCTAAACGCAGAGTTTTCACTGACTGACTCATCAGTTTGAGTTTGTTACTTAACTAAATCCAACCTCCTTGTAATTGAATGAACTAAAATGTTATTGGTCATTCTGATCTAAGTGTCTGCACAAGGGGTTTGCACCGATTTTAGCTAAATTGATGAAAAGAACAATTTATGTCAAGTAGTCGTGTGTGGACCAAGCCTGTGCAAGATGTGCACCGAGGCAACAGCCGTAGAGGGAGATGTTGGCAGTCCAGTGGCCTGCCTGTAGATTGGGGCGTGAATTCCATTGCCCAGTGAGCACCCCGATAAAAGGCTGATTATCCACATGCTTTTCTGTGTGTTGAGTTCAAGGCTGCCTGCCTTGGCTGATCTAGCTGTTATTTCAGATTCGGTGAGGACATCAAACCATTGCTAGTGCCCAGAGGCATCTCTAATTGGACGTTTAATTTATAAATGTGGCTCTTGTCTGTGTGGGAAGCCTGGGCAGGGATGCTTCATTACTATATGACGTGGAGCGTAGGAATGGAAGGAACCCTCCTCCATGTCATCTAGTCTAGTTGCCTTCTATTGCAGGTCACCCCATCATGTAGGACATCAGCACAACTTGTGTATGTAACTAATGACCCTCGCAGTTGGAGATTATTCACTGTCCAGCAAACACTTGTTAATTTTTATAGTGTCTTGTTCTGACTTTGGAAACAAGTGTCTTTTCGATGTGAAGGTCTTGTGCTAAAAAGTTTGCCCACTCCTGCTCTAGAAAGTCATCCAATTGGCTAGTAATGGAACAGATTATCAAGGGATATGGTAAATTTTTCCAGTGATGGTTGGACTGTTTTAAAACTTTACCTCTAATGGAAGCCTGCATCAGGAGTCTTCCAGCATCTTAGGCTAGTTTAGGCTTAATTTTTTGTCCATATGTGTGGTTGAAACCGAAACTCCATCATAAGGTAAAATCACTCAACTTGCAGGGTGAAGTGATTTAAAATGAGTTGATTTAAATCATTTGATAGAGAGAGCTAGATATCTGTCATGTTGAGGCTTTATTTAAAAAAAACAAAAACCAAAATACCAAAAACTAACATGCAAATCTGTGCCTTTGCTACTTTAGATTAAAACTTATAATTAACTAAATTATAACGACATTTTTAATGTCATTCCTGCTAATTTATCTTCTTGGAATTTTACCCTAAAACCCTTGAAAATTAAGCCCCCAACTCTGCAAACACGTACAGCAGGTACATAATTCATAGTCAAATGAACAGTGCCATTGGAGTGAGTGGGACGACTCAGGCTTAAAATTAAGCGTGTTGCATAATTGTTTGCGGCATCTGGGGCTAACGCTGTATTTTTGCTTCTTTTAATGGTATAAAATCTTTTAACTTAAAATTGTTTTAAAAAGTGCTTCAGTGTTAATTAAAAGCTGTTTAGACTTTCGATAGGTTAACGATGTATTGAGCACACTTTATACATAACAGTCCAAAATTTTCAAAAATTAAGAGCTTAAAATGAGGCTTCTATCCTCATACATAGATGAGTCAGAGTGGGATTTTCCAAAGCAGTTAAGTTACTTAGGCCACGTCTATACGACGCGCCATTTCGGCGCGTTAAAATCGAAAGCTCTGGGTTCGATATATCGCGTCTCGTCTAGACGGGGATATATCGAACCCAGAGCGCGCTTACATCGATTCCGGAACTCCACCAAAACAAACGGAGTTCCGGATTCGACTTTGCGAGCCGCGCACATCGATTCGGCGCGGTGAAGACGGGTGAGTAACTCGATTTTAGATATTCGATTTCAGCTACGCTATTCCCGTAGCTGAAATTGCGTATCTAAAATCGAATTTCACGCGTCGTGTAGATGGGGCCGTAGGAGCACACTGACTTCAAACTGCAAACCTTGATGGAGAACTGTAGCCTTGTTGGAGCAGTTCTGCTTTTCTGACTTGTGGAAGTTCATTATATATAGAAAGGTGATAGAGGCTGAAAATAGAGCATGGGTTATTTGCTTTTTGATTTGTGCATTTGGGTTTGTGGTGTTAATAAGGCCCTGGACTTTTCTTGATCAGTGAAGATGAGCATTTGGAGTTTGAAACTTTAGTCCAATTTCAGATTTTATATAGAGGTTTTTCCCCTGCTGTCAGTTAGGAAACTAACTAAAGAAGTCAGTATAAAACAGCCACATAAGCAATCTGAGGCTCTAAAATGGGAAGAAAGAACTGCTGTATCAACTTGATAAATAATTGGATTCAAATTTTTAAAAATAACTTTTAAAACTCTTGTTTTATTAAATAAAAATGATGGATTTGTATCCACCCTGTTGGCTAGTGATAGAAACACCGCCTTGCCCACAAACGGGCACTATACCTGATGCCTGGCCCACACAAGGAAAATCTTACACAAATTTCCAAATGTTGCTGACACCAGTTTGGCTTCTCCAACTTTAGCAAAGTTGGAAGCCCTAATGTGAATGGGCCCCTGGTGTTTTCAGACTCTTGTCTGTTAGACCCACTTTGAGCAGAGTTAGATGACACCATGACGAGACATCGGGGCCATGTCTACACCACTGCTTATATCGGCAAAACTTATGTCGCTCAGGTGTGTGTGGGGGGGGAAAAACACCCTCCAGAGGACATAAGTTATGCCTTCCTAAGCAGTAGTGTGCACAGCGCTATGTGAGCAGGAGAAGTCTCTCCCATTGGCACAGAACGGCTACATGAGCCATTTTACAGCTTTGCAGCTGCATCGCTACAGTTGTGAGCTTACAGTGGCACTAGTGTAGACATGGCCTAACACTGTAGTTGCTGCCACTAGTAAAGCTGCATCAGTGGTGATTTCTGCATCCAACTTGTAGAGAAGGCCAAAGTGGCCACAGCAGCATGCTCTGAGGGTATGTCTTCGCTGCGGTTAACTCAGGTGAGTGGCACCTAGGTTAGCCTAGTATAGGCTTGAGCAGCCACACTGCAAAACCACCCTCAAGCTTCATAGATGTTGTGCTCACTCGTGTGTTGCTAGCACTTCTGGAGGCACATCCTGTAGTTTTTTGTGCTGCAGCAAGCTGAGTGCTCTGATTCTTTCCCATTGAATTATGGGAGAACTTTGGTCTTCCTGGGCCAGAGGGTAAATTCTAAAGATCCCTGTAGCCATTAACTGGGAGTGAGGAGCAAAGCAGAGGTGGGGGAGGGTGAACTTATCTTTCTGGGAAGGCAATTGTGTAATCCCGATTATTTCTCCAAGGATGCTTCTTTTAAAAAAGGATGTGTGTAATGAGTGAGTGTCTGGGAGGATTAACGGCAGAGAAAGCAGTATAGCTGGGCAAGATAAAGAGGTTTGCTTTGTCTGTGATCTGGTGGCTTTAGAAAGCTAGGTCTATTTGAACTGGTTTGATGTTTCCCAGCAACTGGTAATATCTGTTACTTGGGATGGGGGGCGAGGGCGCTTTTATCTGTGAGACCATGTGTGCGCACGCACACCCTTTCTGGTTATGGAAATGTTCCTTTCTAACAAAGTGCTGAGGTTAGTTCAGGAACATGACTTACGGGCGGGGAACTTGGCACAGCTCTTCCTGACTTTTGGGAAGCTTTCCATTAAACCCTATTTAAGATAAGCCCCTTACATGTTTGTGAAAGGATTACTGGACCTTTGTAGCTCAATTGTTCCACTGTTGGGTTACTAGGGTGGAAGAGAGAAGTAGGGGTGGGGGGGGGTCTCTGGCCTGTGCTCTGCGGGAGGTCAGACTACATCAGAGTTTCCCAAACGCTAGGCCTCAACAATGTTCTAGCTGGGTTCCCAGGGCCAGATGAACCCATCACCGAGCCCTGGCCTAAGCAAACATACACTTCTCCCAGCCGCAGGAGAGCGAGCTCCCACCCCACGTTTCCCACTCAGTGGTGGTGCCAGTCCCAGGGGCTGAGGCTGCCATGCCAAAGCCAAGTGGGACTGCGACCCCATGTGCCAGGTCACAAGGCCCAGAGAGGGGAGTGGGGCCCAGCCCTGCAGGGTGAGTGTAGGGCTCGCTCACTCTCCAACCACTCCCCTCTGCACCGAGTGTCAAATGAGGATTGTGGTGCCAGGGTGGAGGGTGCAAATCTGAAATGGTGATTTGCGAAAAAGGACACAATGCAGTCGGTGAGCCACCTTAATAAAAAGTTTGGGAACCCCCAGACTAGATGTTCCTAATGGTTCCATCTGGCCTTAAAATCTGTGTCTGCAGGTTGTCCATTGTGATTCTTTACTGGCTCATTTTACAAGGAGGATGATGGGAAGAGGGGGGAAGGTAATGCGTTTTTTACAGCTGCATTCACTTGACACATTTTCTTCACCTCTTCCTCTATCAGGATATTCTCTGAATTTTACCAAAGGAGGAGTGGGAGGTGTGTGGGTGGGTGGGTAGTGGGATGAGGGGGTGTCGGTTAGTGGGGTATTTTCAAAGTGCATTAACAGGGTTTTGAAAAGTGTAGATGGATGCAGAGAAATTAAAAGGGCGGGACTGTGGGGTCAGAGAGCAGACACATTGTTGTCCCAGAGATCCAGGTGGCAACTTTCACGGTTCCCTGTTGAACAGAAATTGTTTGTATTGCCACAGCACCTTGGCACCTCCCGGATTAGGACCCTGTTTTGTTAGGTGTTGAACAAACACAGGACAAAAAGCCCGTCCCTGCCCCAAAGAGTTTACAATCGAAGTTGTCCTCCACATCACCATGTTGGTGACTTAAAGGACAGAGGGAGTTTTTTCTAAAATAAGAGTTCCCTTGTCAAAGTATCCCTTTACAAGGATTTGCGCACTGGGAATCACTTTCAGATAACATGTGAGAACTGAAATTCCTTCTCCTGACACCTGGCAGGTGTCACACTGATTGCTAATGGCCAGCTCTGTCTTCCAGTGAGAGGTGCCTCCTTTCTCTTACCTGATTCTGAATTTGACACTTGAGGCAACAAATGATCCAGTGCTTTGGGTGCTGGCCTGGGACTCGGACACTTGGGTTGAATTCTCTTCTCTGCCATAGCCGCCTTATGTGGTCTTGGACAAGTCACTTAGCTTCTCTGTTCCTCAGTTCCCAACTGTAAAATGGGGATAGTAGCACTGTCTTACCTTCTGGGAGGTGTTTGTGGAAAGAGGGTGAGACATTCAGCTACTATGATTAGGGGTCAGGGTCATATAAATACCTTTTAGATAGATGACAAAGTGGTGTCATAAAAATAAGGTTAGGGCTTCACTGGTCAAGGCAGAAGGAGAAACTGGGCTGACTGGGGGATAAAGCTGTTAATTTTAACCTCCGCGCACACACAGAGACATGAAAATACTGGGGAAGGAGCATTCTTGAATAAAGTTCTTCCCGAGTCATCTGCCCAGCTGAATCGCTGGATCCCCCCAAAGCCCAGGTGCTTTGGTGAGTGAGTTTGTTTTCTGAGGCATGCCTGCTTGTGTTCATCAGCCCGTCAGTTCCTTCCCATCCCTCCCTGGGATGCACAATAAAGGGGTATGTCCAATTACACCAGGTGGGGTGTGGGGAAGAAAGAGGCTCCCAATGAATGCCTGAGCTGTGACTATTATGGGGGCGGGGAGGGTGGGACTCATTCTGTTCACAAAACAAAACGTTTGCATGGAAATAGCCTGCCGAACCTCTTGAGAATAGCTCCCCCTTTGTGCCTCCACCACCACGGAACAAAAGCCAGAAGTGTTCCTGAAAGGCCACGTTAAGGCTCTGAGCTGCTTTGTATTCTAAGAGGTGTGACTGGGGGGAGGGGAAGCTGCTAAGATCAGGGAGGGCTTTGCAGATGGGAGATACTGGCATTTGATTTCCTGCAGGGTCGGGTGGTATAAATTCTGCTAAAACCTCTGTCAAACTTCTCCCTGTGCACCTTGCAAAACAGATCAAACTGGAATTCCCTGAAAGGTGATACTAGTGAAGTACCAGTGGCTCTTCCCAGGCGTTCCAGCCAGTGTTCGGAACAGGGCTAAGGGCTCAGCAGGCTGGAGGGGTGATTGCTTCCCTCCACCTCTCCCCCCAAAACAAGTAAGACAAACACCAGCTATCTGTGTAGGCCTGTAAAGCACTATGGCGCTTCACAGATATTTGAGGAAGAGGGGAGACTACCCTGAAGACCTTGCTCTAAGGACCCAGTCTGCAATGAGCTCTCTGCAAGCAGATTCCTGCATCAGCTCAGAGCCCCAGTGATGTTAATGGGGTGCAGTCCAGGTGCAGAGAGCCCCATTGAAGTCAGTGGGGCTCTGTGCATGAAGCTGATTTCAGGAGCGGGGTCCAATTTGGGCGAAGGCTGAACACGAGACACCATGGAGGGAGGAGGATTAAATCCTATTAGAACAGATGTGATTCACCTGCTGTTTATCTGGCCTCTGGAGGCTGAGACCCGTTGAGAGGGGAGGAGTGGAAATCCAAGTCAAAGGAGTGGGTTTTGAGGAAGGATTTGAAAGATGGGCAGAAGATGCCTAGCCTGTAGGAAGGGAGAGGTGAGGGTGTTTAGGGGGTAGCGTGAGTTTGATGATTGTGTGTCCGTGGGCACACCCTAGGCACTCTTTCCAATGTATTTGTCTGTTTTTTGTACTCCTGACCGCTGTAAACCGCTCACCTGAAGGAGCTGTGTGAGCAGCAGCTGTCCCAATGACACTCTTGATAGGTTGGCTGAGTATATATGCAGATGGGGGGAAAACCCTGCCCCCTAAACCAGGCCTCTTGTATGCTTAGCCCCCCAACCCCATCTCCGAAGTCCTAAAACAAGGGCTTGCCTGCACACAGTTGATTGCACAGGGAAGAATTGGGCAGGGGTGGATTAAGGAGAGGGAGGGTTAGACACAAAAGGATTGAGGCCCATCTTGTTACAAGCTGAGGCTATGCTGAAAAGGCAGTTCAGTGGGCAGATCCTGTTCTGTCAGCAGGTTTTGTGCCTGAGGAAGGGTGTCTTGGGATTTTTGGTAGATGTGCTTGAAGCAGTCTGAAGAACGTAAATGTTCCGTACGTGGTAAGAGAGCATGCCCACGTCTGTTGGGAATAGATCAAGGATTGTAACAAAATCGGCAAATATAGATTGGGGAAGAATGAAGTGGCCCCAGCTGCCCTCTTTCCCCGCCTAATTGTAGAAAGTGAACACATGTGCTTAGTGGCTTTAGAGAAGTTTGTGTGATTACTGCTTGAAAGATGTCAACTGTAGAACTGAATAAACTTAACTCACGCAGAAAGCATGTGTTCATCCCTACCGTTGATCTTTCTCCCACTTCTTTCCCTGTCCCCCCCCTCCCCCCCAAATCCTCTCTGATGGCCGTGAACCTTGACAGCAGACCAAACCTGTTAGCACAAAGACTGATGAGAAAGATGGGGATCCCAGTGTCCTAATGCAAAACACATACCCTTGGAGCTGCTGGGATTCCTTCCAGGGTGCTCTCCCTAGATGTTACTTGGGAGTTTCATCTGTAGTGTGTAGCCTTTGACTAGTGAGCATTAGACAAATTCAAAGGGCCTCCAAACTCCTCTCGCGTTCTTCTCTGTCCCCTATTCTAAACCTCTTGCTCCTGAGAGTGGGGTATGATCTCTGCTGCTTTACCACCCAGGGTACATCTACACTACAGTTGCTACAGTGGTACAGCCTGTCAAAGTCAGACTCAGGACTCAGTTTGTCAGACCACTCTATTTATTAGCAAAAGCGCTCTGCTAATACATCCAGAAAATGTGAGTGCCGTACAAGACTCAAACCACCTTATTTATACAGATAAAAGGGCGCAAGATTACAAAGGGAGCAGAACTGGTAGGTTTACTTGGGGCTAGACACACATCTTAGGTCCTTATTAACTCTCACTAACTCCTGTTAATGTCCCACCATCAGTTTAAGTGGACCTATTGCTCAATACTTTAATGTTCCTCTTCCTGACAACTTTCTCAACATTCCTCATTTCTGCTTAAAGGAACATACAGCATTTCTTTAATTCATTCTACTTCTACAATATAATTCATTCTACTTTTCACAAGCCACAGTGGTGCAGGTGTGCTGCTGCATCTCTCTAGTGTAGACACTTCTTACATTGACAGGAGTTTTTCTATTGATGTAGTTAATCCACTTCTCCAAGAGGCAGTAGCTAGGTTGACCGAAGAATGCTTCCATCAAAGTAGCTGCATCTACACTGGGGAGTAGGTTGACCTAATGATGGTACTCAAGGCGTGAAATTTTTCACAGCTCTGACTGATGTAGCTAGGAAAATGTGATGTTTCCGTGTCAAGCAGGTTGGTCTCTTGTTTGTTGCTGTACTGTGGAAATGTCTTTTGCACTCTCTCCTTTCCTTAATCTCTGATGTTTGCGAGTCCACAATGGTAGGTCCATTGCCTGTGGGTGCTGCTGCTTATAGCTTTTTAAAGCAGCAATGAGAAATTGACCCAATTCTTGTCAGTTTCAGTGCTGCCTACAGGATTCTGAATAGCATCCCTGAAAATTGAGGGAATTCTGATCTGGGTTTTACAGCTTGGTGCAAAGCTAGAATACCAGCAGAGGTACTGGAACTGCATTTGGAAGGTCACCTTCACAAGCCTAGAAACTTAATATGGTATCTTATAATGAGCGTTTAAAATTTGATGTTGACAGTACTAATTTGGGAGAGATTGCTATATGACTCGAGTGCTGGATTTTCTTCAACTCCTGTTTCTGGGGAACATTTAAGAACTTCTGGGTAATAGGCAACTGAAGGCCACAAGTAAGGGGGGTGGGGGGGTGGGTGGATGTGTTTTTTTTGTTTTTTTTGTTTTTGAAGTATCTACAACTGAGGCAGAGCTAAAATCAAACGTTACTTCTGAAGTACGTGATAGAAGTTAAGAATATTACACTCGCGCTTACTTCCCCTTACACACTGATTGTAGTTAATATTAAAAAATAAGACCATTTTCCTCAGAAAATGGAGCCCAGGAGGAGTCCCAAGATTTGCCTCTTCCAAAGTTTACTGCACAAACATCTACAACTATCAAGTAGATTGTTTCTTTCAGTGCTACTCCACTGTGCTTCCTGTAACCTTGGATTTCACTGTAATGCTGAATTTATTTTATGTCTTTGGCCTTGGCCACATTCACTTTGAAGATCAAATGCTTTCTGTGCAGAATATAATTCACCATTTTAGGCCCAGATAACTCGTAGCTGAGTTTTAAAAGAGCTGGCCAAGAAGCTCTCTGGTCCATTATGTTGATTTTCAGTAGCTCTTGGAAGACGGGAAGTTCCAGAGGACTGGAATGAAGCTAATTTTGTGTCAACATTTACAAAGGGTAGACAGGATGACACAGGTAATTAGAAGCCTATCAGCCTGATACTGATCCCAGACAAAATAATGTAATGGCTGATATAGGAGCTGATTAATTAAGAATTAAAGGAGGGTAGCAAATGCCAGTCAATATAATTTATGGAAAATAGATCCTGTCAAACTAGCTTGATATTTCTTTTAACAAGACTAAAATTTTGATTGGTAATAGAGTTGATGTAATATATTTAAATATCTGTAAGGCATTTCACTTGGCACCACATGACATTTTGATTAAGAAATTAGAATGATACAAAATTAACATGGCATACGTTAAATGGATTTAAAACTGGCTAACTGACAGGACTCGAAACGTAATTTGTAAATAGGTAGTCATCTCTGAATGGGTACATTTCTAGTGGGGTCTCACAGGGATTGATTCTTGGCTCTTTGCCATTAACATCTATATCAATGACCTGGAAGAAAACATAAAATCATCACTGATAGTTTGCAGATGACACACAGACTGGGAGAGTGGTAAATAATGAAGAGGACAGGTCACGCAAGAGAGTGATCCAGATTGCTTCATGACCTGGGTGCACACAAACAATCTGTTTGAGAGGCAGTTAGACAGGGGCAGAGCCCTGGTACCCAGGACGAGACGTTCTTTTTACACCTAGGCCACCAGTGAAGGGCCTTGAGGAGAGAGGTGCTTTGGTCAGGGCAGGAGGAAGGGAAAGTGTTTCTGTTAAGTGCTGGATGTTGGCTAGATTGAGGAGAGGGGAGTCGTGGAGGGACAGGAGAGAGCTTGTCTTGGGACTGGGTGAGGGATGAATTTTAGAAAGGCCTTTAGAGGAAGAAGCAACAAAGAACCAGAGAGCGTTTGGGGGCGAGATGAGGAGGAGGCAAAGGCAACCCCAGCATTAGGAGGCTGAGCGATGAGACGTTTTAGAGCAGTGGTTTTCAAACTTTTTTCTTGGGGACCCAGCTGAAGAAAATGGTTGATGCCCATGACCCAGTGAAGCTGGGGATGAGGGGTTTAGGGTGTGGGAGGGGCTCCGGGCTGGGCCAGAGGGTTGAGGTGAGGGCTGCAGGGTAGGGCTGGGAATGAGAGGTTCAGGGTGTTGGGGGGGGCTATAGGCTGTCTCAGGGAGTTGGGATGCAGTAACAGGTCAGGGCTTTGGGCTGGGAGTGCAGACTGAGGGGTTTCGGGTGCAGGAGTTTCTGGGTTTGGGGGTACTCAGGGCTGGGATACGGGGTTGGGGCACAGACTTACCTCTGGCGGCTCCCAGTCAGCGGGGGTGCAGAGGCAGGCTTCTCGCCTGTCCTGGCACTGTACTGCTCCTGAAGCGGCCAGCAGCACATCTAGCTCCTAGGCAGAGGCATGCAAGCGGCTCCGCGCGTCTCTTGCCCACAGGCACACACCCACCCCTCCGTCCACCCCAGTTCTGGCCAGTGGTTGTGCAGAGCTGGCGCTCGGGGCAGGGGCAGTGCGCAGAGCCCTGGTGGCCCCCCATCTAGAAGTCCAACCTGCTGCTGGCAGCTTCCAGGCACAACGTGATATCGGAGCAGGTAGTTGGGCAGCACCGCTGATGGGACTTTTAACATCCCGGTCGGCGGTGTTGACTAGAGCGACCCAGTGCCTGATGTGCGATGACCCAGTACTTGGTTGCAACCCACACTTTGAAAAACGCTGTTTTAGAGGAGACAATAACAGGGATGGGGAAGAGGGTGTTGGAGGAATGATGAGTTTAGTTTTTGCCACGTTTAGTACAAGGAAGTGGCGGGATCTCCATTAGGATCTGCCCTCGGCTTGGGCAGAAGGCAAGGGTGGGCAGGTGGGTTTGAGCCTTTGGTGCACAAGTAGTACAAAACCAGGGCAGTGGATGAGGTCACCTGAGGGTGATTGTAGAGGGCACCAGTGGAGAAGAGAATCAGGAAGAGAATGGAGAGGGCTTCAAGGAGATGTCGGTGGCTGGTGTAGAAGGCAGAAGAGATGATGTATTTGTTTTTTTTCAAACGACACAATCCGCAAAGGTTTAACTTCTGTCCTTAGGGAGACATAGGGGGAGGTCGGTTTGGTCTGTTCCCTGTCCATGCTGCCTGCTGGTATTGCTTCCTCACAGAAATATGCCAGGGCGGAGAATCACTATGCAGGAATGTCTTACCTGGGGTGGGGGAGGAAGTCTTTTATGTTAGCCATAAACAGAAGAGAATTGTTAGTCACTCTGCTTTGTGATTAGCTCCAGTTCAGCTGGCTTTTTTTTAAATCTCTTTTCCCCCTCCCCCTCCCCCCCCCCAGTTTGTGCCCTGGGAGGGAGACTGCTGGAGGAATGTGGATTAATGATTGCCAGAGGTAGTCAGCTGGATAGGGCTACAGCAAATGGCAATAGAGCTAGACAATTTTTTCTGACATGCACAAAATAAACTTTGCTACCATGGCATGAAAACAGCTGTGTGTGTCTGGAAGTAGATTGGTACACACAAGGCTGTGCTGTCCAGCTTGCTTTGTCGTCGCCTATCGGAGAAAGGCAAGTGAGTCTGATTTTTATGTGTGTTTTGATAGCTGTCTTCCCTGCAAAACAGCGATACCTGTCAGACTGTAAAATCCTGGTGGAGACAAGGCACAGGTAGTTTGTAACGCAGTGCAGCTAGACAGGGTCAGCTGCAGATGAGGGAAATAAGGCTGACCTTGCCTAGCCATATCAAGGTACATACTTTCAGCAGTCATATAGGCACTGCCACGTAACAAGGAACCAGTTTTTGCCGTGAAGACCAAATGTGTGAGCTAATCTCTCTCCTCCACCTGACAGCGAGAGGGTGTGTAGCAACCAGATGGTCTATTCAGTTGTTAAATGCTTTCGAAGAAATTCTGACGACTCGAACTTGACATTGCTGCATAGCAATTCATTTAGAAAATATAACATGCAGGCATGGGAAGGATTACAAATGGATTAAAGGAACACTGTCCACTTGAAATATAGTCAATTTAAAAAAATGAGTGAAATGTAGCTTGAGGTACTACACCTGCCCCAAATCCCTGTGCCTGTTTGAGGGGAGGAGGGTTTAGTATCATATTTATTTAAATGTTTTTCTCTTCTCCGTCACTGACTCAGAGACTTGCACCCACAGTAAACTGTGAAGTGGGCTATTTGGTGTATTGCCAAGTGTAGAAGATTAGAGAAAAAAATACTTCCTCGAATCTTTCAATTGTAGTTTTGTGTGTTATATCGATAGTAGGATAAAAAATATCAATGTGGCGTAAATTGACGCTGTCCCTTTAAGACAGCAGACCTCCTTGGGGTGGAGGGACTAAGCCAGTCTCTCTACCAGAGTGACATAAACTCATAATTTTGTGGACCTTGCTCTCCATTGCCTTCTGAAGCGATACCAGTAGGCTGATAACAAGGTGCTTAGGCACAGTGCAAGCAACGTTGTGGGTTTGAAGGGACCCCCTCACCACCATCCATCCGAGAAATAATACAGTGGGATAGAAGTACTAGAAGAAGACCCAGACCATATTTGCAGTCTAGCTGATATTATCTTATATGTGAGGGGAAATCCATAGTCGCTGAGGTTTCTGTGTGGGCAAATATTGATCCTTCTCCTTCTCCTCCTTTCTTTCCAAGTCCTGTTCCTCCCACAGAGCTGAGAACTTAAATATTTAGCTTGGGGTTCTCTGGCTGGTGTGTCTTCTCTTACCTCGTTCCATGTCTACCCTCATCTGCCCTCCCGTATTGGCTTACTCTCTTGCTCGGCCCCCCATCTCTCATCACATGTATTTTTCCTCCCTCCTGATCGTTTGACTCCTACACTGCCAGGTCTGTTTACTTGGCATCCCTGCCACTCCACTCTCTCCTCTACCTGAGTCATGCAGAATGAGACTGGGTGGGGGAAAGTCTGGCATGGGCTGATGCTGCGTTGGGCGGTATTGACAAGTAGTGGCTTTGGTAGCAAGACCAGGCGGGGTTCCAACTCTGAGGGTATGTGTGTGGCTACGTCATTGCAGGGATGATTGGTACAGATGGATCCGGAGTCACCCATGAGTCAGTGTTTCCTGAAAAACGTTCTTGGGTTCTGCTCTCAGTGTGACTAACCCTCTCTGACAAAAGGGTTTTGTGGTGGGCTTGGAAGCAGATGGTACCAACTGGCGTAGTGTGGCTCTTCCTGTGCTCTGGTTATGCTTGTGCATGTGGACGCCTGACTTGGGCCGTGCCTTAGAGGATCTGCAGCTTGGATGCAGTTATGGAAGACATTCTGGGCTGCAGCTGGGGCAGGTGACTCTTTTAGAGCTTTGTTCCTGCAAAGCTGGCCGTGAAGGAAAGGGGACGAACAAGGAGGATAGAATTGCAGACTTAGCGCTGCATCCAGACTAACAGGGATGTCTCCTTTATTCTAACAAAGCATGAAGGGGGAAGCAAAAAGTGAGAAAAGTGCTTCTGGCCCAAAGACTGACTCCAGCTACTGTTACAATCTCAGAAACCTATGAGAATGGGGTGGAGTAACCAGAGCCAGTCAGCACAGGGGATTGGTAAATAAAAACTAGCATAAATCTTATTCTCTTGCAGATTTTCCCAGCAATGGAAATACATATTTCTTGTTCTTGTGCCACTGGATTGTTACTATCGAGAATGGCCCAGCATGAACCTAGTTTCTTGGTAATGAGGATGGGAAATGTTACAAACTGAAAAAAGTCCTTAGCTGCTATGAGTCTGACTTTCCTTGGGGTCACTGGCTGAATGCTGTGCTCTGCATTAAGGTTTGAGGCAATGGCTCAGCACTGGGGCTGGAATCGTGTCAGAGGGGTTGCTCTCAGATGCTATAGCCTAAGTGTTGACTGTAAATCCTCCTGAGCAGCGTGACTCGGTAGCTGTGCTTGGGCAGCCGGGCTGCGAGTTTCCATGGGTCATGCTGAATGAGCTGTGACATGAGTGTATTGACTCTCCTCGTGTGGGGAAGAAGGCAGCTGTGATACTAACCACTCACTGTGAAAAGTTGTGCTTGCCCAGTTCAAAAAATACCTCCTAGTCTTTATCTCTGTGCCTACCAGCACAAAAATACAGTGCGCTGGCTGTACACAGACCATCTCCTGAGAGAGGAAGCCAATGGGAATTGAGAATGATGAGCAACAGGTCCTTGGCCCCCTTCAGAAGGTACTTGGCACGTTTGGTATTGGGCCTTGTGGGAGAAAACACATCGTGGAGAGTAGCATTGGCACAGCCGAATTTGCAGGAAACCAGAGTGATGCACGCACATGAGCTGTGGTGTTTTCCCAAATAAGGGCCAGATCCAAAGGCCATTGAAATAAGTGAACTTTGATTAAGGCCTTAAGTGTTGGGAAAATAGCTTGTCACTACTGGCAGTCTTATGAATATTGCATAGCAGTAAGCTTTTCAGTTTTCAGTACCTCTGTCCATCTACAGCATCATATTTATCTGCAACTTGCCTCCTCTTAGACACGGTGTGTTTATTTCTATATGAAACTGTTGGTGCTGAGCGTCCATTGCCTAATTTAGGACCATGGTCCCATAGAAACCTGTGGAGAAAAACTGGCAAAGTCCTTAGAATCTGAAGAGCCCCACCATAATACAAGCCTAAAAGTCTTTTAGGTTTTCATTGTAATAACTTGCATTTCTTTAGCATCATCAAGAGAGCCACCAGTCTGGGGAAGCCTGCAGAACCATTTTTTTCTGACTTCCTATTTGCCATTTATTGCATCACTGTAAAAAACTGACTTTGGGGAGGGTTGACATGATGATTCTTTGACAGAATCATCAAAAATTGGGGTGGAAGGAATCCTCTCCGAAGCAGTGGAGGTCCAGCGGATAGGGCACTGTACTGGGATTTGGGAGACTGGATTCTATTCCCTGTTCTGCCACTGATTTGCTGTATCACCTTGGGCAAGTCACCTCCCCTCTCTGTGCCTCTATTTCCCCTCGCACCAGACAGTGTCTTGTCTATTTAGACTGTAAGCTCTTTGGAGCAGGGACCAATCCCGTACTAGTGTATATACAGCACCTAGCACATTAGGACCTTGATCTTAGTTGGGGCTCCTAGGCACTGCAGGAATGCAACAGATTATCCCAGGTGTGCTGCTTGAATTGGGCTCAGCTGCTTGTTCCATCGAGGCCTAAGAGTCTATTTGTGTCGGGCTTGTTTTTAAAGCTTTTTGCATGGAAGAAGGCCTAGAAATGCATTTTTTAACCAAAGCTGAGTGTCTGTCACATCTAGTTCCCTCATGCAGCCCTCCTCTCATGCACTCGATCATTGTATGCAGCACGTCTTAATAGGAAGACTGTCCTGTGGACACCATGCCCTCCTGCTGACTGAATAATAGGCCTGTGGCAACTAAAGCGATGGCTCATGTGGAAAAGCCATGTTAAGAAATTATTTTTAGCTGCCTTTTGTAGAGCTGGAAATGAGAAGGAGCCAGCATCATATGAGCAGCCAGCTCTCCATGGATCCCAATCTGAGAGCCTCCTGGGGTAAGGCATGAGAGCTCACCACGTACGTTCTCCAAGGTAACCTATAGGCTCTCTGAACAAATCCAAGGTAGACCAGAGCTAACTTTCTAGGGTTTTAAAAAAGCAAAAGCAGGGTGAGGAAAATTTTAAAAGACTCATCTTTCACGCCTGCGTTTGTACATGGTTAAGGGCACAAGCCCAAATATTTAAAATCCGTAGCAGGTCAGTTTAAGTCTTAGGATTGTTCCAGGCCCTTGGCTGTGGGGATCTACAAGAGCCAATTTATCAAACATTAGTGAGCGTAATGTATACTGCCTGCTGGAAAGAAGGTGAAAAACCACAGCATGCTAGGTAGCTATCCGTCCACTCAGCAGTCTTCATGCTAGCAGATGGTGGTACTATTGCAGACTGTGCAAAACCAAGACAGAGCTTACCACATAAAGAACCAGTGATCACACACAAACTAGAGTCCATGAGAGACGTCAAATCCAAGTTGGCCAACTCTAGAACGTGTCTAAGGTGAAACTGAAATGGAGACACCTCCCACCTCAGATGAAATGAGTGTGTGAGAGAGACCTCACTTAAAATGAGGAAGAGACTGTATGGCGGGGGTAATTAATTTTTTGTCCAGGTCCAGATTTCTTGGGCAAAGTATAGTCAAGGTCTAGTGGAGACTGTTTCTGCAGGAGAGCAGAAAAGGAGGTGGGAAACTGCTTCACACTGAGCCAGGCCCTACTTCCATTAAAGTCAGCAGCAAAACTCCCATTAACTGGGAGGAGAATCTGGGCCTTAAACATGGATCTGGCAGCTGCTGCCAGAAAATCCGAAATGGGACACATCATATGAAACCTTTCTCCTCCACAGCCCCTGTAAAGCCTCCCCTGCCCTATGCAGAGACCTAGAGTACTGACACATCTGTCGCTCTATTGGCGTGACCAGATGTACCTGTCCTTGGGTGAGAGTTTGAAGAAACCACACCTTCAGCAAGGCCATTTCTTTGGACTCAGCTGGGTTTGGTTTTAGGGAAGATTCCCCACCCCCGCCACTTCCTTTCATGAATGAACCAAGCTCTGCTAATCCCTCCTCTGCGCAGGTGAACAGGATTCCTCCATCCCCACCTTCACCTAGGGAGTGATAGATTCAAACAAGCTGCTGAGATGACTAGCAGACTGCTGTCTGAAGGCTGTTCCCACCCTCCTCCACATACTAGCAGTGGCCATAACCTTATAAATCAAGGCAGTCATGAAAAGGCTCTCTCTCATGTTAATCACCCTGGTTACTTCCCTGACCTTTAAAAGGCATTCCCTGAACTAGGGAGGTGGGGTTCATGAGGGGTGGGCGGAAATGCAGACAATGCAAAGAGCTGCTTTGGACTTACGGGGTGTGTGTGTGTAGTACAGACACCATCCTGGTGGATGTCATACGCTGCTCACCCAGTCCCACTCAGCTGGAGTTGAAAAGAGATGCCTTGCTAGCTTTGTCAGGCTCTAGCATGGTGAGAGTAAAGTCTGCCACTCTGCTAAAATGGGTGCGGGACCCTGTCTCTGCCAGGGAGACAGCCGTTTTCAGTGCAGTCAGGGAGCTGTGTTTGGTACCCATCATCAAATAGGGTAGGATGGCCTGGAGAGAGGCAAGACATGGGACAGAGGACGAGTAACATCTTCAAAAGCTGCCAGCCATGCAGTGTCTCAGGCTAACCATTCTGTTCAGGACTTCATGGTTGCTAGGTGATCCCTAGTATTTAAACTGTGCATTTCCAATCCTTCTGTGTGATATACATAAAGATGCAAACTTGCTATTGCTAATTGGATCCTGTCAAATCAGACGCTACAGTTAACCAGGACCAACTAATATGCCCTTAAACACAACTGTCCTTGTCAACAGTAAGGGCAATCTCACGCTAAGTAGAACATGTGCATTAACACACGGGTTCTCAGCCTGACCTTCGCAACAGCTTTCAGGAGCTTGTGACTGTACTCCTTTCTTTGTGGCTAGATGGTAAGGATGGGGAGATCTTGAAACTTACGGGAGCAGGAGTCCCAGTACCTTTCTCTTCTAACCTGGAGTCAGGGTAGTGGAAACGTTGTTATTCTAACTTGATATTTTCTTCTGAGTATAGACGTGACCTCCCAGTGTCTCACTGTAAAGCATTAAGTTTCACTCGAACACCGATAAACTTGGTGAGGCACTCTGACAAAGACCTTCTACAGTGATGAGTTTGTCAAAAGCAATCTGAGCTCTGAGGTTTTCTTTAGCACACTCCTCTGGTACATGTTGGAAACCTTTTAATGGCTTATGCTGTTTTGTAAAGGTCTCTTTATTCTTCCCAGATAAAGATAACTGGGAGTAAACAATACACTTTTGAAAATACTTACCCCGTCACCTTTACGCCCCACTGCTGGGGTGGGGAGAATGACTGAGAGCTGCTTTTCCTGCTTCAGTTATTGCCTGGAAAATCCCCAGTGAATTGTTGCCAACTTGTTGGAGTAATTGAAATAAAAAGAAGGAATAAATCCAACTAACCCATGAGAACCCATGCTCTCAGCAGAAATACCTGGGCATTATCGTTGCGGGAGAAAAAAACAGATTTCCTTCCAGAAATAATTGCCAGAGAAAATTCAGCAGCCACTACCCAGCCAGACACTGGGATGCCATCATGTTCTGGGTTCTGTGTATGCTGGGCTGGGAAACCGGAACCCCTTTTAAATAGCCTGAACCAGTTTCCAGTAGTAATTTGGTCTGTACTCTGGCTGTTGTGGAAGGGGGTTAATGGAGTTCAGAGACTCTTCTAGGCCAGAGATGAGTCCAAACTATGAAACCCATGCCCAGTCTTGCTAAAAGGTCCTATCTTGATCTGAAAGCAGCAGCTTGTGCCCATCTCTAACTCAGCCCCATCCACGCTGGTCACTCACACCATGATAGAACAGCTGGAATTCATCATGGAGTGTTTTAAAACCAGCTGCTTCCAGTCAGATGTAAATTTTTGGGGAGACAAGGGGGCCTGTAGCAGAACTACTTCACTGTTGTGTATAATATGACTGTCTCCATGAGTTAGCCAAAGCTACTAGGGAAACTAACTTATGTCTGTTTGGTTCCTAGCCCAGTGGGGTATTGATCCTGTGGAACTCTTTGCCAGAGGATGTTGTGAAGGCCAAGAGTATAATAGGGTTAAAGAAAGAACTAGATATGTTCATGGAGGATAGGTCCATCAATGGCTATTAGCCAGGATGGGCAGGGATGGTGTCCCTAGCCTCTGTTTGCCAGAAGCTGGGAATGGGTGACGGGATGGATCACTTGATGATAACCTTTCTGTTCATTCCCTCTAGAGCACCTGCATTGTGCCCAGTATGGCTTTCTTATGTTCTTCAGTGGGTTCCTAAGAGTTACTGTAATAGAAATTAATAACTTTCAAATGTTGCTTCCTTCCCTCATCCCATCCTTGCCCAAAACACAAACCAAGTATTTTTCAGAGTGGTGGTTTTTTTGTTTTTTGTTTTTTAATTCCATGATCACATACTTAAGCCCTTGCTGGCTTGGGAAAGTATTGAAATCCTGTAGGGAAGAGCTATTCCTGGGGTAGTCCTGCCCACCCAACTAGAGCAGAAGGTTGTGGAATCTCCTTCATTCAGCCAGGTTGCCGTCGCCCTTGTGTAGAGCAGAAAGTTCAGATCATAGGCGCCAATTCCGTGGGTGGCTCTGGGGCTGAAGCACCCATGGGGGAGGAAATGGTGGGTGCTGAGCACCCACTGGCAGTTCCCCATCGGCTCCCCGCCCCCCCCAGTGCTTCCCACCCACTGGCAGATTCCGCCAATCAGCACCTCCCGCTGCGATCAGAGGAGCAAGGAGCAGTGCTCCGGGGGAGGGGGTGGAACCTGAGAGGAAGTGGTGGGGCAGGGGTGGGACCTTTTGGGAAGGTGTGGAATGGGTGCAGGGTCTGGGGCAGAGCCAGGAGTCGAGCACCCGCCAGTACATTGGAAAGTCGGTGCCTGTGCTTCAGATTGACTTTGGCTAAATCTCCAAACATTCTGTAGTTCATCCATCACTTGAAGATACATATGCAGTGCATTCTCTTAAACACTCATGCTTCTAGTTACACCTGCCTTTTCCTAGTCTTCTGGCAACAGCTGTGAATAGTTAAGATGTCAGAGTTAGTCACCTAGAGATAGTGAACATAAGTTCCTAGGTGTAGCGAGAGAGGAATTCAAAGCATTTAGCCAGTTGAGTTGAACCTGCCTCCCGCAACTTTCTAGGCATCTCCAAGCATTGTGTTCTCTTCCTGGGTGAAGCACTATTTCTGGAGTTTGCTTTGGCTGACAGCAGGGGACATACCAAGGTGTGGCACTGTGTCCAGCAGAATGGCTTTCTAGTTAGGATTCCAGTGTGTGAGTAGCAGCTCAAGGTGTCCTCACTCAGGATTCTTTTCATAGTTTTGATGTGAAGCTGATTCAGACCATATGAATATTGTTGTTTGATAAGTGGCTCATGTAATCTGTGTCGATTAGTATCGGGTATCTAGTGTGCTTCCTGCCTTGCTTCACCCAGCAAGAACAAGGAAGAAGTGACCTGACATTTTTCATATTTCTAAAGCTAAAAGCACAAGCTGGAAAACACCTCAGATCTTTTAAATGCATCATAAGTAAACCAAAACAAGGTGCAGACCCATTATGTATTGGTTTTGCAGTACCACTGAGGGAGCCTCAGTGTCGAGTAGACCCTGGTATACCAGGCACTGTACAAACACAGAACAAAGACAGTCACTGTCTTGAGGAGATTGTAATCTAGATATAAGACAAGTGACAACAGGTGGAGACAGACTGACTGGGAGCACAAGGGAACAATGAGGGAGAGCACATTTTGGCTGGCCAGTGTAGACCAGACCAAATCATGCTAGCACTAGCTAAAATGTTTGCAATGAACAATTTACTCAACTTCTAACCCCTTTATTCGGCTTCCAAATTGCCTGTGAACGGTGAGTTTTACTGGTGAGTCTGTTAATTATTCAGTCACTTTATGGGAACAAATTTTAGCCTACAGGCAGTTGAAAATACCTAGTGATGATTTAGGAAGGATGTGGATAAACTGGAAAAAGTCCAGAGAAGAGCAACAAAAATGACACAAGGCTTAGGAAACCTGGCCTGTGAGGAAAGGTTAGAAAAAACTGGGCAGGTGTAGTCTTGAGAAAAGAAGACTGAGGTGGGCGATCTGATAAGTTTTCCAATATCAAGAGCTGTTAGAAAGAGGAGGGTGATCAGTTGTTCTCCATGTCCGCTGAAGGTAGGACAAGAAACAATGGGCTTAGTCTGCAGAAAGGGAGATTTAGAAACCCTTTCTAATGACAAGGGTAGTTAAGCTCTGGAATAGATTTCAAGGGAGGCTTGGGGAGTCCCCGTCATCAGAAGCTTTTAAAAACAAGTTGGACAAACACCTGTCATGGATAGTCTAGGCTAACTTGGCCATGCCACAGTTCAGGGGGCTCAACTTGACAACTTCTCAAGATCCCTTCCATCCCTACGTATCTACGATTCTATGTTTTCAAACTCTGTGATTGGTCACCCAAGTTTCATGAAATGGTTTCTGATTGGATGACTCTGTTATCACAAGCTTCCTTTAATCTGTGGGATGGGTGTGAACAAAGCCTTGCCCATTTGAATATTGGCAAACAGCAACTGAAACAGAGCTGCAGGTTTTATTTGCAGCGCTATTTATGGCTGCTATATACACCTGGAGCCTAGTTAGGATCGAATTATAAACTGTTCAACACAGTTTCTTATCTCAGTCCAGCTTTGTCACGCCAGCTGGCAACATCTGGGCATTGTCCCTTACTCATTCCTATGGTGTCCGAGTGGTAATGAGTTGTTCTAAAATAGGGCATAGACATTTAAATGTAG
The DNA here is from genome assembly GCF_003597395.2 of Chelonoidis abingdonii. Taxonomy (NCBI): domain Eukaryota; kingdom Metazoa; phylum Chordata; order Testudines; family Testudinidae; genus Chelonoidis; species Chelonoidis abingdonii. The sequence goes on from NC_133772.1 coordinate 37,867,024, forward strand.
TTCTCCCATGGTTAAAATCCCCATGTAGATAGAGGTTCAAAGAAGAAGCGGGGGAAGGCAAGGTAACTAACTGTTAGCTGATACATTAAGTGCTTTCTGAAGCTGTCTGGGAGTGGAGGATTATGGAGTCATTGTGACTTGCATGTCTTATCCCCATTTATTGTTCAGGGTGGATGGTGGCCTGTGAAACTGGCAAGAGAAAGACTTATGTCTAGTAGGACTTAAAACCTGAGCGTAGCATATCCCCTGCTTTGACAATGGCAGTGCTGGCAGCCATAACCAGCTATGCGCAAGCAATTCCAACCAGGATTAACATGAGTGTGTCAGGTGAAAAGTGCAAGCTAGTGATATCTGTTGGATGCTGGAACTGTTCCCTGAGACCTGCCCGTGTTACTGGCTTTACAATGGGATGAACAAATTCCTCTTGACCTAAGCCCAATCCTGGACTCGAGACATCTTTTAAGACAAACTAATTTCTGGTGGTCTTTACAAGAAGCCAGGGAACAGGGCGAGGGGCAAAGAACTGAGCTGAGTGGCTTCAAGCAGCGGGTTTTAGGTCCAGTAAAGTCTGGGATACCGCTTGCTGCTGTGGGATGATCGCACTGAGATGTTGGCATTAAAGGTGTGTTCCCTCTGCCTTTAAAATGTCTTGTATTCTTCTAAAGTTCTTTTTGAAATCAGTTGTGTCAAATGTTAGCTGGTCTTAGGCCCCCGAAACATGGCTCCATTGGCTCTTGGCTGTTTTGACAAATGGGCATTCTGTAGGGGAATCCTGCATGCCTGTTAATTTGATTGTTGTGGAGTGTTTAGGGGTTGGCACATTATATCAGACAGCACACGTGAAAGCAAGGACTTGTTTTCTTTCCCTACAGGGAAGCCACCTTGCGATGGTCCAGAGAGTCTAATTTCTCTGCAACTTTGGTGATGGAGCTGAAGGTCTGGGTTGATGGTATCCAGCGAGTTGTGTGTGGTGTCTCAGATCAGACCACATGCCAGGAGGTGGTCATAGCATTGGCACGGGCTATTGGTAAGTAATGTGTTGAATCACCTTGTCTAGTGAAGTTTGGTTAATGACCGACTTCAGTTTTTATTGCAATACCTGAGAAAGTGCTTCTATACATTCTCAAGTCTTTCCTGTGATGTGGTCAAGGATTATTATCCACTTTGAAGCTGGATGAAACTGAGACATACAGATGAAGTAACTTTCCCCAGAGAGTCTCTCAGTGAGTGGCAGAGATGGGACTAGAACCCAGGAGTCCTGACTCCAGTCCCCTGTTGTCACCAGCAGCCCTGTCTCCTGGTGGATTAGTTCTAGAACTCCATTACATTTCTAACACAAAAGGCTTGACCCAGGCCAGTTCTTCTTTGATAACAGGTTTTAACTTTCAACCTTTTAAAAATTTAAGATCATTAAAATAGTCCTGCTTCCACCCCCTCCCCCTGCCTCAGAACCCGACAGACTCTTCATAATTAAATTTGTGTCCACATCTGCACAGTAAACTCCGGTTGAGGAAGCAGGAGACCTCAGGGCAGCATGAGGCTGTCTGCCACAGGGAGGGCACAGCAAAATTCTCTTAGATCTTTGCCACATAAACAGCGTGATGCAAATGATCATCTGTGGGATCACAAGTTTGTTTAATTGCATTGGTGTAGCTGTGTCTTTCAGCACTGCCTCACTTGGGATCTAAGCAGCTCGTGCTAGGATGCACAGGCGCCAACTTCTGGCACCGGTGGGTGCCCCATTTTGCACTAGTAGAGATCATGGACCAATGTCAGCTTCTCTCCAGTAACCCTCTGTCCATAAATACTGAGCCCTGCCTTAGGAACTCCAGCCTCAGCTGGCTTGTGAAAAGGCCCAGCTCCACACACACACTCTGAAGACACGTCTTCACTACAGAGCTAACTCGGCGCTGCCACAAGTGATGATTTAGCAGGTCTGGTGAAGACGCGCTAAATCAATGGGTGAGCGTCTCCTGTCGACACTGTGCGGTGTAGACGCTGTGGTAAGTGAATCTAGCTATGTCAACTTCAGTTACGTTATTCACGTAACTGAAGTAGGGTAGCTTAGATCAATTTACCGCGGTAGTGTACACCTGGCCTGAGTTTGCCTCTGGCTCTGAAGGGCTTTAGGGTAGGTCTGTATTGCAGTTACATGCTGTGACTGCAGCTTGTGTTCCTGAGGTCGTTATCTTGCTAGCTCAGGCCCCAGAGCAGTGAAGCTGCAGGCAGCGCCCACTTCAGCCTGGGCTGTATGAGTCCTCCTGAAGCCCTGGGTAATTACTCACAGGACTAGCCCACACTGAAGCATGTGCTGTGGCTTTGCTGAGATGAAAGCTAGCTTGGCTTTGTCTCTGGGACCTGCATTCACACCCTGTGATTTCAGGATAGACACATAGTCAGGCACAGGGACTCGCATCCGGCTTCTGCTTTTAGGACATCACCTTTTTATTTCAATCCCTATTCATACGGAAGCTCAACAAATGCTATTATGGTGCTAAATAAGTCGCCTGGTGCCTGCCACAGGGCTGTGCCTGCTGGAGAAACTCGGGGTGGCTCTTGGAAGCCTGAACCTTAGCACGCCGTCCACTGTGGTTACAAATGTACCACCTTTAGAACATTGTCTTCGTACGAGAGGGGCATTGCACCACATCAAACTGCCGACTCACTGGGACCTTCCAGGTGATGGTGGCACCTTTTGGGTTTGAGCCAGTTTCCTGTGTCTGAATTAAACGTTTGTTCTCCCATGAAGGCTGTGAACTTTACCAGGAGAGAATACAGCTGACTTGGCAATTTCTGCCCAAGATTACAGCAACTGTAGAGGGGACAGACTAGTGTCTGCTTTGTTGTGAGGTGTTAAAAGTTGGCAGGAATGCCATGGGACTATGTTTATAACCTCCCTTCTGCTTCCCCTGGGTACTGGCCAGTTAACTCTCCTTTTTTCTGCCCGTCCCCTCCCAGTAGAATTCAGATACACTCCTAACTTTCCCTCTATTCCACTCTGGTATATTGTCTTTCCAAATGTAGTCATAAAAGAACCTTTTGCATCAGAGAGTTGTTAATGTCACACATTAATGTGAGCGATAGACATCCTGCCAGGTAGGATATTCTGCTCACTTCTTACCCATCTCTGTCCCCGTGTTTGTGGCTAACTCCCTGTTTGCACTGAAGGTTCCATGCTGGGTTACAGGTGTACTGGGGGTGGGGCCTGAGTTGAAGGAAGGGATTGCATGAGTAATGCATTAATTACTAGAAAGGAGAAGGAAGAAGAGTCTGGCATCTCTCTGCATAAATACCTTTTACCCGTAGCCGGTCAGATGGGTGTGGGTACCCACCAGTCTGGCCATGGGAGCTACAGTAATGCCACAGATATTGGGCTCCCAGAGGGAAGAAGCAGTTCAAGGAGCAAGGTGGATAATAAAACCTTGTCTTTGAAAACTGCAGAGGCTCTGTTAACATTCTGATCTGACACCTGTTCCTTGGGCTTCCAGCTATGGCAGCCCCCTGTCTCTAACAATGCCACCTTTATATAACAATGCCACTCCACTGGCTTTGATTAGGGGCACAGCTCAGGTTATTTTTCCTTTTTCTAGTGTCTACACAGCAGTGAAACAGCCCTTAGCCTGAGCCCTGCAAGCTAGCATGGGCCAACCACAGTGCAGACATACCCTAGGGGCCTTCCTAAGTGAGAGGCCACGGCAGGTTTTTTTATTATTATTATTATTATTATTATGGAGATATAACCTATCTCATTGGGCTGGAAGGGACCAAGTACTGTCCCTGACAGATTTTTGCCTCAGATCCCTAAATGGTCCCCTCAAGGATTGAACTCACAACCCTGGGTTTAGCAGGCCAATACTCAAACCACTGAGTTATCCCTCCCCCCAACCCCCACAGTGTGGGGGCCAAACTTGGATCTCCAGAGTTCCAGGCTAGCACCTTAATCACAAGTGTCCTGCACTGAGGGAGGGGAGAAGCCCTGCTGGCTTGTGAGCTCCATAACACTGTACTGGAGAGCGAGCCACACAGCAGGCAGGCGAGGGCTGGGCCGATGTGTTCCTCCCGGCAGCATGCTGAGCAATGCAGAACAGCCCCAGGTTCTGCCTCCCCTGATGTTCAGCGGGCCGTGTGCTCTTCTGCAGGCAGAAGCCAGGTCGTGGCACCCCATGTGAGTCACCCAGCATGTGCTTGCAGTTTCCCTGAACTTGAGAAGTGCATGTTAGTGCTGATTACCTGCAGGATATTCAAACAGTGCAATGGTGAGCGGTGATTCTGTCTAGTGGTTTGGAAATTCACTAAAATTGCAGTTGAAGTTTCCATCAACATGTGCTCCTGCCCTCCACCGGGGTTACATATGCCTCCGAGCTGATGCTGCAGATCAGGTCTCCACCTGCAGCATCATTAGTTGGAAGTGCAAGTAGAGAAGCACCCACATGCTCAGGACCAAAACCTTGTGGGCTAGAAATCTCCTGACTCAATCTCAGAAGCATCAGAAAGTGTTTGAAGCTGCGTTATGATGTTTCTGCTCCCAGAAAACCTGCTGGCTCATGATCTTTTAATGACAAATATCTTTTCCATCCAGCAGGGGGTACAGTGAGATAAGATGTTAGACTGGCTCTCTGCAGACCCAAGTTCTGATCCTGCCTGAGGTCACACATGTAAATGGATGTGGCCTTTTAGGTTCATCTACGCTAGGAACGTTTTAAGACTCGTAATTCTGCAGTGGTGGAGATTGTAGTGGAGCTAGGGCTTGGGAATCGTCACCACTGTGTTGTCTAATCCTGAAAGCAGACAAACTGGTGGTGTGAGTCCTGGAGCCCCAGCAGTATGTAATCGGTAATTACAGGACTTAATTTCCCTAGTGCAGAAAACACTGCTATTCAGTGGGGAGTCTTCAACGGCTAGGACTTGGAATCAGGGGGTGTCATTTCAGAAGAATTCAGGGGTATGGGGGGCAAAGTTGTCAATATGTAGAATGTTATATGATTATATTATAGCCTGGAAAGTCGGGGGTGGGTGGGTGGAGTACATTGGCCTATGAAAAGTTGGGGCGGGGAGTGAGATTGATGCCCCTGCTTGGAGTGAAGCCAGATAGGTAACCTAGATCTAGAAAGGACAGGGGTGCCATAGGCGTGGATGGTGGTGCATTGATACAGCATTGGGAAGAACACATGCTGCCTGGCTGCAGCCACTGACATTGGTGGTCTTTGCTAGAAGCAGAAGTCCGTCTCCTCCCCTGCCCTCCCCTCAGGTTCCTGGTTCTTCTTTAAGTGATGGTCCCTACTGTCGTCCACTGAGGATGGTGCACGTGCATCAGTGGAATACAGGGAGGGGCTGCACATCTCGAAGAACCTCCAGTTACAGGTAAGTTGTCTCCTCTTTGAGTGTGGTGGGGAAGAGCTGCATTAGGGTAAGGGCTGTGAGATGGATATGTTGCCAGAGGCTCTACATGTTTCTCATGCAGATGGGATCTTGGGTACCGGTTGGGGGAGTGGAGCGGCTGAGCATGATGAAATGTTGCCAAGTGTGATATTCCCCATTTCTCTCTGAGCTCCTAGTGACTCATCTGTTCTCTTCTTAGGCCAGACAGGAAGGTACATACTCATCCAGAAGCTGCGGGAGAAGGAGAGGCAGCTCCTACCGCACGAATGCCCTCTGGAGTCACTGGCCAAGTGTGGACAGTATGCCAACGACGTGCAGTTCGTATTGCAGCGGACGGGCCCCAGCCTGGCCGAGCGCCCTTCCTCTGATAGTGCCCCCCAGGCTCCCGAGAGGACATTCATCCGGGCCAGCCTTCCCATCAAACCTAGACCTGTCAGCACAGAGGTGCCCAGGTCCCGAGAGCCTAAAAAGTCTATGACCTTTAACTTGGGCCCTATGGGCTCCAGCGATCGGCTCGCCAAGAGCAAGCTGAGACCACACAAGAGGGACAGTGTAGACTCAAAGGACAGCACCAGTCGCAGCCATCCATCCAAGGAGGAGCTGTTTAAGACTGTACTGCACCAGCAGGAGCAGCTGCACTCCCTGGAGGTGCACGGGGATTCCCTGGAAACGGACCTCAGGCACTGGGAGCAGGACAGGGGCTCCAGCCAGGAAGACGAGATCCTTTATCTGGAGCACCTGATCAGGCGGAACGAGATGGAGCTGGGCGAAGAGGAGTTCTGGCAGAGCGAGCTCCACATGGAGCAGGAGTGTGAGAGGGAGCGGCAGGAGAAGGTGAGGAGCCTGCGGGCCACCATGGAGGAGTACACTCAGAAAATCCACGAGCTGACCACCAAGACGGAGGTCCTGGAGACGGAGATCCAGTTAGAGATCACAGAGAGGGCCAGGTGGGCAAAGGAGGCTCCTGCGGATCTGGAGGACATGGCTGCCAAAATGAAAAGGGATCTGGAAGCCAAGGCCAAGCAGAGCGCCCAGCTGGAGAGCAGCCTGGCGAGCGTGGGGAAGGCCTTGGAAGAAGCTGAAAGGAATTTGCAGGTACAGTTTCAGTAACGCGTGGCCCCCGGGGGTCAGCAGTGGAAATGCAGCCGTGTTTAGCTCATGCTCTGGCCTTCCTCCCGAGTGAGGCCTACACAAGACTGTTAAGGGAGCTGCCCAGGGAACAGCTGCTGAACCGGACCTGAAACCCCAGAGCTCTCCTGACTGTGCAGATCAGTAGAGAGCTCTTTGTGGCTCTTGACAGGTTGCCACTGGCAGATAGTGGGGGTGGTCTGGGCAATGTTACAACCCCAACAGTTAGGGTTCAATACTACTTGGGTGGATAGAAAGCCACTGAAAGTGCAGGATGGCTGAGAGAATTAACACACTGGGGCTTGATCCTGAAAGGTGTTGAGCACACTCACCCTGATCCACCACAGCTCTTACGTGCCCAAGTAATCCCACTGAGTTCAGTGGTACCACCGCTGTGGGTCCCTGCTTTGCTGCTCAGTGCCATGTGGGCTCCAGGGTGTGGGGGGAGGGACTGACTGTCATGAAACACAGCTCATGGACATGTCCATGCTAGAGAGCGCTCATCGGGTATGGCTCTTTGGAGCAGCATTGGCTTCATGGTGCTGGGTCATGCCTGCTCGGGCTGGCAGTGGGAACGCTCTATGGTGCTTTCCAACCACGTGTCTTGGTGCTTGAGGGGCACACTTGTCCTCTCCCACACTGTGGTATCCAGGATATCCCTCCAGGGAGCACTTATGCAGTAGGTCCTGGGGTGCTGCAGGCTTTTCAATAGCTGTAGCAATGCAACAGGGAAGACGGGAGGAAAACATCATTCCTCTTAAAAACTTTAAACCCAGGAAGATTTTAAGAAGATCAGGGCAAAGGTCCTTTTTTCCTTCTCTTCAGCCTGTTCTCCCTGCTCCCGCCCCAACTGAGGATCACAAGTAGAGAGGAAAACTCACTACACCTGCATCATGTATTGACAGCAGTTGCTACAGTGAGCTAGAGCTGCTGGTTAATTAGCTGATTGTATAAAAAGGACTGTTGGGGTGGGAGGGAGAAAATCCAGAAAAGCCGAGGTCAGAGAATTGCCTTGCCCACCAGCATCTTGTAAAATAGAAGGTACAAGAATTTGCATCATTCCCCTCGTGTGTCTGGAAAACCAGTGGGACTGACTGAAAGCTACTCTGGCAGTTGTCGTGGGTGTGCACCTGGGTCTAGTGTTTGTGGACAGTTTTTTTCACAATCGAAGGGAGCCGCTTAGGGTGAAGGGCCTGGTCTCTACCTAAAAACGAGGGCGACCTAGCTGTGTCGCTCCAGGCTGTGAAAACAGGTGCATGGCGCGTGATGTTTAGGTCGACAGCGAGGTTGACGGAAAGATTCTTCCATTGACCTAGCTGCCACCTGAATTATCTACATTGATGGAAAAACCACTTCCACTGATGTAGGAGGCACCTGCCGGCCAGTGCTACAGCGGCTCGGCCGTGGCGCTGTAGGGTAGACGAACTCTTGATCTGGCTTCGTCGTGCTATTTAAATTGCTGAGGAGAGGAGATCCCCCGTGTAGACCAGCTCTTGCGCTATTTTGTCTTTGTTGCCAGTGAAAAGAGACAGACAGAAGCCAAGTGCGCTGCCTCATGAACAGCATTGCACCCGGCCTCTCCTCACAGCCACCCAGTGGTGTAAAGGCTTCTGCTCTTCTGGCTGTATGAAGGAATAAGCCAAAGTAGCAGGTGCTGCTGGCATCCAGCCTCCCCAGGAACTCTCCTCTGACTGGTGCTGCTCTTGAGCTCTGCTTGTGGGGGTGGAACTGTGCACACTGACCAGAGGAGGCTCCATCTGGAACTTCCCAAGCCCCTGCCCAGCCACTCTCCACACTGTAGGACGGTACCACTTTGGCTATGTCTACACTGCAGTAAAACGCATGTGCCTGGCCCCGGTCTGCTGGCTGGGACTCAGGCTGCAGGGTAGATGGGTGGGCTCCAGCCTGAGCCCCAAAGTTACACTGCAATTTTATAGCCCTGTAAGCCCAAGTTAGCTGACATGAGCCAGCCCTGGGAGTCTTACTGCAGTGTAGACACCCCTGGAGGCCCCAGCTCAGAGCGGGGACCAGGCGCTGTGCACAGAGAGACAACCCCCACTTCTAAGATGACAATCTCAAGGGAAAAGACATGGGGTGGAACAGGAACCAGGCGCAGAGAGGGGAAGTGACTTACCCAAGGTCAGTGGCAGGGCCCAGCCCTCCTGAGTCTCAGTCCGGACTCCTGTAGTCTGGGCCATGTTACCTGCAGTGGGAGATCTAGATGGCAACCAGCTCATAATTCTCATTGGGAAGGCAGTGCCTTAACAAACGCCTTCTGGCCCAATGCTGGGAGCAGGGCAGCAGCCACTCCATGCGGCAGGGAGGGAGGGAGGGAGCAGGGTGTGAATGCTGATGCTGGGCTAGGAGAGCAGCATGGGAGCTGGGCGTATGCTTGGCTTAGAACAAGTCAGCAGCCTTCCTGGCTTGCTGGTGGCACAGGGGCACTTGGCTGGGTGGATTCTGGGGCCTGAGCGAATAGGTGAGATGGGGGGGTGATGTCTTTGGAAAAACTCTACCAGACAGTTTTGTTCCTGTTGGTGTAAAAAGGCTCTCATCCCTCCTGAACCCCCTAGGAAAGCAGGGCAGCTCTAGTGTGATGCCTGTTACAGATGACGTGTCTCCCCACCACCTCCCAGTCTCTTGTGTTCACCTAACCCCTACCTGATTTAACATAAACACTTCTCCTCCCCCAGGACAAAGCAGCATTAGTTGCCCCTCGCTAGGGACGCTTACATTTGCAGCCATCAGAGCATCTTGCATGTTCGTGGGTGGCTCCAAGCTGGTAGCTGCAAACTCTGTTTGGTATTTGTGCTTATAGTTTGCTTAAATAGAAACACTAAGCACATGGCTTTAGTTTTTCTTCCTTTTCTGTTTAGTAGACACTGGTGCCCTCTTGTGGACATACGGAGAACTGACCGTTCTTAAAATTCCTGCTTTATGATTGGTTTGATTATCCCAGTGCAAAGTGCAGCTTTGCCGGTATAGCTGCATCCACATGTCAGAGCACTTTGCCAGTGCGGGATACCAGTAAAGCGCTCCTAGTGCAGACATAGCCTCAGTCCATCTCCGACGGGAATGTTGTCTTGGCATTCCCGCTGATTAAATACTGACTTTGAACGACATTATTATTGTCATGAAGTATTGTGATTGTGTGTGACTGACCATCCATGAGTAAAGTAGTTTTGCAGTCCAGTTTTGCAGTCCACCCCAGCAGCAGGTGGGGTAGCTGGAGAGAGGTTTCTGTTAGATTCTCCTTCCTCTTCCTCCCACGCTGCCTCATCTCAGAGGAAACCCTAAGACTACTTCCCTGCGACTCTGTTCTCCCACCAGGCTGCGTGAAAATGGAGTGACTGATTCAGGCTGTCAATCTGCCCACCAGCCGTGGTGCAGGGACAGAGGGAAATACTAATCCCAGGCTGCAGATGGAGTCAATAGGCTTGAATGGGCCAGTCTTGTCCCAAGATGACCTCTATTCCATTCCGATGCCTCTTGAAACCTTGTTCGCATTACAGCTGACGCTGTGGCAGCTGCAAGTCCGTGCTGAAGATCCTGTAGCCAGGTTTCCCTATTCTTGGTGCACAGGCTGCTAGCTGTAGCCACAAGGATACTGACCTCCTTTGTAATGCACTTTGAGATCGACCAAGGAAAAGTGCTATATAAGAGCTACATATTAACAAGGATAGTGTTATAGACTATGCTCTGATAGTGCATACCATGGTTTGTAACCAAAACTCTTCAAACCCAAATGTAGACAGGACCCAGCTTGGTTTCCCGTGGCCCCTTCTGCCCTGAGGTTGAAATCCAGCCTCTGTTGGTCCAGCTCTGCTCCGTTGTCTTCTCTGGAATAGTACCTAGGTGTAATCTGGATACTATGGTGTAGTCAAACTTGAGGTCTCTCAAGGACACCTGCCTTGCTATACTTCCTTGGTTTTGCAAAGATGAGTTGGAAGGAGAAGGTGGAAGTTGAGGTGGGTGTAGTCAGAGTTCCAAATATGCAGCACTCAGTGAATTCAAAGTGTGCATTGGTATCTCTTTGCAGACAGGCTTCTCCACCAGAACCCTGCAAGGAAGCCTTGAGCAAGAACCCTGCCTGCCTGTGCTTGGCTGGCTGGGAAGCATGCTTTGTCTTTATCTGGTTCTGCCCTATGCGAGAGAAAGGAGGGCGAGTGAGACAAGGTGCCTAGTTGAGATTGAGTGCCGTGGGGTATTGTGGCAAGAGGCTCAAATGAGTTTGTGGGAAGGACGCTGCTGGAATTAGAAGGCCTGCCAGGTAGAGGAAGTAGCAGAAGGCCCATTCCAGTGAGTGTGATCAGGTGACTCAGAATAGACTCTCTTTTCTCATGGCTGGATAAGAGCCCCCATAGGAGAAGTGTCAGGTTGGTGTGTTGGTCCCTGTAGCACTTGCTGGTCTTCTCTGGCCCGGGTGCCCTGTCTGCGTTTTAATTTACATTTAAAAATGAACAGCAGGGAAAGTCAGCAATGCGGGCTTCCGAGAACTGGCCTACAAGGGGCTTAATCACCTCAGGCAATGCTGGTTCTCTGTGTCATAGTCAGATCTGACCTCATAGATGGAGGATGGCAGGTTCTGTTGTTGGCTTTGGAAGCATCATGCTAGTGCAGCCCAAAAGAGGGTATGTGAAGTGCTGAGTGGTCACTACGTCTGTGCACAAGCTGGAGTGTGTTTGGTGTTGAGAGGAGTGATATTGTTTGCCCTCTTGGTGGCCCTGCTGTCTCTTGATTTAGGGACTCGGAGGAGGTAGTAGGATGAAGGGTGAGCAAGGGGAGGGGATCAGGAGCCTTGCTGGCAGCTTCGTCTCTGGAGGTCCCATTGTATTGATACCCTTTCTGCTTGGCAGATGAGGCACAGCTGTGGAGCTTATCCTGTTCACCCTGTATTTTGCAGGCCCAGAATCAAGAGCTGGAGGAGTTAAATAAGGAGCTGAGGCAATGTAATTTGCAGCAGTTTATTCAGCAGACGGGAGCCACAGTGACTGTTTTGCAGTCCAGACCTGAGGATGAACCCCAGCTGGATCAAACTAACCACGAACTGCCAGCCTGCCAGAGAAACGGAGGTCAGAACGCAGTTTGGAGACTCATTTATTTAATGAGAGGGGCGCTTGCTTTAAGACCTGCCACCGTGCCGGGCTGAAATGCTGCTTTTAAAACCTCCTAACTCCATTCTAACTCTTGTCATCTCTCTGAGATTTCTTTGTCAACATATCTCTAGCTTTCTCCTTCTGTTACCCGCCACTGCCTCTTGTCTGGTTCCTTCACCGCTTGGATGTAGTTCAAATATCGAAGCTGGATGGACTTGACCAAAATACTTCTGTAGTTACATGCATTGAGATTAGGGTCACCAGGGCTCCTGCTTCAGTGTCAGCCTATTTGCCATGTGGGCTGGGAACAGATTGTCCTCTGTGTGGCTAAGCGCATTGTGGGGTTTTTCATCTTTCTTTAGGACATAAGGCTCTGCTTGTGGCAGGATCTCGGGCCTAGAGGACCAGAGGTCTGGTCTGATCTGACAGATCTGTGCTGCTGTAACTCACTACCTTGGGCGGTGTTAGATGCTGGATTTGAGGGGTTGGCTGCCTACCAGCGTACCCATTCTTTCTACTCCTTTCCTAGAGAATGCAATTGTGGGACAGTCCGTAGGCCAAGGCTTTCAAACCGTGGTGCATTAAAACAGAAGTGGCTTCAGTGGGCAACTGGAGTTATTCTGCCCCCAAAAGACAGGTTGCTTCTACTTAAGGGCCTAAGTATGGCTGTAGGAGCCTGGCTGTGGGTACTGGCATTGAAAAATGTTGTCAGTAGTGGCTCAGTGGGAGTTGTCAGCAAATGAGGGTGATAAGACCGTGGCTGGGCCTCCCCCACTGCATCCACCATTATGTGTGTGGTGGGTAGAGTGAGTGAGAGACACCCAATTCCCGGCTTCTAGCAGCAGAGACTAGAGGAGACTCTTCCACAGTCCCGTGAGTCTGGGGAGGAGGGTGTTCCCATCTCCTGAGGTGATTGTCCCAGGGCTTCCTACCCCCTTTGGACAGAAGTGGCCAGCCCTGGAGAGGCATGTGGTATGCTTGAGCCCTTTCCTCACTGTGGTGCTGCAGAGGCTGTTTCCACCCATCCAGGAGGCAAGAAAGAGCTGAAGTGGGGAGAAGCCGTGGCCTCACGCTTCTCTGTTGCCATTGGCAGCTTTGCTCTGGGTCAGTAGCCCAAGTGTCTGAATTGGCCGCTCTGTTCCAGCCTCTGGACGGCTGAGTGTGACATCACTAAGTGTACATGCGTGGGTGGAGAAGCAGGTGGCTGAGAAACTGAACCTACCCATAATTCCAAATATTGTGGTAGGTGGCAGGAGGGGGAAAGGAACACAAAGCAGTGACAATTTGCTGGGATTCTGCTTCGGTTCAGTTACGGTTCTTTACATACTGTGGGCCTGATCCTCCCCTGGTGTCAATCTGTACAGCTCCACTGACAGTGGTAGAGTTGTGCCAGTTGCACCAATTGAGAGTCTGGCCCTGTATCTTTTCAACATCCTGCGATTCCAGAGACCAGACTGGTGTCTTCTAATGTGCAGAGACTGAACTTGTCTCTGTTCTGGTTGAGCTGGGACTGCAAGGCAAAGATGGGTTCTTCATGCAGCTTTGGAAGTAGGGAGGGGAGTCCTTTCCTTCAGTGATCTTGGCTGAGTTGTGGCTGCATTCATCCCTAAAGGTGGTTCAGCCTCTTTACACAAGAGGATAACATCAGAAGAGCTCTTGATTCGGAGGCCAAGTGCAGAGACATGAGTGCGACAGTGTGAAAAGCTCTTTTGCTGATGGGGAAGGAAGCGTTAATGCTAACTAGCTTTCAAAGTGTTACCTGTGGTTTGTAACAAAGGGAGAAACACAGCCCCCTGGGGATTAGATGCTAGTTAGTTCAGGAAGAGCTGGTATAACGTCTGTCCGTTGTAAGTAAAGACATATGAGATTCGTGCAACTTCCACTATAACTTGCCAAATCTTGGCCGAGGAGGCGTTCACTCGCCGCTGTCGCTGTGGATGCTGGCGTACATGAGATTTGTGTGTACTGATGATTCAGATTTAGACTGGAAAACCTGCCTTGACTGCAGCACAAAGCAGAGAGCTCCCACAATATGAAGGACGTTAACCTGTGCAGCGGGCACAGCACTATAAAGAACACTTGGTGTGTGGGGTGTGGAAGGCTACAGAGAAATGTTTGAGACAGGGATTATTCACAGGGATCTGAGTTGATGACGGTGGAGGAGGGACATGGAACAAAGGTTTCGTCATTTCTTCCAGTAGCACTACTATTTGCTGGGCCATAAAGAAGCTGCTTTAGTGTAGCCTTAAAGGCTTCTCTGAGCCATATGAAATGTATGAGTGATTTAGAAAGAGGACCCCCAAGACTGAAGTCAGGGTAGGCTTTTCTCCACAGCAGTCTAGAAGAGGGGAAGCCCCTTCTGATTCCCCCTTTATTACTGAGAAGAGTCCAGGTGCAGCCCCCAGACACGTTTTGCATGAACGTCCCTGCTGGGGAGCTCTGGGCTGACCTGTTCCAAGGGTGCTAGCAGAACAAATCCAGCTTGACACTGAACCATGAAATTGTTTCTCCTCCCTAGGCCTTCTCCATCCCAGCACAGACTCTCCTCCTCGACCAAGCGCCAAGCAGTTCCTCGGCCATCCACGGAACCTTCAGAACCCACTGGTGTCCAGCCTGAACCCCGAGGGTGTGTATGTTTGAACTGGCCTAAGCCCTGTTGTGCTCCTAATGCCCAATCTTGCCAAGCAGCCCTGCGAAAGGTCTGGTCTCCTTGCGACGGTGGCAGCTATCGCCTGCGCGGAGGAGGCTGTGACCCAACTCTCAGACCACTCGGTGTTTCTCTCCTGCTCTCTCCTCCTTTCTGTGGTATTTGATTGCAAAATGAATAGCTCCTCTAAAACAGCAAAGGCTTGGCTGTCCTGCAGTGCCTGCCATAAATCCTTGTGTGTTAGGTCCCTTAAATATTAGTTAGCAAGTGGCAACCAGAGCGTGAGGGATGGGCTGGGGTCTGGCAGCCGTATTACTTGAAATGATGGGCTGTGGGGCCATGGTGCCGTGTAGTGCAATAATGCATTAAAAGCATCCTGCTGTGTGATGTCTGCGCTATGAATAGGTGCCAATGTGACCGTGGTGCTTATACCTGGCAGCATCCCTTTCTCTGTCTCCCACCACTAGGGAGAAGCTCGCTGCCAGACAAGCGCTGCAGTTGGCTTTGCTCCCAAAGCCAGTGTCTTTGCTGTTCAGTTTAAAGGGTCATCTCTGCTAGTTCAAGCCTTTTAAAAATTCATTGGGTTGTGATGCTGTGTGCTGAGTACTAGGAGCTTCCTCCCCAGCAAGGGCCAGGTGTTGCTCTGCACGCACAGCAACACATTTGCCTGCACCCCCCACTCCCATGATGCATTGCACTGCCAAAAGGACTCACTTGTTTTTGTATGATTCTCTGCAGAGAATCAAGTTATTGCTGCGAGTTGGCCTGGTGCCCCCCCGTGGAGAGTGTGCCTGCACTTTCCCCCATCCCCACAGCCTCCTCCAGCTTAGCATGAACAAACCTCAGAAGCCATATGCAAAAGAGCCAAAGGACCCCAGACCTTTAGGCCTGTCAGACTCCACACTTCAAAATTCAACCACGACACCTACTTGCTCCTAGCTAAGATGCTGGGCGCCTGTCTGCATGTTTGCTGCACCAGCATGCACGTCCTCTGCCCTCCTACACATACGAATTGGGGGGCCAGTGAGATGGATCAGAAGCTAAAAAGCTGTGGAGCAAGATGGGAATTCCCATGTGCAATCATTATTGCATCATTATTGCACCTCTGGCATGCAGACCTCCTTGCGTTGGTTAGAAATTCCAACACCCTTGCAGTTGCAGTAGAAATACCAACACTCCATTAGTTGCAATTGAGATCCCCCTGAGAAATGCAGACACACCGAATCCTTCCGCATAGGGATATGCAGACTATATTTTACTGCAGAGTCTTGGTGCCATTTTAACACTTTAGTTCTGATTTTCACAATGAGCTTTTAAAAACTGTAAATAAATTGGTGGTTAGGGAATTAAATGGGGAGATGGGGTCTTACCCTGGAGGGGGAAGGAGCCAAACAGGGATTTTTTATCAGACACATTAAATCCTTTATCTTGAAGGATGCTGGGGGCCAGTGGCTGAGACTGTAGCATCCTACCCTGACGAACAGGAAAAGAGCCACAGCTGCCCCCACCTCCCTGTAATGTGCAGTCCCCTCTCTCAGGTGAAAGGACTGCTACAAACTCCACCCATCCATCTGAGACCTTTTCAGGGCACTTAGTCAAGGGGGTAGGCGTGCCGCTGCCCCGTGCCATGGATTGCAAATAAAGCACCTTCCTTCACAGACCAAGTGGTCGCTTCCGAGTCTCTCTCCTTTCTTCACAACTGATTGTGATTTTTCATCCTTCTTCTGCTCTTGCTGGTCCTGGTGGAGGGGAATGAGAGCCTTGCAAAGGAGAGGGTTTAGGTCCTGGACCAAAGCCCATCTAAGTCAACGGGAGGCTTTCTATTGACCTCAGTGGGCTTGGGATCAAACCCTATAGGGATGCGTCTGTTGCCTGAATTTTCACTGGATGGTGTTTATTCCTCGTTCATAGTGGAGGAGGGGGGGGGGCGAGGCATTGCCCAGCTAGTGATTGGGAGGCAGAAATGTGCCTTTGAGGAGGAGGGAGAGCTTCATGCTCTTCCCAGCAGCCCCCTTTGGAACTTGGCATCTAGCCCTACCTGGTTAATTCCAGGAAACCCTGGAGCACCTTCAAAGAGCTGCACAGGGCATGCCAAACCCTTCCCACCCAGCCTAAGGCACTGGAGTGAGTGGGGAAGAATGACTTTGCACAGATCTTCTTCATAACAGCGTTTTTCTATACCAGGCCTTGGCATCTCGGCCCATCTCCCAGAACCAGCCTGGGAACTGTCCAGTTGATTATGCTGATTTAACCTGCACCCTTCTTCTTGGTGCCTGCTGTCTTTAGCAGAAGCAAGTGAATTATGCTGATCTTTTCTTTGGCCCTTTCCCCTCTCTGCTAAACATTTGCCCTTTTTATATCCTAAGAGACAGTGACCATAACATTGGGTCAATATCAGAACACACAGCAGCATACGCTGTCTTGAGTACTTACAGATGCTGCGTAACACGAGCATTTCTCCACGTAGTACAGCAAAGATCTGCCTGTAATTCTCTCTTGTAGCATTTTAAGAGTATAAACACCAGATCCAGAATATTGTATCAGCTCATTTCACTAGAGGGAATCATCATGGTGTCTGTAGGTTCATCTCCACTCCCTTTAGATTGAAGGATATACTTTTTATATTGCAAATGCATGGTTGCAGCATACATCTTCCTTGTTTCCTTTTCTTATTAAAAACACTAACCCACCAAGATGGGGTCACTTAGTTTATTTTTGTATGTCTTGCAGTCGTATCAACAAGGCAGAGCATCTGGAGGTAGAAAGGCCCAGCCACTGGAGGAGTGATTTGCCTTGCAAGTGTAACTGTATATAAGTAAAACCATGTTCCGTATAGATATATATATATTTTTTTTACTCCTTTGTATCATGAATGGATGTTGATGGCCATATGAAGTGTTTTTACAGACTGATGTGTTTTAAGTAACAGCAAAAACAGTTCCATCCCATTTGGATGAAAAAGACCTGTTGTGGTTTTTCTGAATGCTGTGTCTATTTTTTAAAAAAAATGAAGATGCTAATATTTCTGGGAATCCTGGTAGCCCTCATAAGATGCATCAAACAATGAAAGACCCTTGTCGATAAAGCAAAGGACTGCCTGTGAGAGGTACGAGACTTTTCTGGGCCAAACAAACACTAAGCACATAGTGGGTTTTCTGTGCCATGCTCTGATGTTCGCTTCCCAGGGGATGCTATGTGCTACTGCTGTACAGTGAAGGACCCATGGAAGCCAGGATTGTGTTCCATATAACGCATTGTGACTCTCTCGTGGTCACTTGTGTTAATACCCAACATGTGAGGAAAATGGATGTTTATCAGGAAACGTGACAAACTATCCAGCTGCCTGGGAGAACTCTATTTGTAGTCCTGCAGAAGCCAGGTTTGTACGATCTTGGGGAGAACTTGTACAAGCTGTTGCTCTTTGGACCAGGCAGCATCATGACTAGGAGCATCTGCCTGATGCTGAACAGAATCAGCAAAGACTTTCCAGATGTGGTATAATGGGACTGAGGGGCTCCTGGTGGTGTCTTGTGCCAAGTGCATCATCTTCCAAAAGCATCATTTGCAAAGTAGAGAGGACTAGAGATGGAATAGCTGGAGTGACGTCTAGTTCCTAATGAACCGCAGCTCTTACCTGTGAGTCTTGATATTTGTATTTACATACTCCTGCTTTCTAAAACACACTCAGGTCATTGAAAAAATGGAGGTAAAAATGTTGATGATTGAATGGCAAACTGGCATACGCATGAAGCTTCCAGTAGGGCTGTCTTTGCTACAGGTAGCTTCACCCTCACCTGAGATTCATTGTCCTTCAACCTCCACCCATATAACTCCTTCAGAGATGTCTGCCTCTCTGTCTTAAGGCCAGTTCAATAGGTTGCATGTCTGCCTGCCATGGAACTCTGCAAAAGCTCTGTCTGCACCTGGTTCCATATTGCAGAAGCCCAGATGTACATCGAACTGAGCCAGGATTGGAGAGATTTGTGGGTCAGGGGAAAGGAAAGCTGAACACGTACTCTGTGGGGAGTGTCTTGGGCATTGTCCCCTAATACTAAAATGCGATATGTATTATTGCCATTAACCAGTATTTCCAGCCATTCACCCTTTTCCTAATGGAAGTACTGAAAAGAGTGGTTCATTGGTCGGGTATTTGCCGCTCTCATTTGTCAAGACAGCTCTCTTGTGCCTGCTCACTGCTTACATTGGCAAACAAGTTTATTCGGATGGTGGCTTACTGTAACCTGAGTAACCCATTGTTTTTCTGCTGTGGCTGTCACTGCCCTAATTGCCCTAAAATACACAGCGGAGAATCCAAATGCTCCTCCTTGAAAACGCTCTAGTTCAGAACCAGGCTGCTGTTCATGTCATACAATATACATGAGCTAAAAGGGGAGAAGTAGAAGGGAAACAGCCTCTTCCTGCTATTCTAGGTGCTACCACAATACGCACATAGGCCCCAGTTGAGATCAGGGTCCCATTGTGGTAGGTGCTGCACCAGGTGTATGACACAGTTCCTTATCCCTAGAAGCTTGCTGCCTGGTCTTTCATTGTGAGTTCTCTTTAAGATTCCAAAGGATAGAACCCAAATATTCCTTCCTCCTTTTAAAAAAAATAAATGCATTAGTAACATTTCTGATATAGATGCGTCCCAAACCAAAGATGACCATTGTGTTCTTTTTCTCCTCTCAGGGTGAGCAACAGGCTGTGTTGCTGGTCTGAGACTTTTAGGAGCAGAGAGAGGAGTTGACTCCAAACATTCTGTAGTGCTCATTCATCAGTTTTTAGAAACCTCTGCTTTCCAGGGCTGAGTAACTACTTAGCTTTTCTTGCAGATTTCTGACTCATTTGACTAGGTATGAATGGATACCATTCAACTTGAAACTCTCCAGTGGGGGGGAGAGGGGAGCAGGTATGGTCAGAAAAGAGACTGTAAACAGGACATTGGGATTAATATTCATTTTGAGATTCATTGAGGGTTCCACCTAATTCTAAAAATCAAGCTGCGTTCTCAGATCTTACTCAGTGTACAAATTGAATAGGGTTGACAGGCAAAAACTTGACATTTGTCTAAACAAAACAGGCTTGAACTGCAAGAGACTGGGAACAGGTGAGCGCATCTTGGAAGTTGCTTTTCTCACCATAATCCTATTTTTTAAAGTGTTATCAAAACCTCCATCAGAACAAGCTCTTTAACAAGTGCACGTTATTGGGCTGTGTGATATGGGGAATGATGGACACACTATCTGACATTTCATGCTGAATGTTTTTATTTGATGGCCAGTAAAAAATTACTTAAAAACAAAAAAACCCACCTCTATTTCAACATGTTTTTCCATATTTTAATTGTGAATTGGAAATGGGCAAGTCTAGGGAATGGGACTGGATGGTACCTAGATGGCCCCAAAGTCCTGATTTTTGTTTTACAAATGTCCTATTACTGTATACAAAAATGTGACTTGGATGCTGTGTTCTTTGTAAAAACACTTTCTATGTATGAATGTATCCTGTGTTCTCAAACATTGTCCAGTTTAAATAAACGTATAGAAAGGATTTGTGTCAAGTGATTTCCTTAATGTGTGTGACTTCAGACACATAGTGGGGGCCTCCCTTGCTCTCCCCCAAATCTATGTTTCTTTCAAAAGTTTCTGAACAAGAAGCCTATCCCTCTTCACAAAATTATCCCATTTGCTTTCCATCTTCCCTGCAGAAGCAGCATACTGCAGAATTCTGAAGCCTTCTCTCTCTCTCTCTCTCTCTCAGCCCACCCCGTACATACACACACTATATCTGTTACGAGTTCCTGGCATCTGCAACCAAGATCTAGGCCCCACATTGCTAGGTATTGAACATACCTTTAGTGGGAGACCAGCCCTCCCCTGAAAAGTTTTACATTCTAAGGTTGGGATTTTCAAAAGCACTTCAGGGGCAGGAGCATAAATCCCACTGACCTCCAATGGAGCTTGTGCTTCTAATTCAGGAGCTTCTGAAAATCCCACCCAAAACAAACAAGGCAGGAAGAATACCCCCATTTTACAGATGGGGAACTGAGGCTCAGAGATTAAGTGACTTGCTCAGGGTCTGTGGCACTACTGGGAACTGAACTCAGATGTCTTAAGTCCCAGTCCAATCCTTTATCCTTCTGTGTATGAATAAATACACACCCACTATAACATTTCTTGACCTCTTGAACACCCAATGGCTGGCTGGCAGGAATTGGGGCATAGGAAGGTTTAGGGTAGCTGTATTTGATATTAATGCACATGTACTCCAGTAGGACCCTACTGTTCCTCTTGTTGAGCTGGAGAATACCAGCTACTCTGTATACCAACCCTCCTGTTTGATTTACATTATTGAATTCTATTATGGGGCTCTACTCATCTGAAACTCTGGCCTTTCCATGCACCTAGCTGTCAGCTGTTGAGGGAAGCTGAGCTGCAGCCCTGCCCTGCCCTTTAGTCTCTGGTTTCAGGTGTGCTCTGCATCTCCAGTGAGATTACCCTAACCTGGAGGAGTGCTGCATTCTTCCCCCTCCCCAACCCCAGTGGTTCTCTCTTAACTCTTCCCATCAGCCTCAATGCATCCGACCTCCTAGTGAGGCAGCTGGCAGACTCACTGAGCATGTCATATAATGGAGCTGACCGGGGCAGCAGGTAAGGCCTTGTGTAGAAGGAAGAAATGTTGGGAGTGGCAGGGAGTTCATCTTCCCCTGCCAATGAAGGGACAAATCCCCATGTGACTGGAAGTGCCAAGGCCCAGAACTGTAACCTTAAGACAGTGTATGTACAATGGAGTGATATCGTCATGGTAAGTAAGCAGTTCTTATAATCCTCTTCTTGCCATTCACATGTGCAGTGAATTAGAGCTTTACCTATTTGATGATCATGAGTCTAAAAATCATTTGATGCTGTTTTTCAAAACCCTGAAGTGCTTTACAAACAGACTAAGATAATCATCACTGAAAAAGCAGCCATCTCTGGGATGAAACATGGCAGCTTTTTAATATTGCATGACACTTTAGGACAGGAACTGAAGAGCACTGTATTAGATGACAAATGCAGGGTGGACTAGGCATAATGTGATCAGGCAAAGTGGAAACATTTAATTGGCTTCTCTAGGTTTTGATTCTTTAAAAAAAAATAAATCATACACACGTGCTCACATTAAATATTCACAAAATGACCCACCACTGATATCTGATCTGAGCCTACTCATCCTCCATCCAGAAAGCCTGAGAACAAAAGCCTTGCGGCAAGAATTAACAGTCAGCAGATCTGGGCTTTCAGGCCAAGGTGAAGTGTGAGGTCTGTAATAAAGGATCGTTTCACTGCAGATGCCCTGCCATCAGATCCTGCTTGTTTGAAGCTGGAGGCTGTTCGCTTGAGCACCTCAGTTAGATGCATCTGCCATCCTGTTTCACAAGATAGGAGGGAAATAGGTGTGTTTATACTTTAAAGGAACTGAAGAGTAAATTTGCAGTAACTGTGTAATTGCAGACAAAATTAATATACTAGAAGAATAAACACTGTTGTGTAGCAAAAGAAAACACAGCGGACACCTTGATTACTTACTATATTACTGACTGCTATGTAATGGGCTACTGAAATGGGTACCTGTAGGTCAAAGTCTGGATTTTTCCAGGGAACCAAACCTAGTTAAGTTCCTGTCTGCTATTAAATCCCAGTTTAAGCAGCAAGGAGAAAAGCAGAGAAAGAGACAGACTATGGTGCATGTTGCAGACAGACTTCTATTATAAAGCCCTATTTTAGCACTTTTAATCTCTAGTTCAGAAAAATCTGTTTGCCCTGGAACTTTTATCTGGAGGCAGAGGAGAGAGAACATTTCCCCAAAGTTTGAAGAAGAGTCAGACCTGTTCAAGTTGCAGGCTACTTAAGTCAACATTTCAAATCAGTGAAGTTTTTTTAAGTGTAATGTTTCCTTTCTTTAGTTGGACACCTGCATGTTGTTTAACTCCCTCAAACATTCCTTTGAACTGCATCTCCCCAACAACTCATCCACCCACTGGCTATGTTAAATAAATAAATAAATTTGTAATTAAGCAATGTTGTTAACTTCTGGTGAGAGCTTTGGGCTTAATCATGACTAGGTGATTTCAATGGGAGTTTTGTGCCACACTTCAGTGAGAATGTGGAGGAGGGGCCGATGGAGGGGGATGGGTATAAGAGTTCTGGAATCAATTCTGGTCTTGACTCTGGAGGTGGATAGAGTTTGTTATAGTGACTAGGAAACTTCTTTGTATACATGGTTGCAGACATGATGCTGGTAGAAAAACTTTTAAATCCCATCTTTAAGCCCCCCGCCCCCCCAATCCTTATGGTTTCCAGAGTTTTAGGGTGAAGTCTCATCACCAGTTTTAACATGGTCTGGAACTGATTACTGTGAGATTTAAAAAAAATATACCAAATATTTTTTAAATGCACTATCTTACCACATCTTTTACAAAATAGACACAAGCAGAGAAATGAATACAGGTCTTATCATCTAGAACAGGTGAAAAAATTGGGGAAACTTTTGCCATTGCTTTCTGTAACTTTTCACAGTTTTTCCTGGAAATTTAAAAAAAAAAAAAAAAAAGCATAATGGATTTTTTGGGCTGCCTGCCTAGTTTGGGGTCGCTTGAACTTTTTGTTTCCCTTCCTCAAGAGCTGTGACCTCTTCACTGTTGTGTTGGGAGCACGCTGCTGTCACGCGGAAAACATCCTGTTTCACAGGAAATGATCCGCTCACCTCGTGCTGAGCAGGGACGATTTCTGGAAGTAGCAACAGCAGAAAAACTTTCTAGTAACAACAAAACCTTGTAGCTTCCTGCGTTGCCTTCTGTATATAACTCAGTGCAAGGAGTTATGGTTGGCTGCTTGCTGTAGGTATCTTTTCCTTTGATTTTTTTTTTTTAAACCCCTTTTCATAGACTGATAGAATTTGAGGCCAGCAGAGACCATTGTGCTCACTGGTGTGACCACCTCCAGCATGGTTTAACCAAGGTGCCAATGGCTCAAGGTGGTAGAAAAGCTGCGTGCTGGGCTAGCACCAGCTGGGGCAACTCCTCCAGGGCTGCATCTGCACCAACCATTTTCAGATCTTCTCCCATGGCTGGGCTAGCTGCAGAGCTAGTGCTGAGGAGGAGCATTACTATAGGCCAGGGGCAGGTGTTTGTGGTGTTGGGTCTAGCCAGTGCAATGGAAATACCTGCACTTGGTGTACACCAGCGGTGTTCCTGGTAGAGCTGCACTGGTGATAGACCATTTCTGGAGAAATCCTGAAGGAAGAGGTCGTATAAGGAACTGGGTGTTTGGGAAGGGGAAGGGCTTAGTGGTGTTGTCATGACTTGGACTAATGTTGGCTTACGTGCAAAGACACTGCACCCGTTCCCTCACTGGAATTTCTAACTGGAACATACTAAATTATATGTCATGCTGCTTTCTCCTCCCCCCCCCCCCACTCCCTTTCCTCTTGCATCAGGTGTCTGATAGCTAAGTACCCTGCCGTCCTCTCTGCTCCCAAGAGAGGGAGTCCTGCTAGTGCCAAAATACCTGCCATCCTTCTAGGCAGTGCTGGCAAAGTAGCACCATAGCAGGGCTCCAATTAGAGGGTGGCTTCAGACTGCAGTGGCTCAGATCCAGATCTGATCAGTTAGTGACTGAACACCTGGGACCAGCAGCCAGGCAGGTACAAAAGCAGCATTCTGTGGAGCCCCCAAGGGGAAAAGGAGCCATGGTTCAGGCTGGGTCCTGAGCAATTTGCTGCTTGTAACCACTCTTCACTTCCTCCTCCAAGGCAGGCTGACAGCTGTGGTCAGGATTAGCTAATAAACCCCAGGCTCCAGCTGCCATTCTATACAGGCCTCTGCTGTACTGTAGTAAACAAGCTCCCTTTAGCCTGATGATTGCAATGGATGTTGGAGGGGAATTCCTCTGGGATGCTGCCTTACAGCTGTGGAGCTGCAGCTTTCACATCTCTGACCTGGGAAAGTGGAGGAGAATCTTCCAAAGCACAATTCCCTGGGACTGTCAATGGGATCTGTGCTCCTAAATCCCTTAAGCACATTTGAAAATTGCTCTTGGGTTCAGGTACAGCCCCTCGCTTGCTTTTAGCTGAGCCTAGCCTCATACAAATTGATGAGCATTTAGCCCTTTAGCTGGTCCTTCTCTCAAGCCTATGGACATGCTTAAATTAGAAGTTAGTGTTGCAGGTAAGAATCCTGAGGCACAGCCATTTAGGGATGTGCCTGTGGAGTTAGAACCCAGGTGGTCTCAGTTTCCATCCTGTGCTCTAACTACCAAACCCCATTAACTCAACTGGATGTTCATTACAACACTTGCAGCTTATTGCAAAGCATCAGACCCTCCCATTCCCGCTGGTGGTTTCTGTATCCGATCCACTAGTTACACATCCAGTGTTAAACTTCCAGCAAATCCCCTGCCCCTCTTTAATGTACGTTGCTTTACCATGTACGATGCTGGTGGCCAAACTGCTCATCTTGTCTTTGTGTGTTTCTATGCTCCTCTCCAATGTCACTGCACAGGCCTAGAAGGGGGGCCAGATTTCAGGGCCTGCAGTTGGAATGAATGGACATCTCCCTTTGACGCATGAGCTCTCCGAAGCTGTAGTGACTCTGCAGGGCTGATGGTAATAAGTAGCAAAATCACATTAGTCAGTCAATTGAGCAGATGTGACTGAATCCACACAGGGAGCAGATCTATTGAGTAGAGAGCTGTCATTTTTACCCATGCACTTTTGACCACCCCCTCAGTTTAGGTTCAACATGCTCTGAAACTGCTAAGGCAGAATCAGTGTCTAAAGCACTCAGGCTGCGTTGGAAAGACTGTTTATTGCACACCAGAGCCTCATGGGGTTTGTGTATTTAGATACTGAGTTTCTGCACATGTGGCTGCTGGAGCATGCCCTCTGCTATGCACACGTAACTCCCATTGACTTGTGGGGAAGGTTTTGCATGCATGCCATCTCTAAGGGTCAAATTTGGCCCTTTCCTTCCAAAGGCAGATTACCATGGCAAATAGGCTGGTGCTCTCCTAGTAAAGTGCTGCTTGTGTCCAGGTTCTTCTCAGGACAGTACTGTTTTCAGAATAAAATCTCTATGAATGAATGAATAGGTAGGGTGGCATAGGTCAGGGATTGGATGGTTGTGTAAGCCAAGGAATAATGATTGCGATTTGTGGAAAGGGATGCAGCAGGCAAAGAGTGGGACAGAGCTGAACCTCACCACCCACTGAGTCATCAGCCAAGGAGAGAGATGCTGCTGGAAAGCAAACAGCTGGAGCACGGCCTCCGATCTGCAGTACGTGCCGCAAAAGGAGTGGCAAGCAGGGAGATAGTTCATGAAACACAGGGACAGACACCCCCGGGGCCTGCAATGTAAATAAAATCCAAGCTGGGGGTTTAAGTTCTCAGCCCAGCACATTGCTTTGCATGGCAGAAGCTGAACTCTTCCCATTCATAAAGGAGAGGAGGGTGTTTAGCCTCACATGCAGGGCTGATCTGAGCAATGGGCTATATCTGTTCTGTATGGGAGGGGAATCCCCTCCAAAAGGGGCTGGCTTGGCTAAAGATTGAGCTTTCTTCCAGAGTAAAAATGAGCTGCCTGGCTGCAAGGTGCTGCTTTCACTCTGTTTTCCCAAACCCCTGCTTCAAACAAATCTTTTCTTTTACAAATGAGCTATTTCTCAGTTACGTGCCTTTTTGTCCTCAAGAAAGCTAGAGCCCTTGTGATTCCTGCTTGCATGTGAGTAACCCAGCTGCATAGTCATTTTTGCAATATGCAAAAACAAGTCCTTTTTCTCACCATCAGCTCACTTGTAGTGCTCTCGCCGAAGGCTCCTGCTTGCCCACACCGTGCATGGGCTGGATAAAGGGGGCAAGTATATTTCAATTCAGATTAGCTCATGCGCAAAAGGAACTGTGTCACTTACAGGGATGGCTTTAAGAAAACCCCACTGGCATGGAAACTCAGCATTCTCCAAGACTCTACAGTCTGCTGCACTGCCCTGAATCAGAGCATTTCTAACTCTCCCAGTGGAGTAGTCTCTTAAGCATTATTAATCATGACATTGCTGGTTGAAGTGCCCAGCTCCTGTGTTTAGCTCTTGCAGCAGCATGTGGCTCTCAAGGGCCTGATGATTTCATTCATGGGCAAGACGGCTGCAAGTTTGGCTGATGGGAACACTTGATCAGGTGCTCTTTTGCTCACTTCCATAAGCGAGATGCTTGCTCTTGTCCTCTGAGTCAGCATAGGTATGGAGAGATGAGGGGAGAGGCAGTTTGAAGGCTAAAGTGACCAGCTACCTGGTGTTGGATTCCTGCGGTGCTGCTAGTGGGATCTGTGGATCTCATGTAAACTGTGGTCCAGCAGCTGCAAAGGCAGTTGAGTTTAACGAGGTAACAAATGCCTTTGATGAATGACCCTCCTTGTGTCTTACAATGTCATCTGCCATTACAAAGAGAGGACTAAGGCCAAGTGGAACAGAAAACATGCCCACCAACTTCCCCTCCCTGAGTGAGTGTGTTAACATCCCTGGAGGATTCTATTGATGGTGGTAGTTTGCATGTTGTTTCTTGAATAGCATCTTCACTGTTAGACAAATGTATATAGATTTCAGTATTACAGTGTCCACTGTTTGGACAACAGGAAAGAGACATGGACAGGCTCTCCTCTGCCACTTTTGCAATGCAAAGATTTTTAGATTAGATTGTGCCCCCTCCTTCCTTTACAAATGTTGTGTTCATTGCAACCATGTCCATTAAATTCATCTCCCAAAGCACTTTGAAATGGGTTCACTAGGGAGTAGTGCTTTGCTGGGTGTGAGTTATACCTTCACCAGCTACTGTACAGAAAAGTTTGGGGGGGGGGGGGCAATTATCACAGCAGGGCCTTGACACAATTAGCGCCTGGACTGAATGTAACCGAGGGACTGAATCATATATTAGTGCAGTGCCTTGGAGTCCGCCCTGGGCTGTAGTACAGCTAAGATGGATTGGCTGGTGCAAGGGAGCTCTGATGACCTATATTAATTGTCATGACACTTCTATGTTTTAGGGTGAGCTGGTTACAGCATTTTCTCTACCACAGCTGGGGCTTCCTCGAGCCCCCGTCTGAACATCAGCAGTTACTGAGATGTGTAACAGGGATCTAAACACTCTGATTTGATGTAGACAGAATCCAGGCTCATTAGCTGTTCTCTGGTGAAGACCTCTGGTCACACATTCACACTGACCCTTTTGTAGCTAGCACTGCTGAAATCTTCCCCTGGGGATACATTACTCAGATCTGGCACCTGTTTGGGAGAAGGATGAAGGTTTTCTGAGCTTTGTTCTTTATCAAACTAAATTCTCTAGTCTCATCTTGGGCTGACTAACTCCTGTTTAACCTTGGTGCCTTTGTGCTGTAGAGCTCAGAGGCTTCGACTGGAGGAGTACTCCAGGCAGAGTCTCTACTATCCTGCGCACATCCCCCATCCCATTCCAATAAGTGAGCTGAAGTGCCAGAATTCCTCCTGAAGTGTCATCTCTGCAGTTCGCAGTAGCTGGGCTTCGCTGCCCACCATCCCCTCTGCGGTAATAGTTGGAGCAGGAGTGCTGCTACACAACCCAGATCCACACCAGTGGTGAGTGTTTGCTTCTAGTTAATGCCTTATGCATTTAACCTAACAAGACTGAACAGCACCCAGAGCTCTTAGGCTAGCTAGCCAGCCACAGCTCTGCCTTTTGGCTCTTACATGCTCTAAGGCTGTGTCAATAATACATTTTGCCATTGAATATTTTATTGATGATTTGACTTTTGCTGCTTGCAATTCCCATTTCAAGGCAGCCTGATTGTTCCTAATTAAAATTGCATGCCCTGGGAAAACCCTTTGTGCTACAGTGTAGATGATGCTGTCCCTTTTCTAGGCCATGACAGAGCAGCAGCAAGGAATTCTCCTGTGTTGCAAGGCTGAAAAATAAAGTGTACTGGGGAGGGAGGAAGAAGGCTGCTCCTGTGGTTAAGGTGTTGGACTGGGTGTATGTGCAGAGCTGGATTCTGTTCCCTGCTCTGCCAGATGTACTATGACCATGGGCAATTAGATGGGTGTGCCTCTGTTTCTCCAGCTGGGGAAATGACCTCTTTCCTCCCAAAGCAGGGGGAGGAAGTGTTAATGGATTTCTAGTGGTAATGCATTTAGGTATGATGTTGTTAAAGCTCCACTGAAAAGCTTGTAAGTGCAATTGGTGACCTATACCATTTAAAAAACAAAACAAAACACACACACCTCTGATGGAGTCTCCATACTGCTCTGTCCAAGCCTCCCAATCAGCTTCTCTCACACCCGCTATTTTTTGTGTTAGAATTAATCTCTTTGGCAAAAGGCAAGATGTCTATTAACAGGCCAGGGCTGAGCCCCAAGGACCACTTCTTTAGTAACATGTAAATCAGGGATTGGCAACTTTTGCCATGTGGCCTGCCGGGGTAAACCCCCTGGCAGGCCGGGCTGGTTTATTTACCTGCTGTATCCGCAGGTTTGGCCAATCGCAGCTCCCACTGGCCGCAGTTCACCACTCCAGGCCAAATGGGGGCCGCAGGAAGCGGTGGACAGCGCATCCCTTGGCCCACAGCCCCCATTGGCCTGGAGCAGCAAACCAAGGCCAGTGGAAGCTGTGATTGGCTGAACCTGCAGATGCGGCAGGTAAATAAACCAGCCTGGCCTGGCCCGCTGGGGGGCTTACCCTCACAGGCCCTGTGCCAAAGGTTGCCAATCCCTGATATAAATAGTAAGGGAAATAAACTGATGACAGCAGGTGTATTTGTAAAGCAGAAGGAGAGATTTTAATAAAAGACCTCAAGAGCCAGACACCTCTGGGTTAGGACACTAGCATGTCACCACTGATCAAGTCTGCCAGTTACAAGTGAAGGGAGTTTACCAGTCTCTGCATGGGAAGGATCTTGCTGATTAGTAGTAAGACAAGCAGGAGACGCCTAGTGCTGTTTAAGGGGGTGGTGGAAGGAGTAAATCTTGCCCCCTGTCTGCCAAGGTAAAGTCAGTGCAATCTGTCCTTCAGTTAGACAAAATCCACCCTCTCCCCTCCCTCATTCATTCAGGAAAGCTGATGGCAGCATGGCCATTTCCCCACCAGTTCCTGCAAGCTCTGGGGCTAGTGCAGCTGGTTGGCACACTCAGGAAGAGTACGACTTCTAGAACAGCTGGGCAGTGGCAGCAGATGGCCCAGAGCAGCACTTGAATGCATCAGGGAATGTAACCCTGTATGCAGCTGCAATCCCTCTTCCTCCCAACATGAGGAAAGACCTGAATTCTCCTTCAAATGTAACAGGCAAAGAGAGCACAAATGTCAGCTAAAAGACAAAATTCCTTCTTGCCATGGACAAACAAACACAAGATGTCTGTAAGGAAAAGAGTGACTAGCTGTCATAGTAATTTTTTCAGGGTGGCTGGTGGGTGACTTTAGTGAAACGGAGTCTAAATGGTAGCAAGGAGTAGAGAGAAAAATCCTCTGTCTTTAAAATGCAGGTAAGCACCTGTCTCAGGTGATGGTGATGACTGTATTATTGTGCAGGCCCAACCCTGGCTTGAATCCTGCTTGTGAGGACAGAAGCATTGATTCCCACCGCCTCCCCGGTCATTTACCAATGACAGTGTCAGTTACATTGTAACTGTCTAAGGGAGGCCAGAGCACCCAAGGTCTCTCAGTGCCGGTGTGCTAAGGCAGTAATGCTCATACTTTCCAGTGGTGTAGTGCAGGATATACGAGCATGGTATGTGCAACTCAGCCATAAGCCTCATCACCAATGGCCTCAGGATGGTGGTGAACACGCTCAGCTAAACTAGAAGTGACAACAATTCTGAAGTTAGTCTGGACGTTTCCTGGGCTGCATAAAGGTGATGAAGAAGAAGAAATGGACACCCAAATACAACACCAGCAGTTTCCTTGTCTCACAAGTGGGAGAAAAGGTAACAACTTCTGCAACCTCTCATGCCCTCATCCAAGGTGAACTTACCACTGATGTGGGCTCTCCAGGTCCTTGTATTGAAAAAAGCTCTCTCCCCTCCATCCCTAGGAGTCAGGCCATGCCAGTTATAAATACAGTATATCCCTGGTATCACGCTATTCTAGGAAGCTAAAAAAGTAATGACTAAAATATGTGGACCAAGCTCTAATATGTTCTGAGGATTACCCCATAAGGGGGAACTATGCTGCATGTCAACTGTTTTCCTCTCATCCCCTTCACCCTATCAGGTGTCCCTTGACAGCTGTCCCACTCAAAGCCAGTTCATCTGGAACATTCACAATGTGTTCCCTCTGGACAACCTGGGGGGCCTTATGGGAGATGCCAGAGTGATTTGGAACTGGTTGGCTGGATCCATTTGAATAGCAAGCAACTTTTACCCATGCCTGGACCTGGTGTGCACTGCATCCCCATGCTTACTCTGGACACTCAGCAAGCTACAGCCAAGATTGCTCCCGCTCCAGCTCCCACAGAATATAAAACTGCTGCCCAGTACATCCTACAGAGCAAGTTTGACTAAAGCGTCCTAGTACACGGCCACAAACACAGGCAACGGGCATCTTTCGATGTGTTATGAGGGGGCAGAAAACGATGAGTCCAGCAAGAACTGTTGGCTTTAGTTATTTTACAGTCTGGGTTGCTTTTGCAACTTCCTGCCATGTCATTAATAGAGGTAACTCCCTGGAGTCTACAACCGCATACTCCTATCTGCATTTTAAAATGTCAGATCCCTCAGCTGCTTCCTCCTGTTGTGTAACTCAGGGCGTTGCTATTTCTAATGTCCCAGCAGGAGGAAGGACGCTGCATCCTTAACAGAACCCCAAGTCCCCGCTTCTTGTCTGCCCATGTAACCACTGCACCAGGACCCCATGTTGCAGCCACTAATCTTCCTGGCCAGAGAGAAATGGATGGGAATTCCTGGCATAGCTGCTGCTTCATCACTCAGTGTCTCCATCTGGCAGAGTCTAATCACTCCCTTCCCAAACTGGGGATGGAGCAGGCTGCTGGCGTGGGGCACCAAGAGTCTGTGTGCTCTCCCCTATGGCGAGTACTGCCATGCATCCCAGCCTGTACCCTTGCATTTAAACACAACTTAACAGCTACATATTTATATTTGAAACACAGCTATTGTATAGGCAGAGCAGTCATTCTCTAAAAGCCAAAATGACTCCCATAAGCTGATGTAGATCGTATCAGCCATTATGCCAATGGATGGTTTCAGCCTGTTGACTCCCAGCTATACTAAAGGCTATTACAAATGCTTCCAGCTCCCACTGCAATAGAACTAAATCCACAGACTTCCAGGGACAGCCTGAGAGAGCAAGTGCCATATACAGACAAGCAGACTGTCAGAAAGGGCCCTGCCCTGCACATCCAGGACTACACTGATTTTTTCCCAAGCCTAGCTGGCCATGAGCGATATACTGTATTAGATTTACTCTGTTCGCCACAGTGGAGGCATTTGATCTTTTTAACCACATAAAATAAAACCATATAAATAGGTATATCCTAACTGGCCCAGGGTCCATCTGATAAAGCATCTCCTCTCTAAAGTGAATGAGTAAGATACCCATAATGCATCTACAGACTACATCAGTATGGAAATCTCCTAGGTGGAAGTAATCAGAGCCACAGGCAGAATTTTAGTCATCTTGTGTCAAGTACATGATTTTACTTCAGAGGTCAATGAGTCTGCATGCCACACACTACACTGGAAATAAGTGCCACCATGACTAGATGCAGAGCTGCACTTGGCAACTCTCCATGCATTAGTGGCATCTAGAAAAGGGAAAACAGGTTTAAAATTGTACATCATAAGAGGAGGAAGAGAGGTGACTGGGAAGAGAGAACATGGATGTAAGACAGGATGCAAAGGACACTGAAAGAGGCTACAGAGAGTAGTCGTTACATCCTTTACTCCTCTCTCCACCCTAGCGTACAGTGGGTTCTGTCTTTTTACTGTAATAGCCAGTCATATGGGCATCTCTCCACTCTTCCCACAATGAAATTAAGATCAGAAATTTGTAGTATCTCGTTTTACATGCCCACCCAACCTTCAACATAGCACAAGTTACCAAGAACACATGCACCAAACACTTCTAAAGTCATCTGCCTATCCTATTCCCAGTTCTTATGCCAGGCATTCTGCTTGTTACCCTAAAGCACTTAACTGAGATTATTAATGAGCTTATAAGCAATTACTCTAGGCTTTCTAGTTTCTGTTAGGTGAAACAAACAGCCACAAAACACACATTTGTTTCATGCAAACTGCATTTATGAAGTTGCAGTTTAGTGCTCCCAGCCCCTGGTCTGACCCACTATGGTCATTATGTTCTTAATTCTTGTAAGTAGCTTCTACAGAGCGCATTTCTTCAGGATTCAGCATGTTATACAGTGCAAGGTGCAGGAAACTAGCAGAACATGCCCCCACTGGCCCCACAGCCTCTCCCAGGTGAGTTACAAATGCTCCATTTATTGCACCTGGGTGTACAAACCATAGAAGGGGTGATTTGTTTGAGCCATAGAATGAAGATCACTTGATTAACGAAGAATAGTGTGAAGGGAAGTAAAGAGCATAGTTACAATTTTCCTCTTTCTGATTAAAGTAGATAATCCCCTACCATGGGGAACAGAGACAAAATATTCTACCTTGCTTTACGCAAGGCTGGTGCAACCATTTAGGCAGACTAGGTGGTTGCCTAGGGTGCCAAGATTTGGGGGCGCCAAAAAGCAGCACCCCCCCCCATTTTTTTAAATGGTTCAGCAGCCGCTGCTGCTGGGACAGAGAGGGAGTCTGAGCTGCCGGTGGCAGCGGCAGCCGGCAGCCCAGGGCGTCCCCCGGGTCAGGGTGCCGCCACGGCAGCCAGCAGCCCAGGGCGTCCCCCGGAGGTTCGGGCTGCCCACAGTGTGCTGACCCAGGGGAATCCCTGGGCTGCAGGCAAAGGCTCAGAATCCCTCCCTCCCAGAGCAGGGGCTCCAGCCTATGCAATTTTTCTCATTGCGGGCGGCTGGGCAAAGCTGCACAGCTCTGCTTACAGCACGTGGCAGGAGCCCTGTGAGGGCAGCGCGACACCAGGGCTTCTGGAGGAAAGCGGGGGCGGCCCCCTGGCTCAGCCTCCACGTCAGCCCCAGCGAGGGGCACGGAGAAGAAAAGAGCCTCAGCGGTGGTCTGGTGGAGCGGAGGAAGAAAGAGGACCCCGATGCTCATGTGCTGGGCAAGGTAAGCAAGTGCTTCCCCACAGCTTGGCCTCAGGTGCCTGTGCTCCTGCCCCCTTGGTCCTTGGCTGGTCCCTGCTCCTGCTCCCCTTGTGCCTGGAGAGAACAGTAGCCTGCAGAGCTGAGCTTCCCCAGTGCCCCCAGGCACCCCCCACAGCCCTGACCCCCAGCGCCGAGCCCAGTCCCTCTGAGCTGGAAACCCCCTCACCCCTTCTTCCCCACAGCCCTGACCCCCAGCTCCGAGCCCAGTCCCTCTGAGCTGGAAACCCTGTGACCCCATCCTCCCCACAACCCTGACCCCCAGCAGACAGATAAGTGTCCTTAACACAGTTATTGCTCTTCACATCCTCGACACTCTCAGTTTCTGTGGCCAGTGGTGAGTGAAGCTTCTCGAAGCTCAAGTTGATAAAAACATACATGCAAACATCAATGTTGCAACAAAGACTTGTTGGGCTATCTACCTTGTCAATAGAACATGACATTGCTCACAGCATTGACTTGGAGGAACTTGTTTCTAAATTTGCTAAACTTAAAGCGCGGAAACATACATTCTAAATTATAACATGTTACTCTGTGACTGTGTATAATGTATGTGATTTGGGCTGGGGGCCAAGATGGAAGTTTCACCTAGGGCGCAAAATATCCTTGCACCGGCCCTGGCTTTATGATTTTTCAGTGGTTCTTGCTCTGTCCTGGAGGAGTCTGGGAGATTTGCTTAGTGGTTTATGGATGAGCAAGTTTCTCTCCCAAAGGACAGATTTTTTTTTAAAGTATTATATAAGCTCATACTTGCACTTATGTAAAAGTAACAGACTCCCTTTTAACTACTGGTTATTCCTAACATACTAGCTTCTCTTCATTGATATTCAGATCTAAAACGCACCTAATACACACCATGGGATTTTCAAGTGGCATGTGCATTACAAATACAAAAGGGTGCTTCCATTTCCTAGCACTAATAGGTGAACTACACGTCTCCCAGACTTCTTTGCAAGACTTTGCAGTCGAAGCAAAATAAATAAATTAAATATCTGAAGGATCTTTCTGCTTAACAGGCTTCACTTCAGCATCCTCCGCTACTACAGGACACTCACTTCTTTGACTGTACAACACATTGCACCATTTTTCACCCATGGTTTTTAAGACCTTGCTTTAATTTAGCCCTGAATGTTCCTACTGTAAGTGTAAATTCCACACTACAGTATGTTTAACAATTCTTAATTTTTTATATTATACAAACCCCTGCCCTCCCATGCAACTGACAGACAAACACACTGTAACTGGCGATGTATTTTCTCAGTAGAAGTGTCTTTCAGAGTGATTATAACCCACCGACATCACAGGTTTTTATGCTTCAAAGCTGAGAGGGTCTTCTCAGAACTATTGAAAAGAGGACAGTAAGGTGAACAACATTTCAGCTTGTTCTAGTATGGAGACACCTCCCAACAACACACTTTTTCAGCGCAGCTAGTCCACTCCACTTTCCTACTCAAGCCAACAGACAGTCCACTGCTGCTGAGGCAGTGAAAGAGGCAAAAACCCCAGAGGTTTTAATATTATGTAGCAGAAATAGTGAAAGGAAGTGATTTACATTTTCAGTTGTTTGGGCCAGCCTATTATGCCTCACAGCTGGATCTGCTTAAGCTTTCACCATCCCAGGGCCATGAATATAATAATGAATGTATACACAGTGATACTGTAGTATTTATTGAGGACTATTGGTGACAGGCTAGTCTATGGTAAGATTCTAGTGACCTGATCAGAAGCATTACTTCTTAAACCAGCAACACACAATTCTCCATGGGGATATACAAAAGGGGTGGGGGTAGGGAGTTTGTTGCTTCAAACTCCCCAGTTATCTTACTTGAGCTGCACAGGATATACGAGAACAAGAATCTTGAAAATTTGGGGGGGAAATGATTCTCGAATATGGTATTTTCACTCTCATATCATAAGTAGAAATGCAACTACCAACTAAGAGGAAACTGAAATCAATGTCTGCAAAGATGATCTCAAACCCAGCAAGTATCAGCCTAGAGAGTCCACACTTTGACACTACAAAGCCTCCTCATAACCAGTCCAAGGGTCTCCTTTTCAGGGTGTTATTGACTATGTACACACATGAAATAAGGAACTGTCCCATTGTATAGCTGTAAGTTTCAGCTGCAGACTTAAGTGGAGGCTTCCATATCACGGCTAAGTTTTGTCATAGTTTGACCTGACAGTCACAGTGAAAGGTGCAAAAGCACCAGGCCTCATCTATGCACACTAGTGTTTTTCAAGTTTCCCTACTGCTGTGCCCCACCAGCAAAGCTCTGTGGGCAGAAACATTTGTGTAGGTAAGCCACTGACTAGTTGTGGGAAATATAAATACTGATCTGAATAGATGGCCTCAAAAACTGACATCCTCTGTTTGTCTGCAGAATTGTTGTGCCACAGCTATCTACAGTACAGGAGTCCCCTGCTCTACTCTTCCACTGACCAGCCTCTTAACTGCCCTAGGAAAAGGCAGTTCTCAGTCTCCCTACTGAGCAAGCCAACTTTGGAGAGGGAGGTTGAGTGTTTGCAGATTCTTGATGGTATATTTGGGGGTGGGGGAACACCCTGGTCCTATTTTTAACATTACAAGAGAGCCAGACAGCTATTGTGTAGATGCAGCCACCAGCAGCTGCCAAAGCTGCTCTCCTCACTTCCAGGGTATTTGGGCTAAGAGGACACAGCTGTGTTTCTGACCCAGCCAGCTGGACTTAGTTACCCTGATCAGACGACAGAAGAGTTGACTTTTTCTCAGGAGAGCAAATGTGCCTACTTCAGGATGTGAAGGGAAACTGCTTAGCAAGAATAGCTGATCAGGAAGGTACAGACTTACACCTTCTCTTTTAAAGCACTTTCTTGCTTTACCTAATTTGTAGCTGTATGAGAAAGACCTGACTTCAAACTTTGTTTGTACATAGTTAATAACACAAACCTGAGCCTTTTTGGCTGCTAAAAGAACATCTTTTTCTTTCCCAGGATGAAATGCTCAGTTTCCCCCAGGGTCTGGTTGGAATGAGATGGAGAGCACCAAATCATTTCACAGAGGCCACTAAACAGCCATCAGAAAACAATAAGTGGTCTCTACTAACCTGGCTTGGATTCATGAAGTTATCTAGAGGTAAAACAGCCCCACACCACACCCCAAGAGAAAACTCTGTAGCTAGTGAGTTTCCATAATGGAGCAAAACTGAAAGAACTTTATACCAAATGCAATTTGCTTGGTCACTTCCTCTATCCTCTTCACTGTTGCTATTTAATACAACCACAAAGATCTGAAACTTCCCTCTCATCCCAGCTTCGCTTTCTGTGTGATGCAATGAAATGCTGATTCTGCATTTGTGACATCATATTCTGTTGCTAGAGAAATGAACACAGTCACTTGTGTTTATCAGTAAGTCTTCACCACACGATCAAGCCAGGAGAGAAGAGAAAACTGGCTTGGAAAAGAGCAGAACCCTCATTTAAGACACAGCCAGCTACAAGAAACTGCAAAGGCGGTAAGAAAAAAAAATTGGAAGGTGAAACTGGTTTATGCTTTACCTTTAAACAGATTAAGAGTCTTTAAAGTGACTCACCAGGGCAATACCAGGCATAGTTTATTCTGTTAACACACCCTTGGCCTGCAGGAGTTCAATTAGTCATTGACTGGGTACCAAGATGTCACTGGCTGGCTGAAGAGTTTCTTCAGCTAACATGATTTAAACAAAACCCCAAATCACGAGCTTTTTGGAAGGAATGGGTGAGGTGGAAGGAAGTGAGGTCTCATTTTCAAAGATGTGCTATTGCATTTGCAGTCTTCCCAGGAAGACTTTATAACTGCTTCCTGTCACAGCAGCCCTAGCTCATGTCATAATATATACAGTTCACTGGTTCCTTTGTTGCAGAAAGGCCCAGAAGCATTAAGTCTTTCAATGCTCTGCCACCAAGAGGTTACTAATTAAAAAAAAATAAAATAAAAAGGTAGTAAATACACAGAGCATCTGAAAGGCACACGTATCAAGGGAAACTCATTAAACATAGTACAATTAATGAATTTATTTTAAGAAAAGGTACTGTGCTTCCTCTCAGCTTGAGTTTTAAGGGAAAGAAAAATTGCAAGCAAACTTTTCTGAAGATTTCACAATAGTTCAGGTTGGTGAATTTGTCAGGGGCTGTTGCTAGAATGCGAACAGCTCTCCTACCATGTTGATGGAAGCTAGGTACAGTCCCCACGATCCAGTATTGCCTCTTCATGGGGCAGGGTGATGAAGTATATACAGTGATGTCCGAAAAGCAGGTTAGCCGCTGTCACACGCACAGTGGAGTCTTTAACAGCACAATGTGCGTTAGTCAGTGGCTCACCAGCTTCTGGAGGATTAACCCAACGCAGGCAGATGCATGCTTCCAGGAAGCCAGCAACAACCTCCCAGCCCAGCACACTGACCTGAAACGCAGAAGGAACAAATCAGATCCACAACCAGGAAGAGAAGACAAGCTACCATTATGCATTGAGACATGAGTACTATATTTATGACCTTCCCCAGCCTAGGCATAAAACATGTAATCGAGTCAGTCCTTAGAAAACTTTCATGCAGTGCTTGGGTCAGTCACAACTTGCAATGGGGCTGGTGGTTTGTTTGATTAATTTTCTTTTGAGGGTGTCAGTAATAGTCAGAACTCCCATTGTATGACACATACCAAGCTGCAGTCCTTGCCCCAGAGAGTTTACAATCCAATAAAAAAACTTAAATGATGGAAAATCCTCTACTGCATTAGGTCCATGGTCCATCCAGACCAGTATCTTGTTGTCAACAGGGGACAGTACAAGTCTTCAGAGGATGACACAATGCTGTCAGCACTTATCACAGCAAAATCCACTTTAAGCACCCTCTTGTCTAAATGGAACACTTGAATCTCCAAGGTCTCCTATGCATTTTTTTAAAAAACCTTTTAAAAATACCAACTGCTCAGATGGACTTTTGCTGATTATTTGTCAGGTTTCACTAGATTATCAACTTTTCTCTTTTTGAAAGGCAAGTCTGGCATTTTTTTAAATTGATGACTGTCATGGGGGGGGGGGGGACGCGAGCCCGGCAGAGAAGAGGGCAAGGTGCCGCTTCCTTCAGCACCACTGACACTGGCAGTTCAACGCTTGACATTAGGTTTCGAGGAGCCTCACCCCTAACATTCCCATTGCAAAACCGAAAGCGCATCTGACTCTGCCCAGGGAGTTTGGAGAGGACACAACACGGGGGGGGGGGGGTACTTTGCACACACGGTCCATGGTTTGGGGCATGGGGAGAGGGACTGCAAAGCCATGATGAGAACCATGTCCGCTGCCCGGGCGGAGGAAGGGGAGAGCTGCCCCGGGGAAGAGCCCCTGCCCGGCCGGGGACGCGGAGAGCGCTGGGTTTGCCAGGGCACCCCTCTGGCAGGGAAGCCCTGATTTCTAGCTCTTTGCTCCCTTCTCCAGCAGCGCGCGTTCCCCGGCGGGAGGGAAGCCAGCACTCACCGCCTCTGGTTACCCCTCTTGGAGGGGGCTACACCCCCAGATAACCGCGCGCCCCGGCCGTGCCCCACTTCCCAGCCCAGCCCCTCGCTCACCTCAACTTCGGAGGCGCTGGCAGCTCCTGTCTCTGCCTCCCCGGGGCTCGCCCCGCTAGGCGCCCCCTGGCCTCGGGAACCCCGCGTCCTACCCCGGCAGGAGCCGCCAGCAACTTCTCTTCCTCGCCCTGCCCACGCCGCTGCCGTGCAGCCTGCCCTCGCCCTCTTTCCCCCGATCCCGCTTCATGCAAATCACACATTGTGACGCGCTGCCCCTCCGCCAATGGGGAGTGCGCCTGGAAGCCCTGGGTCCCCGCCCCCTGCCGCGTCCTCCAATCAGCGGGCTTCCTCGCTGCACAGCCGGCTCGGCCGGTCCTCCTTTCCCCTCCCCTGCCAGTTACAGCGCGGGGTGAGGGCGCGTTCGGTTCTGCACGTCCTTATTTTAGGGCGGAACCATTTGTACCTGTTGCTCGGCCTCTCGCGCCCCGCCCCCATCGGACCCCAGCTCCCCGCAATGGACGGCCCCAGCCAGGAGCTGGCTCTCAGGAAAGCGCCCAGTAGGGGGGAAGGACTGCACCCGTTGATGTGGTGGTTGCTCCCATCCCTACAATCCCCCCCCTTCGCAGGGGGTGCGCAGTGGTACAGTCCATTTGGGCTGTGCCATGAGGACAGTGTCAATGTGCACGTAGCAAGCGCTGCAGCAGGAGCAGGAGCAGCAGGACAAGAGCCTAGTGGCGTGAGGTGCTAGCTGGGGTTGCCTCACCGCGTGCCCCTAGGGGTCACTCCTGCGGCTGCGCGTGCAGGTTTCCTTGATGGCTGCAGCGTCCCTAGGGGAAGTGGTAGCCCTGTGCTGCACATCCCATTGCCTTCTGCTCCTCTCTGTATTATTGGGTTTCTGCAAAAGGATTCCGCCCCCCCCCCCCCAGCCTAAGGGGAGGATCCACAGGACCACAGAACCCACTGATTTTGGGGGATAACTAATAAAAGAACAGGGAGAGGAGTGCGGTCAAAGGGTCGTAAGACAGGCGCCTGACGGGGACGCTGAGCAGAGAGCCCCAGGCAGTGCCCACTGCTCCTTGAAGGTGTCAAGGGAGCCAGTGGATGCCACCCAAAGGCACTGCGTCCGAATATGTGAACGGACCATGGATTGGAAACAAGCCCCACAGTCACTGGAGTCTCCATCGGCCAACCTCCTCTCCCTGGTTGTGTAGATGGCCATTTTAGCCAGGGCGAGGAGGAGGTTGACCAGGAGATCCCACGACTTTGTGGGGCCACAGATAGGGAGTGTATAGAGAAGGAGGTGAGGGGAAAAGTGCAGCCAGAAACGTAGCAGGCGATTAGTGAGGAGCTGGTATATGGGCTGCAACCTGGCGCACTCTAAGTAGATGTGCTCCAGGGTCTCCCTCATGCCGCACAAGGGGCAGGTGTCTGGGACAGTGGTAAACTGCGCGAAATACATGCCCGTGCTCATGGCACCATGGAGGAGCCGCCAACTGATATCCCCGGCATGCCTCAGGACCAGGGTAGAGTATAGGCCAGCCCACCAGGGCTCCTCATCCTCCAGAGGTGGCAGGAGGTCCCACCACTTTGTGTGGGGAGTGGGACACAAGAGTGAGCAAATGAAGGGTATGGAGCATGAGCATGTAGCATTGTCTCCTTGGTGCGGTTTGAAAAGGGACTGGCTGCAGATCATGCAACCGGCTTGCGGAGAAGGGACAAGGGGTTCGGTCGGGTCTACGGGGTAGGGGCCCGATGAAAAGGTCCGGGGGGCCTGGGGTAGGGGGTGGGCAGGGCGTGCCCTCCCACAGGACCCGGTCGAGGTAGGCTCGAGCAACGGGCGGCAAAGCAGCCTCTACCTCCTGTAGTACGCGCCGGGGAGTACAAGGCCTGGAAAGCCCCATACATTGAGCGAGCGTCAGGGAATCCAGCCAGTCTCCCTGGTCACAGTCCAGGAGGTCTCCGACCCTGGTAGCTTCCGCCAGGACCAACTTCTGGCGCACCGTGGTGGACTCCGCCACCTGCACACAGAGCTGTTGGTTGTGTAGCAGGGGATCCGCGAGGAGCTCCACCCCCTCGGTGGCTGCCATGGACCTGGTCGCAGAGAACAGCTTCCAGGTCCGGAGGAGGTCCTGGTAGAAGACCGGCAGCCCGGAGAGGTCTCGCGGAAGACCCCTCGGATCGAGATAAAGGAGCTGCCGGTCGTATTGGAGCCCTCAGAAGCGGCGCAGGAAGGCGTGTGCCAGTGCTCTCCATGACCATCTCTGTGCAGGGCACGCATCTATCTGTGACTTGGGGCTATTGAGCGCTAATGATTAAAAATAACGTGCAATCACCTCCGCCACCTGAGCTCTGGAGAGGAGGCGGGGAAGGGAGAGATTACAGTGCAAGATAGTGCATGTGATTTGCATAGTACCAGTCCCTCCCAAAGCACATCATAAGGAATCTTGTTTAAAGTGCAATGCATAGTAATCTTCACGGAGAACTGATACGGCATAGATTATTTGCACTGTGCTCCAGAGCTCCTATGCATTGTATTAATAGTCCAGTGCAAACAATGTGCTTTGCAGAACTAGTGCAGATATGGAGGGGGGGGGAAGAGTGGGAAACTGGTGTAGATAATATATGAAGAGGGCATGAAGTATTTGTACAGCACTGATAATATGCAATAATACAATCCTCCAAGGTAATGCTAAAACAACTCTTG
This sequence comes from Chelonoidis abingdonii, assembly GCF_003597395.2. NCBI lineage: Eukaryota > Metazoa > Chordata > Testudines > Testudinidae > Chelonoidis > Chelonoidis abingdonii. The sequence goes on from NC_133772.1 coordinate 37,908,783, forward strand.
ATGAGGACAGTTTCAAGTCCCTCCTCATCTGATGTATTTTTGTGACTATGCTATATGGACTGTCCACTGGATTGTAAAAATCCTTGGAGCATGCATGGCTGGTGTTTGCAGTATCTCTGCTCCCACCACTAAGCATGTTGGTGGTGCTCAACAAAGTATGACAGGGAAATTGTACAGTACCTATGATTGTGAACTGTATGATTCTATTAGAGAGCACAAATGACACTGCGATGGTGGGGGTTGGTTATATTGTGAAGGTTTTAGTGTGGCCAAATAATTTAGCATTTTCCCAAAAAATATTATGGGCAAATTATAAGACAATCCTTTGAAGGGTCAGATACATTCTCTGTAACCTTTGGAGTTTTGATGCTGTCCTCTCAGCAATTGTAGCACTTTCCACTTACGTAGTATCTTTCGCTTGAGAATCTCAAGGTGCTAAAATAAGAGTTAAGTAAGCCTAACAACACCCTTGTGAAGTAAATTATACTAGACCAGGTTTATTTTTACGAATAGATGAACTAAGCCCCAAAGAATACCTTAGCTGAGGTTACACAATGAGTCAGTGGTAGACTCTGGCATGCAGCTTCAGAATTCTCACTCCCATCCACCTCTGCCGCTCTGACACTGAAACCACACACTTTCCCTAAAGGTTATTACTCTGCACAAATTAGAAACTAACTGATATGCTGCAACACTTCTTTGCTCATCTCACTACCCTCTGAGTGTCCTGCAGAAATGCAATCACAACAACCAATTTGAACTTGCAGTTTTTGGGACAGCAGGCAAAGCTAAGAGGTGGTCTTCAGGATCAAGATGAAGCATTGTATGCTGGGCCTTGTATTCTGCAGACCACGTTTCTGTAAGTACTAATGAAGGAAGCTCTGTTCCATTTTATGCAAATTTGGTTTGACCATTAGAGTCTTGTAAAGTTGCCAGTGCTGCCCTCAGCTGGGCAAAGTTTGGGCAATCCCGGCTGAAGCTGGTGAAAAATTAATTAAATGTAGGAAAATGGCCACCCACCCAAACTTCAGATAAGTTTTTGAATGATAAAAACATGATTAAGTCTCCTAAATTCTATATACATTATCACCCTTGCCTAGCTTAGAATCAGCTATAGCATTTTTTTTTAAAGGTCCATGATTATATTTTATATGTAGGTTTCAGTGGTAGCCGTGTTAGTCTGCATCAGCAAAAAAACGAGGAGTCCTTGTGACACCTTAGAGGCTAACACATTTACTTAGGCATAAGCTTATAGGTGCCACAAGGACTCTTCATTTTATTTTATATGTAGTGTCCTATTCAGCATTCCTTACTCAAGCAAAATTCCCTTGGGCCCTGATTCAGCTCTCATTTACACTGTTGTATATCCAGAATAATGCCATGTAAGCCAACAGAGTTATATGGGTGTAAAAGCACTGTGAGATCAGAATCAGGTCCATTGACTTCACTGGGAATTTTGCACAAAATGTAAAGATCCCCCTGCAGAGGTCATCAACAAGATTTGGGGGGAAAAAAGCTTCAGCATCTTCTACCTCTTCAGGAACTTCATTAGCTGGTAGCAAGCTGCTGTCATCTAGTAAATCAATCACTACAGGGGATCAAGGCACACAGGTTGCCCGGGTGGGTCAGGAACATTCACAGCCAATTCAGACATTATGACCAAACGATACTCCACTAATCAGCACACAACACAACAGTAAGGGGAAAAGAGGTGTGGCTGAAATGTCCTCAGACAAGTCCCTTTTCTTATGAAGAATGCCATGGATCTTTATAGACAGGCATCTGGTTTGGTTGCAGGATAAAGGCTTTTGCACAGTAAACTGCACAAATCCAAGTTTATTTTCACTGGAAAGACGAAGGGCTGAGACAACACTGCTGAGAGTTGAATCTGGGGCTCTCAGGATTTCAAACTTGACATTTAACTCACTAGACCATCCCAATTAGGTTGTCTTTGCTAATCTTTGCCTCAGAGATAAATGTTACAGCCATGATGTGAACTCACCAGAGTAGGGTTTCTGAGGGGAATGTAGCTGCCGTTTTAATTATCACAGTGCCTAGCTGTGCGTGACACACAGTGGAGAGCGGAGCTTGGAGCAGGTTCAAATCCACAGTGTGAAGACAATAGGTGGTTTTTAGTCAGAAGCCAAAGTACACTTCCTCACTGTATAACACTAAAGATATTACATGCTATAATACAGAGAACTGGTGCTAGCCAGTACATGTGCCTCTGAAAGAGGTGGTGCCCATCCACCACTCCAAACAGCAATGCCATTTTCATTTTTTTTAACTATTTATTTATTTGGGATGCTTTAACAAGTTTACAAATCCTTGCCGTGCAAACATTAGAACTGAAACAATGAGTACAATAGTTAGCTTTTGTTTACAGAGACATTATACAGAAATACTGTCATCAGAGCTTTCTATTTGACAGGGTATTACCATATTCCAGAGTAAGCATCATCACACTACCTATATTGGTTCTAGTGATTTTATTAACAGCAGTGACATCTTCTATGCCATGACTCTCCGATGTGTGGCCAGTTGGGGGGGGTAGGATGAGGCATGTGTACTTCTGTGTGACAACGCAGATAATGACAATCTCTGGTATTTCCAAGGGTCAGCCACAGGTTATTCAGGGCCTTGGGAACAGTCAGATGTATGGATCTGAGGAGTCTGCCTGAGTCTCTGCCCATCTTACAATCTACGATTCTAGTCAGAGTTGAATATGGAATACTGGGGTTAAGGAAGGCACTCGTCATGGGGAGGATCAGGAGGGCTTTGACAGCTAAAACAAGACCCTAGGGGGTCGTTGGAGAACTCAATTTCTCAGCTTTATTTAGCAGCATCTTATGGGGGACTGGCTCCTGGCCATTTGTCCTGCTCTCTGCAGCAGCATGCTGGAAACACAGCTGATACTATGAACCTGACCATGGGGATGAATGCGACAGAGTGCACATCACTGTAAGGGAATCTGCAGGATTAATAGCACTTTAAAGGAACAGAGACGGCTGAAGAGCATGTGCTCACTGGTGGCCTTTGGTGTGCCGTCTCTGACTTGGGAAGCCATAGAGTGGACCCAAAAAGCAGGAATTGATATGCTTTTCTATGCAGTTACTTTGCAGGACACAAACTTGGCTCTTTCCGGCCATTTGCTTTTGGCTTCGTTTTGGCAGTTGCATCACATGATTCCATGGTGACTGATTGACCTAAAATTCCTTTTGGATGCTTAACAAAGGGGACTAAATTCAACCACTTACGTAATCCAGTGCAATCTCCTTAGAAGTCAATGGGAGTGCCACTTGCTTGCACCAGGGTTACCTTTGGCCCTGTTTTTGTACACTGAGTGGTTTATTTCTCCATCCTGCCTGAGTTCTGCTTGAGCACAGTGGAAAGGGAACCTAGAAAGCTGGCTGCTGTTTCCTGATCCACAGATGTGCAGCCCCAGTGTAAGAGCCCTTCCCACTACCCTCTCTGTGCCTCACACCTTGAACCTGGGACAGTCCTACAGTTTTCCACGGACAGAGCTTCCTTGGGCAGGGCCAATTCTCCACTGGCCCTCTCTCAAAGAGGCTTTAAGGCCACTTTGTGCTGCTGAATCTGATCCTGATACGTGTATGCATTCAGAAATGAAGCCTAGAGCAATGATTTGTCTCTTTGCTTTTCTGCCTGAATCTGGCCTGGTTGATCATGTAAACACAGTAGAAGAGGAACTGAGGAGAATCATGTGAAAGCCAACTTGATTAATTCCTTTGCTGTGTTCCCTACTCACAACTTAAGTTCTGACTATGGTTAACAAACCTCGGCGTTGGAGTTACTAGAGCCATACCTCTTTCTGCAAAACTCTTCCGCCACTGGCTATATTTCACAAGTGCTTCAACCTTTCCTGTGAGTCGAGATGGACCAGTAGATTTCTCTGATGCTGATGTTAGTTTAACTTCCAAGACACACTTCGTCCCCTTTGTGCTATGACAGATCTAAAGTTTTCTCATGTAAAATGTGATCCTTACAAACTGTTATTTATTTATTTATTACTTTATACTGCAGCAGTGCCCCCGGGCCCACATCAGGGATGGAGGCCCCCTTTGTGCTAGACACTATTAATCTGCATGCAAGCCTTAGGTGAAAAGCAAAGGAGATCTGGAGTGTGTTTTCAAAGCAGCTCTGGGTGGCTTAGCTGCATGATTCCCACTGTTAATACAGTAAGTGTTGCACACGACTAAATCTCTGTGCCTCATATTGAAAACATATAGTGTAAAGCAGGGGCTGAAACCAAGACAGCACAGCAATATGGAAAGAAGCAGTGTCTCAATGAGCAAACAGCTCTATTTGCTATATTGGAAAATGGAAGAGGTGTGATTTTAAGGTCCATTTCTGTATCCACTGATGTAAGCTGAAAGACCCCCCACTGACTTCAAAGGAGGATGGATCTAGCTTTTAGTCTCTGGGACATTCGTGGGAATACCTCAATGTACTTCAATGGAGTAGACTTGCTAACCCAAATGGAGAATTTGGCCCTTTGTCTCCAGTTCAGTTTCAAATCACATTGAAACCAAGAATTCGCAAAAGATTAAATTTATTTTTAAAGACGATCATTTTTTGGGATGATGGACGGTGTCCTCCTCTGGTGTAGTCTAGGATAGGAATCAGCATGGCCTCTCTCCTTGCTAGGTTCATTGCCAAGCTGAATCTGGTAACAGAACTGGCATAAACAAAGAGGAACAAAATTATTTTGTTTGTTCTGTTAGTAAAAAGAGACCAGGATGGGACTTTTCCTGCTCCCTGTAATAACAATGATTCTCTCAATGGGCCACAAATGCTGTTTTGTATCAAACCTGTGCAATTCCAAATTCCTAACAATATTTAATTAATATTTTCATAATAAAGGGATTGTTTGTCTTTTAAAGTGTACAGTGGTTAGTGGCTGTTGCTTTAAGGCAGCCTTCTACTCCCTCTTACTTCATCTCTCTCTCAGATCGGTGAGAAAATAATAGAATACACTGGCACATTCACTTAGCTACGATTGTATCATCAGGGAAGGGAATTCTGTTTCTCTCTTTCGTCAGCTTCTGACAAGGTGCCAGACCCGTGCTACCCTTGTTTATAAGTAGATATGTAAGAAGGGTAAATTTCTTATTGCTTAAGGTTATACAAGGAACCAAACACCGACAGAACATCAGACAACCGATTTTCAACAATTAAGGTGGAACTCTGAAGTTTTTTGCTTTGTTCTGTGTCTTGTTTTTCCATCGGCTGTAGAGCTAAACCAGCTTTGCTATCTAACTCCATCTTCTTCAAATATGCACTATCAAGTGTGAGTACAAAGAACCAACGGAATCGCTGTGAGTGCTTTGATTATTTACATGGATTTGTTGATTTCTGACTGGGTTAATTGAGCTATCTTTTAATATCGACTGTTTTATTCCGTATTTCTTAGTAGACCAAACGCTGTATGACATCTTAAATGCTCAGTATAATATTTTCTGTATTTCTTTCTCTTATAAAAGTCTTTAAACTTGTGAGGTTCTTGGATTTTTCTCTGGTGAGGTACAGGAAGGAGGGGTGAAAAATCTTATTATGTTAGCATTATACAGTTGAAGAGCATTACGCCTCAGGGGAAGGGTGATTTACCCTCTTATGTTTATTGCCTTCAAGGCAGTTAAGTCACTTGCATCGGCCCAGGGCGTCACCAGGGAGGGAACGAGCAGCAATCAGGGAACAAGGACTGACTTGGGTTTCCCGTTTGAATAGGGGAACCCAGGGTTGGTCTGGGGTCCCTCCAGGAAAGTTGAGCCAGAGAGGGTCCCCCAAGAATTGGAGACGGCTATAGTAGCCTCAATATTATCTGGTGGCAGCGAAATAAGATCCAAGCTGGGTATAAGCTTGGGGAGGTTCACAGTAAGCACCCAGATTTTGTACGCTAAGGTCCAGATTTGGGAAAGAGTTTACCACACCCTGGAACGTGCCTGTTTCTTGGTTGTATGTATGCATCTGTATGTAATTGCTCTACAGATTTCACAGATCCTGTGCTTTATTTTGCTTCCTTTTTTAATAAACAGGGCAGTTTTCTTGACTGACTCATGGGTAATGTGGGTTCAGTTCCCCTTTCCAATGGACTGTCAAGATTTAAAGACCGATAGAAAACTGTAGAGGATGAAATAATACAGAAAGAATTATTTTCTCCCTACTTGTGTGATTTCCCCAGCAGGTGAGCCAAATGTTTGAGTTGAGCTCAGCTGTACAGATCTGAGAGGGAAATCTCAAATTTTCAACCAGGAACTAACCTGGGAGGGAGGAATAGCTCAGTGGTTTTGAGCCTTGGCCTGCTAAATCTAGGGTTCTGAGGTCAGTCCTTGAGGGGGCCATTTAGGGAACTGGGGTAAAAATCTGTCTAGAGATTGGTCCTGTTTTGAGCAGGGGGTTGGACTAGATGACCTCCTTAGGTCCCTTCCAAACCTGATATTCTATGATTCTAACCTGGTTGCTTAAAAAAGATATATAAAAATCTTTAAATATTCTAATACATTATATCGTGTATTAATTTTATTTCCAGTGAGTTATTTTATGTTAATTTCAGCTTTCCCTTCTGTAACATGTCTCGGGGGACCCATTACAATGAAGCCAGACCCCCCAATTCCTATGACCCTTTGTACAATTTTTAATCAGGATAATCTCAGCAAATGTCTCAGGCTGACATGTCACAGGGAATAATCCTCACCTGCCCATGCGAGCTAACTAGGTTAAAAAAACCTCTTTAGCAAAACAATCTGATGGTGGAAGGGGCATGGTTAGCAATTACCTCAAACACCTCAGCTCCTGGGCCAGGAAAATCAAGGCAGAATGAGAAAGAGGGTTGGGTATAGGTAAAATGATAAAACTATAAAGAAACCAATATAGATCCACACCCCTGTGATGTGATTCACTCTTGTTTCATTTACTTAGTTCCGTAAGTAGTGGGCGTCAATCCTGTAAATAAAGAAAGAGCTTGCTGGTTAACATGACATCTGATAACACAGCCTACAGTATAAACACAAATTAAGCAAAGCTGCTATCCTCCTGGTTCTGTGTCTTTGTGCATCTGCTAGAAAATAGGAATGCTGCTACTGGCCACTTTCATTAGTAAATGAGAGATAATGGGGGGGATGGAGGGTCAGCTCAAATCCCAAGCAGAGAGAGAAACAGGATGTCTGACAAGGGAGTTACAGTCCAACAAATTCAGAGGTGTTCTGAGTGAGAGCTGATAGGCTGATGGTGAACTCCTTGTTGCCAGGGGTCTGACTAGATGGCACAAGGTATTCCTTCCAACCCTTTCATCTATACATAGAAATACCAGCATTTTCCTTTCAAAATGAGATTCCCCAAACCATAGTCTGGGTTTTTTTTCATGCATGATGGAGCTTACATATCTTTATGGAGTTAGAGAAAGATGCCTGAATGAAGTCCTCTGCTTATCCACTGAACAAATCATGAGAGTCCAAGTTTTCCTGACACAGCCTTTCCTTGTGCCTGAACCTTGTTTGAGGTGGGAGAGGATCACTTCTAGGGAATCAGAGGGAAATTCTGTTTCGTCTTCCTGGTGCGACTGCTGAAAATGCTTGCTGTAAACAAAGGAGGATTTTGCAGTATTGACACCTTGTGGGCCTGATGAACCAGTTGGGGCCTGATCTAAAATTCTCCTAAGCCAAACTCCTTTCACACTGGACATCAACCGTCAGATGGTAAAAACTTCCAGCCTGGAGTTAAGCTGGTGACCTAGTGTCACGGAGTCAGTGGGGTGATGCTCTGGAACTACTCCATACGAAGCCAGTCAGGACTCTGGGGGAGCCTCCTCTCTCTGAGCGTATACTGTTCCAGGGCAAGAAGCTAACACAGCTTCGACCTTCCTGGGTCTGACCTCGGAGAATTCAGCATCCCCTTCCACACAGTGGGCTTCCTGCAGCCAGGGCCGGCCCACAAGATTTTGGCACCTGAAGCAGGAAGCTCAAATGATGCCCTCGTGCCCCCACGCTTGGGTCAAAACTTTGAAAGGTCTCAATTCTGCCTTCTTCCTGTTCTACTCCTCTCATGATACTGCTCTGCTCCCTACCCCAATAAGGCACAGAAACACCACTCCTATGATTATCGCAAACGAAATAAAAATGCCAGTGTTTATTTGACAGACAAAAAGTTACATTTGCTGTTCAGTGCATTAGAAAGTATCTAGTGTACTTCTAAATTTTGAACAAGGCATTTAAGTTTGTTATTCTTCCATTTAATGGTAGGAGAGCAGAGCAGTACACATGAGAGGTAAAGAACAGAGAAGCAGAATGAGACCTTTCAAAGTTTGACCACAAGCGTGGGGCACGAGGGCATCATTTGAGCCTTCCTGCTTCAGTGCCAAAATCTTGTGGCCGGCCCTGGCGCAGGAAGCCCACTGTGTGAGAAGGGGATGCTGAATTCTCCGAGGTTCAGACCCAGGAAGGTCGAAGCTGGTTGTTAGCTTCTTGCCTGGAACAGTATACGCTCAGAGAGAGGAGGCTCCCAGAGTCTGACTGGCTTCGTATGAGTAGTTCCAGAGCATCACCCCACTGACTCGTGACACAGGTCACCAGCTTAACTCCAGGCTGGAAGTTTTAACATCTGACGGTTGATGTCCAGTGTGAAAGGAGTTTGGCTTAGGAGAATTAGATCAGGCCCAACTGGTTCATCAGGCCCACAAGGGTGTCAATACTGCAAAATCCTCCTTGTTACAGCAAGCATTTTCAGCAGTCGCACCAGGAAGACGAAACAGGATTTCCTCTGATTCCCTAGAAGTACTCTCCCACCTCAAACAAGGTTCAGGCACAGGAAAGGCTGTGTCAGGAAAACTTGGACTCTCATGATTTTGTTCAGTGGATAAGCAGAGGACTTCATTCAGGATCTTTCTCTAACTCCATTAAAGATAATGTAAGCCATCAGCATGAAAAAACAACCAGACTATGGTTTGGGGAATCTCATTTGAAAGGAAAATGCTGGTATTTCTATGTATAGAATGAAAGGGTTGGAAGGAATACCTTGTGCCATCTAGTCAGACCCCTGGCAACAAGGAGTTCACTCATCGCCTATCAGCTCTTCACTCAGAACACTCTGATGTAGTTGGACTGTAACTCCCTTGTCAGACATCCTGTTTCTCTCCTGCTTGGGATTTGAGCTGACCTCCATCCCCCCCATATCTCTCTATTTACTAAGGAAAGTGCCAGTAGTCGCATTCCTTATTTCTAGCAGAGGCACAAGACACAAGAACCAGAGAGAGTAGCAGCTTTGCTATAATGTGTTGATACTGGTAGGCTGTGTTATCAGATCTGTTAAACCAGCAAGCCTTTCTTATTACAGGATTGACGCCCACTACTATACGGAACTAAGTAAGAAACAAGAGTGAATCACTCACAGGGTGTGGATCTATATTGGTTTCTTTATAGTTTTATCATTTACTATACCAACCCTCTTTCTCATTCTGCCTGATATTCCTGGCCCAGGACTGAGGTGTTGAGGTAATGCTAACCATCCCCCTTCACCATCAGATTGTTTGCTAAAGAGGTTTTTTTAACCTAGTTAGCTCGCATGGCAGGTGAGGATATTACCCTGTGACATGTCAGCCTGAGACATTTGCTGAGATATCCTGATTAAATAATGTACAACGGGTCATAGGAATTGGGGGTTGGCTTCATTGTAATGGGTCCCGAGACATGTTACAGAAGGGAAAGCTGAATTAACATAAACTAACTCATGGAAATAAAATTATACACGATATAATGTATTAAGATATTTAAGATTTATATAAATCTTTTTTAGCAACCAGGTTAGAACAGAGGAAATCAAGGTTTGGAGAGACTAAGAAGGTCACTAGTCCCAACCCCTGCACAATAAACAGGACGCAATCTCTAAGAACAGATTTGTATCCCCAGTTCCTAAATGGCCC
>NC_133772.1:37918741-37951691 GCF_003597395.2 Chelonoidis abingdonii
GAATGGGCTGCTTGAAACGCTGAAGATCGAAGAGACGTTCAAGTTGACACTGTCTGGGAGCTCTAATAGGGCCGCAATATCTACACACCAGTGCATGGACTGCTGCCAGAGGTGCAGTCGTGGACCAACCAGATTGCGGCCAATCTGCTCTAGTCGCAGAGCCATGGAGGAGCGTCCTTAAAACGGAAGGGCATTCGTGCTCAGGAATGCACACACAACTGTGTTACCGTCCCATAAAGGCCCTTCGCCTGGACCAGCTTGGCCATGGTTTTGCTGCGTTGCTTTCATCGGACCTCGGGAAGACTACCTTCATCACACCATGCCATTCACTGCACTGTGGGGACACTTACCTTCAGGATCCTAACACTCCAGTGCTGTCCTGTCCTGGGAGCGTGAGTATGCGAGTGTGAGTGTGACTGTCCCCCCCACCTCCTTTTGAGCTTCGCTATCAGTATAATAAACGTTGGTGTTTGTTCTGCAAATCTGGTGGGTCATTAGTCCTCCCTAAGCTTATCTAGCTGGCCCAATTTTGGGTAACTATATCTTACAATCTTACTGGTCAGATGAGGGTATTTCAAACGTTTGAAAAGTTGCATCGGAAGTTAGCAGAGGACTTCACACTGAAGCTATTTTCCCACCATTCAAGAATACAAGAGCACCAAGAAGAGAAATTTTGATGAAAGCAGCGATAATCCCATAAGAACCCAAACACCAATCAAAGTTTGAATTCTTTACGAGTGACAAGATGTGCATACAGTCAGTTGCAAGAATGTTTCATTGCTAGTCTCAAGGAACACAGAGTTATATTTGGATGTTGTAATGATATTCCAAAACTCCCCACTATCATGAAGAAGACCTACACCAGCAATGTAGGGCACTAGAAACAGTGTGGACACATGATGTCCTGCGCAATATTGAATGCAAGGTGATTAGGTGATGAACTGAAAGCCCTTTCAAGATACATTTCAAGATCAACTCCAAGGCTGTTCTGGAATATATGTGCACAATAAGATGACTCTCCTCTTTCCAAATGCTTTTTGTTGCTCTGCGCTACTTCTAAACGCTTCCTGTAACAGTTGCAGTGGAGATGCAGTCTTCTCCAAGCTGAAGTTAATAAAATAACCATCTATGTCCACAATGACACAGGAGGGCTGGTCGGCTTGCAACCATCTCATAGAGCATGAGCTGGCCCAGACTGTGCGACTTCAGGAAGCAGTTCAAATCTTTGCACCAAGAAGGCACAGGAAAGCACCACTCCTTGATTATTCAAACGATAAAAATGCAGTGTTTATTATGCAGACAAAAAGTTACATTTTGCTGTTCACGGCAGTGAAAGTATCTTAAGTGTTACTTAAAAGTTTTCTGAACAAGGCATTTTAAGTTGTTAAGTTCTTCCATTTTTCTTGGTTGCAAAGATTTGAACTGCTTCCTGAAGGTCCACAGTCTGGGCCAGCTCATGCTCTATTGAGATGGTTGCAAGGCCGACCAGCCTCTCCTGTGTCATTGTGGAGCATAGATGTGTTTTTATTAACTTCAGCTTGGAGAAGCTGCATTCTCCACTGGCAACTGTTACAGGAAGCGTTTAGAAGTATGCGCAGAGCAACAAAAGCATTTGGAAAGAGGGTAGTCATCTTATTTGTGCACATATATTCCAGAACAGCCTTTGGAGTTGATCCTGATGAAATGTATCTTGAAAGGGCTTTCAGTTCATCACCTAAATCACTTGCATCAATATTGCGCATGACATCATGTGTCAACACTGTTTCTAGTGCCCTACATTGCTGGTGTAGGTCTTCTTCAGATATAGTGGGGAGTTTTGGAATATCATACAACATCCAAATATACTGCTGTGTTCCTTGAGCTACATGAAACATTCTTCAACTGACTGTATTGCACAATCTATCACCTCGTTAAAGAATTCAACTTTGAATTGTTGTTTGGGGTCTCTTATGGGATTATCGCATGCCTTGTCATCAAAATGTCTTCTTCTTTGGTGACTCTTGTATTCTTGAATGGGTGGGAAAATAGCTTCAGTGTGAAGTTCCTCTGCTAACTTCCGTGCACTTTTCAAAACGTTTTGAAATCCCTCATCTGACCAGTAAGATTGTAGATATAGTTACCCAAAATTGGGCCAGCTAGTAAGCTTAGGGAGGACTAATGACCCACCAGAGTTTGGCAGAAAACAGCACGTTTATTATACTGATAGCTAAGCTCAAAAGGAGGTGGGGGGGACAGTCACACTCACACTCGCATACTCACTCTCCCAGGACAGGCACAGCACTGGAGATGTTAGGATCCTTGAAGGTAAGTGTCCCACAGTGCAGTGATGGATGGTGTGATGAAGGTAAGTCTTCCCGAGGCACGATGAAATGCAACGCAGCAAACCACTGGCCAAGCGGTCCAGGCGAAGGGCCTTTATGGGAGGTACACAGTTGTGAGTGCATTCCTGAGCACATGACCCCTTCCCCTTTTAAGGACCCGCTCCTCATGGCCTGCGACTAGAGATGATTTGGCCGCATCTGGTTGGTCACACTGCACCTCGGGCAGGGTCCATGCACTGGGTGTGTGATTGCTGCCTAATTAGAGTCCCAGACACCTTGTCTACCTGGAAGCTCTTCTGATCTTCCAGCTGTTCAAGCAGCCCATTCATCCCACAAGCATTCCAAGAGGGAGGGGGAGAAGGAAAACCACTTCACAGGTATTCAGAGAGGGAGAGGAGACAAAAGGGGTGGGGGAAGTATACCAGACCTTTTGAATATACAGGTTATACATAGCATAGTTATACAGAGCATACAGATCATTGCTGCTCCTACAATGAGTATGACTTTGCTTTGTCCAGTTGTTCCATTGCTCCAGATATATCAAGGTCAACACCTTGGAGTCTCTTGCTTACAACATTTATTTCAATCAGTATGTCATGCCACAACACTAATTTGAAGTTATGTGTGTTTCTGGTGATTCCATTTCCCTCTGCCACTGTTCTCCCATGAACAGTTCTTTTCATAGCATTATACTCCATAATGGCAACTATGGCATCCTCTATCTTCCCAATTTGGTGTTTGATAGACTTTATCGCCTCCAGTCAACTTTCCCATCATGTAGCACTCAGTGGTTTCAGTGTCAGAGAGGATGTTCCCAGATGTTGCTTCAAAATTTGCCACCGATGAGTTGATGCAGAGAAAAATACATAGATGCTTTGAATTACATTTAAAAAATTCAGCAGCCTCACTAGAAGCTGTTGCTGCATCACTGACCACCAAGTTCAATGAATGAAACTGCACGAGGATTTAACTCTCGGATCCCCATGTCTACATTCCTCTGTTCTTTCCTCTCATGTTGGCACCATTATCGTAGCCCTGACCTCTCATATCAGATATCACAATTCCCATATGTTCCAGCTTTTTAAGAAGCACATTTGTCATACCAGCTCCTGTAGTATCATCAATGTCAGTAAATTCTAGAAAATGCTCTCTGACAGTTGTTGTTGTTGTTACAAAACGCACTATTAAAGTCATTTGTTCCATATGGCTGATGTCAGGTGTGCAGTCCAGAATAACAGAGTAATGTCTTGCTGACTTCAGATCTGCCACAATCTTCTGTTTGACTTTGGTTGCCAATAACTGTATGATCTCATTTTGAATTGTTTTTCCAAGGTAGTGGTGTGTGTACATTTCTTGGGTGGTGACTCTTCTTAGATGATCCTGGAGTACAGCATCAAACTCAGCCATCAGCTCCACAATTTTAAGGAAGTTTCCATTGTTTGGTACATAAAGCTGATCTGAAGTGCCATGCAGTGCTAGGTTTTGGGTAGCAAGCATTCTCACAATGGCAATGAGCCTTTTCAGAACATTTTGCCAGTAAAGAGACTCTGATGCAATCTTCTCTTGATGCTGATCATCTATGGTGGCCTTTAACCTTAGTCTCATCTCAAGCTCTTTCCACCTATGGAATGCTCTCTGGTGATTTGCTGCCTTCTCATGGCATGCCAGATTTCTAGCCAGATTTTTCCAGTCCTTTGTTCCTGTAGAACCCAATGTGGCTGGAACATTAGACTGGAAGAGTTTGCAACAAAAACAGTATGCAGCATTCTGGGTTTTTGAGTACATAAGCCCTGGCCTTTCCACTTTGTTGCCATTGGGGATTTCATGCCAGTAATGTGTTGGATGGAAACTTCTGTTTTCACTGAAATTTCTCACTTGCTGTGGCCCATGCAGTACAAGGAAGTCCCTCAGGCTACTGCTCAAGTGGGTCCACAGTCCTGGATCATCTAGCTTTAAGGAACTAAACTCAGCAGCAGCTGTTTCTTGGGCCGCCACCATACTCTTCTCTGATCTACACTTTTCTTCAGGAATGTGCATGGTTACATCCATTTGAGATGGAGATATGGATACTGCAGTAGCTGCCAGGTCACCTGCACTCTGACTAATTGGAAGATCAGGCATCTCCTCTCCACTCACATGCTCACTGGGGCCGGAAGGCTCACTGTGAACATTTGGGTCTATGTATCTCAGGAGAGCTCCTTCCTGCTTAGATAGAAAATCTTCCTTTGCTGTCTTTCTTTTTCTGAATGCTGCCCCAGAGGGGCATTTTCTTCTTTCACTCATGACTGCTGTTCTGTGCCAGCTATAGTGGCTCTCAACACTCAACTGAAGGGGACAAATAAGCAGGCTGGTAGCAGGGCCTGAGTAAGGGAAGATATCAGTGTCTTAAGGGCCTAACTGGCTCCTACTCCTTCAGTTGACTGCCTGTTCTCTTCAAGTGGGTTCAAGGAAGCAGCAGGAAACCGGAAGCTCCTTGAGAAGCTGGTGTTGATCAGTCCAGGCTCCTGGAGGTGCTAGGGAGGCACGTAAGAGGCTCCTCTTTCTCTCTCTCCCTGCAGCTCCTGCTGCTTTCTGTTATTCCCTCTCACCTTTTCTCCTGCCTGCCTGTTATGTATCTTGTGCCCTCCTTCCTCCAGCACAGCACTCCACCATCTCTTTACATCTCCAGCAGAGAAAATACATATGCACCAGCTGCAGACACAATCTTCTACACTCTGGGTTCTAGTGGCGCCCCCCTCCCCCACAGTCTGGCACCTGTGGTGACCGCCTCAGTTTGCCTCATGATAAGGCCAGCCCTGCCTTCAGTGAGTCTGCACAGGTGGGGCTCCTGGGGAAGCCAGAGGGCCCTGCACCCCAACTCCACAGTCAGACATGACTCTAAGCCAGTCAGTAAAACAGCATGTTTATTAGATGACAGGAACACACAGGGCCATCCTTACCCATATGCAAAGTATGCAGCTGCGTAGGGCACCAGGAAATTTGCCCTGCCTCTTCCCACCCCTGCTCCACCTCAGCCCACCCCCACTCCACTCCTTCTGGAAAGCCTCTGCTCCTCCCACTCCACCTCTTCCTGCCCCCGTCCTGCCCTTTCCCCACCCCAGCCCTGCCTCTTCCCACCCCTGCTTCTCCCCAGCCCTGTCCCCACACCTCTAAGGAGTGGAGCAGGGCTGGGTCTGCACACACCGATGGCGGGAAGTGCAGCGACCCGGCCCCAGTGAGTGCTGGGGGGTTGTTCCCCCCGTCCCCCCAAGCCAGCCTCCCCCCTCACACAGAGGCCTGGGGCCCTGGCCAGCCTGATCCCCAAGCCAGCTGAGCCAGCCAGGAAAGCTGCTCCCGCCTCTACCCCACATCTTCTGACCCCTGCTCCGCTCCCACCCTGCCTCTTCCCACCCCTTCGCCTGGCAACATCCCGGGGGACTGCAGCAGGGGTTGGGCCCCCCTGCACTCACTGGGTGGTGGGAAGTGGAGCGACCTGGCCCCAGCCCAGTCTGATCTCCTGGCTTCCAGCCATGCTGCCGGTGAGTGCTGGGGGATGGTTCCCCCCATGCCCCCCAGTCCCAAGGCTGGGAGCCGGGGGAGCAGAGCGGACTGGGGCCAGGTCGCTCCACTTCTTGCTGCCCTGTGAGTGCGGGGTCGGGTGGCAGAAAGTGAAGCAACCTGACCCCAGCCTGCTCTGCTGGCTTGTAGTAGGGGCGGTTCCGCCCTGCTCTCCAAGCCTGGGACAGAGGTGGAGCAGTGAGGAGAAGGAAGGGGTGGGATGGGGAGGAGATGGAGTGGTAGGGAAGGGGCATGGGATGGGAAAGAGAAGGTGGCAGGGGAAGCTGGGGCCCAGCGTGTGGATCCCCTTGGCAGCAGCTGGGGCTCCCTGTTAAGCAGGCCTGTCAAATCCTCACCCTGACAAGCCTCACCTCCCCTGCATCTGTACCACCCTGATGAGCCTCCCCCTGACATCCTCCCCACTGAGCCCCAACCATCTACACCTGGATCCCCACCCAAATGAACCCTACCTCTCCTGGATCCAGACACCCCTCTGCTGAGCTCCAACCATTTTCACTTGGTCCCCCCGGAGATTCCCATTGCCCCTGCACTTGGAACCTCCCTGTGCATCCAGATCCCCCACTGAGCTGCCTGCACCTAGACTGCCCCCCACAGAACCCTCTTACCCATCTGAATAGCCCCACACTAAGTCCCTCTGCACTTGGATCCTGCTGCCAGGCTGAGCCTCCCTGCCCACATCTGGTGCGCCTGGCACAAAAGGGGCAAGGCCCCAGGGTGTTTTTGTGGCAAGCATGGCCCTTGTGCTGTGTCAGGGTCAGGTCAGCCTCACTGCCAAGTCCCTGTCCCGGTATTCTCCCATCTCTATGCCTGTACTCCCCACTGCCATGGTGGAGCTTCCACTTTTTTCTATTGTAAAAAAAAAGTGAAGAATTTAAAAATATTATGCACAGAATTTGATGCAGAATTCCCTCAGGAATATGGAGCGCTGTACAGCTGTGATGGCGGGACTGTGAAGCGGGTGCTGGACAGTAAGGGATCAGTGGGTGGGAGAGCTGGGCAGATGGTATGATGTGCAGGGTGCTGTGCAGTTGTGGTGGGAGGTCAGTGTGAGGGGTCTCTGGGTAGGGGGTTTTGGGCATAGGGCTCTGTGGGGGAGGGCTCTGAGCGAGGGGGCGCTGGGCATAAGGCTCTGTGGGGGGAAGTCTCTGGGTGAGGGGGTGCTGGACATAAGGGCAGGGGGCAATGTGGAAGGGGCACTCTGGGCAGCCCTAGCAGTTGTGGGTTTGTAAACAGTGCCCCTGTGCTGGGCTGAGTGGGGCCACTCCTGCTGCACTGTGCCTCATTGCCCCCCGCCGGCCCCTCGCTCTGCGGACCGCCCCCCCATCACATGCCCTATTTCCCCAATAGGGCCCCACAAATATGTTTGGCACTGGGCCCACAAAAAGCTAATCTGGCCCTGCTAGAAGCTCTATATCCTGTCACCAACCCTTCTCCCTTCTATAGCCAACTGTTAGTATATTGACAGTGCAACTGCCATCTTGGGAGCTTGGGCCCAGCTCCACAGAGGTATATAGGCTCCTAACTTCCATTGATTTCAATGCAAGTTAAGAGCCTAATACCTTTGTGAATGTGGGCGCTAGGCAAAGGGACTGCAGCCCCATGCAAGCCCCATCTACACTAGAGAATCACACTGTGCAACTTTAGCTCTTATCCCACAATGCCTAATGTTTATGATAAGGTATCAAATGTATGTTTGCATCTGTTATATAATTGTTTAGTTGCTCCAATAACTGCTTTGAAATGTTCTGTCCTACATGGGACTCTGAACTATGCGTCATGTGAGGCAGAGGCCACACACTCACACCATCAATGAAGATGTCATGGTAAAGGTCACCAGCCTTTCCCCAAGTCACTGCCTGCATTGAATCGGGGCCTGGACGAGGCAAGAAGTATATTACTCACTGGTGCTGATTTTGTCCTTTCCCGAGGTGTGCTTGACCCCTGCTCCGCCCCAAGCCCTGCCTCCACTCCACCTCTTCCCCCAAGCCCCCGCCCCCGCCCTCCCTCTTCCTGCCCCATTCTGTCCCCTCCCCTGAGTGCACCTTGCTCTTCCTCCTTCCCCCCAGCACCTCCTGCGCACTGCTAAACAGCTGATCCATGGGAGATACTGGGGGGAGGTGCTGATCAGTGGGGCCGCTGGTGGGTGGGAGGCACTGGGAGCACCCATGGAGTCAGCACCTATGATATTACTACTTAGTCTCTGTTATAACTCTATTTTCTTTTCATTCCCTCCCATGTTTTTTTAGATGGGGAAGAGGATTACTCTTGTTTGTAGCTGAACTACCTATTTCCTCCTCACCCTTCCTTCAAGGGATGGGAATGGCCCAGTTCAGGAGGGAAGTTATCCTTCCATAAATCCCAGTAGAGTTCTTCCCTCCCCCAGTTAATACAGTGGGGACCCGGAGAATGTACCATTAGTGGCATGATAGCTGGGTGCTGGGATACTACGAAGAAGCGATCAGGCTGGCGGTAACTGGGGATGGGAGGAATGTGAGATTGCCTTGTTGTGTTATCTTTTTCTGTGCCCCCATTCCGCAATTCGCAGGGTGGGGGGAAACACTGATAAAGCAGAATCAGGACTTGTGTAGCAACCTCCATTAAAGTGAGCACCTTGAGATATCTGTGTCAGCAGACAGACTGCTTACCAGTTTTCGAGTTTTGCTCTTTTCTGTTATTCAGATGAACTCCCATCAGGTGACGATGAACTCCCACGCTGTGTATTGGTCACATGTTTCCAGTGTGTTGTTAAAACCATATTTTTGCAGCATCCCTTTATGTCCTTCATTGCTGCTCTGGAGTTGAAGGTCTCAGGGATGCATAAGTGCAGCGGAGTAGAGGTCAGCTGACTACCGCTTAGGTGCTCTCAGACATGCATGTAGCCAGTAGATGAGTGGTTATCAGCAGTTCTTTTCATCCTGCCTAGTTTCTAGTCTCTGGCTGCATGGAAACAGCTGTGTTCTCTCTTCTGGCTCTGAGCATTAATAGCAGTAGGCTTCTCCCTTCTATAAATGGTGATATGAGAAACAAAGTGGGTGAGGTAATATCTTTTATTGGACCAACTTCTGCTGGTGACAGAGACAAGCTTTCGAGCCACACAGAGCTCTTCTTCAGGTCTGGGAAAGGTAGTCACGGTGTCGCAGCCAAAGGCAAGGTGGAACAAAACATGGGTGGCAGGTCAACCCTTGCTTTGGAGAGGCTAGCCTGCTGGCCCTGCCTTTCCCCTCCATCCTCCCGTAACAGGAGAAGCCCTGAGGGGCCTTCCTGGGACTAGAGGAGGCCTGGTCCGCCCCAGCCATTCCGGGCTGCGCCGCTGACCCACTGCCCCCGAGTGCCAGGCCAGACCCAATGCCGCTGGCTCCCCCACCGCTGATGGCCTCCCCAGTAGACACCAGCCCCATCTGCCAGCACCAGGCCAAGCCACCGGCCCCCTCCCTGAAGGTCCTCCCCTAGCTGAGCCACTGCCCCCCCGAGCACCAGGCCAGCCCCCCAAGTGCCTGAGTCCAGTTGCCCTTGAAGGCCCCTTGCCCCTCGTCCGAACCACTGGCCCCAGTGCCCAGCCGACCCTCCTCACTCCTGCTGCCCGCTGCTGGCTCTCCGCGTCCCTCCTCACTCCCCTGTCCCCAAGAAGGAGGGATGTGGCAAGCAGCGGGGACCTCCGGGGTGGGATGTGGACTGGAAACATGGCAGGCAGGCAGCAGCAGCAAGTGGTGGGGGCCTCGGGGAAGGGATGGGACCGCCGTGGCCCAGGTGTCTGGCGGCTAAGCCTTCTCTGATCTATTATACTTGCGGCCAATGGAACAAAATGCCCTTTGCTGTGACGCTGGGATACCTTTCCTAGCCCTGAGGAAGAGCTCTGTGTGACTTGAAAGCTTGTCTCTCTCATCAGCAGAAGTTGGTCCAATAAAAGATATTACCTCACCCAGCTTGTCTCTAATATCCTGAGACCGCCACAGCTACCCCTACACTGCAGATAACATACATTATCCCTGGGCTAGTCAGATAGGAGGATGCAGTGTTCTTAATGAGTATAGGAGAGACCTCCAGTGGTGGAGCTAGTGTATTGTCTCCTTTATCATACCCTCAAATGTGTATTTGAGAACATGCGAAGGCCAGAGTTTTCAAAAGATCTCAATACCCACAATCGCAGCTAGAATTTCATAAGCTCAGGACGTCAGATGATCCCCTGTTTTGAAAAATCTGGCCATAATGTCACTATGGGAGCAGCTGTCTGCTGAGCCCTTTGGAAAACTTCAGAAGTGCTGAGTCCTTGCACCTGCAGTTGACTTCAGTAGAAGTTGTGGGTGCTCAGTAGTATCCTTATAAAACCAGGCCCTAAACATTTATAAGCAGCAATCTGCTTCTCGTTCTTGTTCTTTTCACCATTCTAGCTTGCTTTTTCACCATACTCCCACTGTCATTCCCAGTATTGCCAATCCCATGCATTCAAAAGTCATTAGTCACACTCACAAAAATCACGAGATTGGCTAAAAAATCACAAGAGGTTTCCCGCACACTCCCCACCCCCCATAATTGTACATTTTGAGCAGGGTTTGCAGTTTTTTTGCATTCTGGTTTCTGAGCCTTTAGAGTGCATTCGATTAACCTCTCAAAATTTTCTCATGCTCTATAGATTCCAGCAGCTGGGCTTTTAGAAAAATACCAAGTATCACAAGAATTGTGATAAAATCACAAAAGTTGGCAATGCTACAAACCTCTTCCTCAGGTAAAAAAATTCCAGGGGCTGAAATCCTGGTAATAAGAAGGTAATGCAAGTTTTGCCATTGACTCCAACAGAACCAGAATTTCATCTTCGATGCCTCCTAGTTTGCAATCTCTGTAGTTATGTCAGGATGTTCATTTTAAAACCTTTTCACGTGCTCATAACATTCTGAAAAATGTTGGTGTTGAAACTTTCCATGCTTGGCGTAGCCCAGAGTTGATGATGATGTTTTGACAGGTTGAGGAAAATCTCTTGACCTATCTGAATTACTGGACAGTGAATAAATAGATAAATAGCTAAAATATGTAAGTTTTTTCTTATCTCCAATAACTCAGGTGTCTGAACTCCACCAACCTCTGTGGCTTTGTCTTCACCAGGAAAAAAGGTTTGCTCTTATCCTGAGTTATGTAGCTAGAAGCAAAATCCTAGTGACAGGGCAATTTGTAGGGTTCAACTGAGATAGGAGGTCAAGGTAACCTAAGGCTGCCTCAGACTCTTTAACTTGACTAGGGATTTCAGGCGTTGTTTCTAGGCCTGATGCTGTTCAATATTTTTATCAACAATCTGGAAATAAATATAAAATCACTTCTAAAAAAATGTGCGGCTGACACAGAGCATGGAGAGTGGTAAATAGTGATGAGGACACAGCAGTTGTACGGAGTGATTTGGATCACTGGGTAACCTGGGCCCATTCAAACAAAATGTGTTTTAATCAGGGCCGGCTCCAGGCCCCAGCGCGCCAAGCACGTGCTTGGGGCGGCATGCCGCGGGGGGCGCTCTGCCGGTTGCCGGGAGGGCGGCAGGCGGCTCCGGTGGAGCACCCACAGGCGTGCCTGTGGAGGGTCCGCTGGTCCCGCGGCTCCGGTGGATTTTATCCGGTGGATTTTATCTTTGTATATAGTATTGGTGAGACTAATATAGGAATGTGGCATACAGTTTTGGTGTCCATATTTTAAAAAAGATGTTGAAAAATTGTAGAGGATTCAGAAGAGAGCTACAAAAATGATTGCGGGCTGGAGAAAATGACATAGTAAGAGGCTTAAAGAGCTCAGTCTGTTATTGAAAAGAAGATGGATAGGTGATTTGAGTGTACAAGCATAAGTACCTTCACAGGGAGTACAAAAAAATGACTCTTTAATCTAGCACCCCTCCACCCCAAAAGGCATAACAAGAACCAGTGGCTGGCAGCTGAAGCCAGATAAATTCAAATGAGAAATAAGGCACATTTTTTCCTAAGTGAGAGTGATTAGCCATTGGAAGAAACTACCAAGGAGATGATGGATTCTTCACCCTTGGATAAAGACTGAATACCCTTCTGGAAAATATTCCTTAATCAAACACAAGTAACTGGGCTCAAAACAGGGGTAGCTTGGTGAAAGTCTATGGCCTGTGTAATACAGGAGATCAGCCTAGATTTAATGATCCCCTGGTCTTAAAATCTATGAACAATAGTTATTCAGAAGTCAAGATGATTTTTTTTTTAATGATATGGGCAAATCCCTTTTGGTTGGTGGATGTTGCCCTTTATTTGTTGGTGTCCGAGGCCTGTAGCCTGTAAATATATCCCTGAGTAAAGAAAGAAAAGATAAACAGGGGAGATATTCAACTAGAATGAAGCATCCTAGAGCAGGGGAAAGCAAAATATTTGTAAGTATCTACATGGGGAACAAATATTTAATAATGGGCTCTTCAATCTAGCAGAGAAAGGTATAACATGATCCAATGGCTGCAAGTTCAAGCTAGACAAATTCAGAATGGACATTAGGTATAAATTTTTAATTTCTAATTAACCATTCGAACAATTTACCAAAGGTTGTGCTGGATTCTCCATCACTGAACATTTTAAAATGGATGTTTTTCTAAAAGGTCTGCTCTCAAGAATAATGCTGTGGAAGTGCTATGGCCTGTGTTACACAGGAGGTCAGACTAGATGATCACAGGTCTGGTCTACTACACTACAGAGTTAAATCAATGTAAGGCAGCTTACACCAACCTAACTGTAAGCATCTACACTACAGCATTGCTACCGCTGATATAAGTCACCCACTGCACCGACCTACTCCACCTACGTGAGAAGCATACTGCTTACGTCGATGTAGTTAGAGTGACACAGTGTCCATGTAGACACTGTTACTTACGTCACCTGCTGGCTGTCAGCCCTGCGTGGGCTCACGGCTGGAGCCCTTCTGCCTCAGGGCTGGTAGGCCAAGATGTCAGCCCTGTGCAGGTGGAGTGAGGGGCTCCAGCTGCGAGCCCTCCACACATCAGAGCAAGTTCTCCTGGTGAGGAGGGTAGTGTGGACATGAAAAGCTGCAATATTTGCTCCAGTGGCTGTATTTTGAGTTCACTTAGACTGACTTAATTTTGTAGCATAGATGAGGACATAATGGCCCCATTTGACCTTGGAACCCATGACAACATGGGCAATGGGCCCAGCATGTCCTAGGCTGCAGCTCATGTGGCCTGTGGCCATGGCAGATCCCTGCCTGGCAGGCACCACTCAGATGTTGGCAGCAAGGCACACGGCTTGCCTGGCTCTGTTTCTGTGGGCTGTGTACTGAGGATGGGGCAGCGCTGGTGAGGTGTTGGTGTCTGGCTCCTACTGGGACAACAAAACCTGTGTGAGTGGCTCCCCTGCCCACCAGTATTTGCTGGGGCCAGTGCCAGGGTGGGATGATTGGTGTGTGCCCTCCACATGGCAGCCAGCGCTATGGCGGAAACCATCCCTTCCCCTTCGCTAGGGGGAATGCTCCTTAGCAGCAGTTACTCAGCTGCCCTAAATTTGTACATGCAAAACACAACCTAGCTCCCGTATGCACAGCCCAGGCAGGGCAGAGATACACGCTCCCCCCCTTACAGTCACTCAGTGGTTCAGCCCGACAGCCTGCACTCGCTCCTCCACCCCAATGGTTCGGTCCGCTACTTTGCACTCCCCCTCTCCTCACCCCCGTCATAGACTCAATGGTTCGACCCACCAGCTTGTGTCCCCTCCCTTTGGGGGAGCGGAGCTCGCTGCGCGACCCGGAAGTGCTGCGAGCCTGGTTCCGGTGGGGATCCCAGCGGCGTTGCGCCCCCCTCAGTGTCCCGGCCTAGTCTCCTCTCCCCCCGCTCGCCCACTTCTGCCGATTCCTTGTCAGCCGGGCAGCGCAGCGGCGGCGCGTTCGCTGAGTGAGGCCGCGACGGCGGCGCTGGCTCTTCTCCGGGGGTGAGTCGCTGAGGCCGGGAGCGGAGGGCCCCCGCCCCACCCGGGCGCCCCGCGGGTGGGCAGCGCGCCCTAAGAATCGCGCGCGAGGCGGGGGAGTCTGCTAGCCGCGCTCGGGCTCCGGTGCCTGGCGGCGGGCGGGGATGGGTTGGGAGTTTGGCTTGTTTGGTGCGGGGCTTGTCCTGGCTACTCGTCTTACTTGGCCACGGACGACATCGCTTCCCCGCACCCACCAGCTGGGCTCCGCGCGGCAGGGCGGGCGACTCCACCACCAGGCAGCTCCGCTGCATATGCCCCGCTGTCTCTCTAGCTCAGGGCGGCGCAGTCCCAGCTCCGCTTATATAATCGGTAGCAACAGGCCTGGGAGGTGCTGGAGGTTACATTTCCGTACCACTGTTTTTCTACTAAACGAATGTGTGGCAGCGGCCGTTTTCTCAGTGTGACTTAGGGGCGGGAATGCAGTTCTGTCAAATCAAAGGCTGGCGATCTGGTTGCTGCCAATCCCATCCAGCAAAGTGAGCTAGGGTTTTAAAAGCTCAGAGCTGTAAATTCTGGGTGTCTCTTACTAAACCTTTAAAATATTACTAGAAAAGCTATCTTATTGTAGTAAATGCAGTATCGAGTCCTTAGCAGAGAATGGTAACCTAAGTAATGTGTCACAAAGTATGGACCATCACAAAACTGCTTACTTCCTTGATATCGGCACTGTGTGGCAGGGCTTTGGAGCTGTACTCCGGCTCCGCTCCAGGCAAAAAAGCTCTGCAGCTCCACTTCTCCGCTCTCCAGCTCTAGGCTCCGCTCCAAAGCCCTGCTGTGTGGCTTGATCTCAGTGTTTTGAATGCCCTCTGAAGTACAATTTTATAATTTACAT
This sequence comes from Chelonoidis abingdonii, assembly GCF_003597395.2. Taxonomy (NCBI): domain Eukaryota; kingdom Metazoa; phylum Chordata; order Testudines; family Testudinidae; genus Chelonoidis; species Chelonoidis abingdonii. The sequence continues at coordinate 37,933,414 of NC_133772.1, forward strand.
CCAGTTTTATTGCTAAAAGACTTATTGAGGTGAGTATAGCTTGCCCCAGGGGTGTTGGGTATAGTAATTGCCCTGTTTGCAGTGCCTCTTACTGATCATATGAAACATATAGAAAGATAAGAAAACTGGCTAGTTTGGTTGATATGATTACACATCATTATTGGATATTGTGTGTGTGATATCAACAGCCAGTGGGAAAAAGCTTCAGTTTTTTGCATGTGTTAAACTATTTTGTAATATTTAGAATTAGTCCACCAGCTGGCATCTCAGCTAACTGCATAGGTAAGGCTTGTATGGAACCTGTTTGCCTATGAATATAAACTTTTCACAACATTTTAATTGTGTGTAGATTTGGAAGGAGACTATTCGTATTAGCACCACAGGGTCAAATTTTTACATCAGTGTATTCTTCTCAAAGATAGATTACCTTGTGTTATCTAATTTCATTTTAACATTGTTCAGCTAGCACTGGTGCCTTGCATTCAGTGCCTTTAGTTCTTTGACTGGAGTGTGATTTTTGCAACTTAAGTTGCTAAATGCTATCTCTGATCTACTGGTATGAGAGGTAATAATTAAATACTGGTACATAATGACAATTGTTATGAGTATTATAACATGATGTTTGCTACATGGATGCAAAGTATTAAGGTAGTCCTGGATGTTTTCACACATCTACAGGAAGCCAGACAATGGCTATGGATAACCCAATAAGTGATACTTACCAGGTCTTGACCCCTGTATTGTTTTGTTGTTGGCGTCCCCGTCCAAGGGGGACACAACTGATCTGTTTTTGTCCCTATCCATAGAAGGTGGGAGAATGGAAAAGCCTCAGGGGAATGACAGTGGAGAAGCTGTTGGTAAAAGGAGACTCTGTAGCAAAGAGAGTTCAGAACCAAAAGAGGAGTAGGAGAGTGTGTGTGTGCGTGTGTGTGTGTGCGTGTGTGCGTGCACGTGCGCACGCAGGCAAAAGGATGCGGGACTTTCTGAAGGACACACGTCTCTCAGGAGGTTGAGGAAACTGGGGAAAGGTCTTGCTTGCAGGTGGGTATTTTTCCATATATCTGTATATCTCTTTTGCTTTCTCTCAGTGAAGTGTGTAAGGTTTAAAGATGTTTTGTAAAGTCTGTGTTACTTGCCTCAATTCTCATGAGGTCCCTGAATGGCTAAACAGTAACCCAGAGAACCCATGGTGGAGCTTGGAGGGGGGACATGCAAAAGATACTGGGCAGACTTGAGGGGCTAGCGCTGGCTTTGGAGCTCAGGGTAGCTGGACTGTGGGGTCCCACGTCTCCAAGAAGGGGTGGAGTCTGTACCCTGGGATTGGGCCTGAAAGGACCAGACTAAGAGAGAGAGCTGTTTGGACACAGCTTGGATCCAGTATGTTTAAAAGTACATGGGATCAAAGGATTGGATCCAATACAGCAGCCTCAGCCAGGGCTGTAACATGCTGGTCTTTCACCTCAGAAGTGTCAGTGGGTTATCTAGTGAAAGCCTCTGTAGGCCAGGGAGTGGTTAATTAGCAAGTTGCAGACCTCCACTCCTGCCCCTCATGCTATCTAACTCCATGCAAGTTAAGTTAAACTGTGGCTTTCTGGTTCTCTGAGTTCCTGTAATATTTTGAGATCTGTTTATTCTTGCTTTGGCCTATTTATTAGAGCAGTGGTCCCCAATGTGGTGCCTGTGAGTGCCATGGCGCCTGCCAGGGCATCTGTGTGCACCCACGTATTGTCTGGTGGACGAGCATCAGCTGAAATGCCGCTGGGAAGGAGCGTCATTCAGAGGTGTCGCCGATGAAATGCTGCTGCTTGTCGGCGGCATTTCAGTGGATGCTCGTCCGCCGGCCATGGTCCTCGGTTGCTCGTTGTCTGGCGCCCGCCAGATGGAAAAGGTTGGGGACCACTGTATTAGAGCATCTGATACTCCTCAGAAGAATGGGAGCCCTTAGAGATCTCACACTAAACAATACTGAGACTGCAATCTTTAGTCAAGATTCAAGTCTTGTAATACATGCACTGATTGCCTTTTCTCATGCTAAAAGTTTGTCAGATGGCTTCTGTCACTGGAAGCCTCTTTATGCCAGATATTAAAACCCAAGTCAGATGCTTATGGAGAGATCTGAAATAGTCTCAGATTCCTCATTTTGGGGGAAGAGGTGTCACATATTTTGCAGTTATAGGTTCTGGGCCTCTAGGAAATTGATTATGATGTTCTGCATCATTCTTTACAGTTATTTAAAATATAGGCTTTGGTTGGGTGATTCTAATTCCTAGTATGTAGGTTGCCTGGAATAACAATTTAGACTTATTGTGCTAGTTCTAAAGTTCTGTTGCAAGTTTCAACATTACATATAATGTATGTGAAATTGTATAGCAGTAAACTGTAGATGAATTATTGCATTATTGCTAACCCAAAATTTTTCTAGTGTGTCTAAGTCTATTCTTTTTTTGAGTCAATTTAATTTCTTGTTGCTTTACATTCAGGATATTATGGTGGTTGTTAACCTCTGTATCTCCAGCCTTTTTCTCAACCTCATGAGGTTTTGATCTTTATAACTTTTGTGTGTGTTTTAGTTACTGCAGATTCTGAAACCTGAATCACATCCAGTGATTTTCTGATGTCAGACATTAAGTGGGAACTGCACAATTTCAGTAGTATGAAACCCAAATAAAATAGACATTTCCTGGTTAGTGAAGTCTGGAAGTTACATGATGAGTCTTTAGGAAATTTAAGTTTAGTTGTAGGTGTTCTCTGGTGTATATCTTCCCAATTACTGTCAACAAAACAAGACAAGTGATCAAAATAATGGAATTGAAAACCTCAAAGATGTGAGAAAATCTAACTGACTTCTGCTTTCTTGTCTTGAGAGTCTCTGTAATCCAGAATGCTTCTGAAGTAGACTAAAATAAATATTTTCATTTTTTTTAAATTAATGCTACACCTAAAGACTGTTCAAAGTACCCAGAATAAGAAGTGACAGTGCTGTTGGATTAAAATGTTGATTTACAAAAATGTCAGGCTCTTGAGTAATTTTTTTAAAATTACCTATTGTACCCCTTTGCCCACAAAACAAATTCATTCAACATTTAATTTTTTGTTCCTTCAGAGAACCTCTTGCAAGTACAAGTTTGAAAATCACTTTTTAACTATTTGATAATTAAATGTAAATGATTTAAAACTCTGTTTCCATGTTAAGACTAATAAATAACTTTCACAGTAAATTATGGTGGTGTTGTATATATAATGGTCAACCTCACAGTATGCTGTGCGCGCGCACACACCCACAGAAGACAGTCTCTGCGCTAAGTTCATAGTTTATAAAGATGAAGATAGTAGAAGAGTGAGGGAAAGGATCAACATACAAGCAGTGATCTGGGCAACTGACATTTGCTTATTGCTTTGTATATAAATTTTTTATTAAGATGTTGCAGAGCTCATCTTTTTTTATTTATTTTTTTTACAGATATTTGAATGTTTTTTTTTTTTTTGCGGGGAGTGGGGGTGAGATTATTTCCAGGGCTTATTTAAATTGCTGTACATAAGATGTGTACAATTTCTGTGAATAGTGCATAAACTCTATGCGCAGCATTTTTTATGAATTTGAAGTAAATAGTAACACCCTTCTCCCTCTTAGCTTTATTTTTTTGTGTGAGATATTTGTTGGGATTGAAGGTAAGGAGGAAGAATGGTGGGAAGGGGTTGGGAGAGTGTGATGGGGAATATGGAAAGAGGGAGGGAATTCATAGGAGGAGAAGGGGAGAATGATAGGGCACAATGAACAGGTGTAGTGAGATTGACTAACTGAGGAGGTGGACAGGATGCAAGTGGACCAACACCTAGTTGCAAGACACACCCAAGCAGAAAACATCCCGAGTGCAAGTTTTAGAGTTAGGTGAATAGCAGGAGGCTGTGAAGGTCTCTTTGGGTTTGGTGTGGTGGTGGATGGATACTGATGGTGATACTGATACAGTGATAGTACTGTGTAAGCTTCCCCAGCTTCAGACTTACTCCACAAAGTCTGCTAGTGCCTCTCCTTCATGACCTGCGAGTGTGGCATTCCAGTACTTCTGCTTTCCAGAAAAGAGACTATTTCTGACAGCATGTTTAATTTGAGGGTCTGGACAGTGTTTAATTAGTCTTCACTGGTGGCCCAAACCAAATTTGCACCCACATTTCCAGTTGTGAAAGGCTAACATATGTAAATGCACAAATGATATACTCCAGAGCTGGTGACTTAAAAAAAGATCATCTTGCTCTAAAAATGGCTAGGCTCAGTGGAGTTGAATTCCAGAAACAATGGACCTGAGCCATTGAGAATATACTGCTTCTTAAATGCATTGAATCGTCATCAGTTTTTCTTTTAAAGGGCAACTGTCGAGTATGATTTTGTTTTTTGTGAACTCCGTTTTTTGCTCTCTTTAGAAACTAGAATCTATTTTAGCTTCAGTTTGTCACCTTCTATTTGCAAAGGCTGTGTCTTACCCCTTGTCTATCCCAAATTTCTCATGGAACAAATGCCTATGTGAAGTTTTCTTTTTTGGGGGTTTGGTTCTGTGTTCTTTGTGAATGCAAACTTCCCATTAACTTAATTGAGTGTTCTGAGTACTGTGTGTTGCAAGTGCAGAATGGGGCCTTGGTCATAACTGCCATCAGTTATATCAGCTAGGTTTTTGGAGTAACAGTGGCTAATTTGTGCTGTATTTGTATTTCATGGATACCTTTCATTGGAGAAGAGCAAAAATATTGTACAAATCAGATAGTATTAGTGGCTATGTCATTTCAAAGCAACAGAATGAATGAATACATGTACATTTGCAATCATGAAGACATCTACTTGAGCATTCCTTGGAACTATCACTAAAAGTCTGATTCTTACTCTTCCAGTTCACTTGTCTGATATATTTATTTTTGTAATAAGCTTCATAGGGATATTCAAGTTCATTTGTAAGCCATGGGACAGAGAGAAAAGATGGAAACTCATGCTATAAAGAGAGTGGGGAAAGGAGAGAAGGTGAACTTCATGATAAAGCTGAATTTTAGCTATGGATTCTGTAACTTTCACTTTTTCTTTAAAATTTTGGACCTCTGATAGTTTGGAAATTGTGTAAAAGGGCGAGTGTGGATGATAACAATCAAAAGATAAAGAGGAAATACACCTGATCTATATTGATGCAACATTAAGATGAAAAATTAAAATAAAAGGTCAGGAAGTACAAATATTAAGGTTCTTATAGTGATGTGAACTGGTTCACATTGCTCGTCCTGTGTATTTTGTGATGATTCATTTAACAATAATAGAAATATTAACTAAAATACCAAGTTGTACTCTATAAATTTTAAAAAGAATATCTAAAAAACTGAACCATCTCAGCAATGTAGCTTGACTAAAGTTGCTCTAGGAATCTTAGCTTTGGAATTTCCCAACTTTACCACAATATTGTGGTTGTATAATTAATGCAACTAGTGTACCATTTAATTATATTTTATATAATGAAGTTGAGGCTGATTTTAAATACATAAATATGCACTGCTGAAACTTGAAAAACTGATAATGGAAACTAGCAGATTTAAAGTGCTTCTTAACCTTTCAGTTACATCACATTGTGATTGCCTTTAACTGAAAGTGATTCGGTCTTCATCAAATATAAATGTTTTTTAATCACTCCTGTTACTAAATCAGCTAGAAGCCAATGGAACTTTTGACTAAGGGTACACTTTTTGCTTTTTTCGCTTAACATTAAAGAGTGCTTTCATAGTTTAGTCCTATGGGTTAGTGAAACCTGCATTTTTAAGTCAGTTAATTTAGTGCCGGGTTATGCTACATGGCTTCAAAAGGAAATGACTGAGTGAAGATGTTGAATTCAGGGCACATCATGAACATCTGCATAAAACATACAGTGCTATGGTGTTTCAGAGCTTGTTTTAGTATCTATTATATGCAGTGTGAAGGTGGGAGGGAGGGAGAATGAGGCAACTAGTTAGAACCTCATTATCACATTCATAAGAGAATGTCTATATCCCTTTTCTGAAGAGAGCCTCTAGGAATCCTGACATAATGCACGTCTTTTTAAACAAGGTTTCTGTAACCAAGCCAGAGATTAATATATTTAATTGCACAGTAATCTTTGTTTCTTAGTTTGTATTAGTAGCATGTGGAGGAAAAGCAATGGCTTGATTGTCATTAATTATGGATTTGGATCATGGCACATCTTTCAGCGTTTCAGTTTATTACCAGCCTCTTCTGACCCACAACAATTAATTTTAGTTGCATTAATGTGCACTAAACCATGTCTCCTTGTTTCTTTGAAAGATTCGTCATGGGATCTGTGGTGTTTTTTTGTTACACCTCATTATGGAGCTGTGCAAGGAAAAGACTTATTTAGACGGTCTGAAACACAATGTTCTTTTGCCTGGTTTTTTGACTTGGAAAAAATATTGAGATTGTGCTTTGGTATTTCAGTAGTTTCTTTTCAGTTAGTCCTTGAATGCTGCTGAGAATTGGAATTTATGTACTCATGTACAAGGGTTGGGTTCCCTTCAAAGGATACAGCGGTGTAGGCGTTGATATCTGTAACTTCCTCTAAATGGTCCACTCAGTGTCCTTGACGTTTGCAAATTGACTTCTTGCCACTCTGAACTAACAACCAAGGAAGCAAAAAAACCCCTTACAGATGTGACTCTTGGATATAACATGGGATACTCTTTTCACTGTTTTTGTTCTCACTGGTCCAAATGAAGAAATTTTGAATTGTAAGTTTCAGAGGGATAGTCCTGTTAGTCTGGATCTGTAAAATGCAACAAAGAGTCCTGTGGCACCTTAAAGACTAACAGATGGATTGGAGCATGAGCTTTCGTGGGTGAATACCCACTTCATCAGATCAGACATCTGATGAAGTGAGTATTCACCCACTTATGCTCCAATACATCTGTTAGTCTGTAAGGTGCCACAGGACTCTTTGTTGAATTGTAAGTGTAAACTAAACTTGAGGAAAAAGCTGCATCTATTTAGCTCATCACAACATTCTAAAACTTTTACTTGACAAAATATGGTTCTCTGGGGATCCTCTGTGAAATGAATTGGAAAACAAAGTTTCTAATTACATTTTGTATCCGTGAGTCTAGTGGGCATGGCCACTTTCAGTAAGTTACTAGTTTGGGAGCCCAGTGTAAAGCTAGTTTCCAGCTTACATACTTGATAAGTAATCAAAGAAACATTGTTTTTAAGGAGTAACCATTGAAGTGTTTAATATTTTGCTTTAATATTAGTAGTCTTATATTGGGATTCTATGGTGCTGTCAGAAATGCCACTTTTCAGCAAGAGAGATGTCAGGTGCAGGATTGAAAAATTTAACTACAAATTTGGGAACAAATTTTACATTCTTCTGATCCATAATGTATATCTCTGATAATTGGAAAAAGTTACACATTTGAGGGATTTGCATTTTGGCTTTTTCACTTAAAGCATGGTATGCATTTTACTGATGTGTGTATATCTCTCTAGATTCACTGTTTCTCATCGTGTGCTGAGCAAAAAAAATATTATGCTTATTCAAACAGTGAGCTGTCAAACTGTTTGGAACTTTGTGTTTTACTTGAGTCTTCTTTTTTTCAGGGAACTGATTCCCAATGCCCTGCAATGGATGATGACAGTCAGGATGAACTGATAAACAAGAATGCTGCATTAGGCAAAGGCAAAAGATCAAATTTAGTGCTCCTAAGTGAAGCAGGTATCTCAAACCATGCTCTGTACTTGTATACTTCCTGTTTTAGGTTTTAAACAGTGTTTGCCTATCCAAATAAGTAGTAGTTATAGATAAATATCTGTTCTGAGGGAGAAAAAACTGAAATCTTTGTGCCATCTTGTAGGTTGTGTGCCTCCAGCTGTTGGCTTCTTTGTACTACTAGCCAATTAAATGCTGAACAGTGCTGTCACAGCTTGATAATAAATGATACTCAGAAAAGTGCTGCAAAAAGCACCTTGGAAATCTGTTGTTTCAGCTTCTGTATGGATTTGCCTGCAGCAGGATTTCTGATACGTATTTGGCTATCCCACATACTTTTTATTTGCAGTATATTCTTAGCGAGGGGTCATGTGCAAAGTAGATGCAATTAGTGTTTTCTCTTTTGTCATTTTAAAAGAAAGCAATGATGGAAATAGTGGGGATTCAGAAGATGATACAGGAAGTGAGGAAGAAGATGGCACTGATGAAGATGGGGGTGAGGAGGAAGGTGAAGATGAAGATTTAGAAGGTGAGTCTGTTAAACGTGCTTGTGTATGTTTGTTTGCCTCAAGTATTTTTGATGGCTGGAAGAGAGAAACTGGGGTTATGGCTTTCCTTCCAAAAAGTAGCAACAAAATGTAAATCCGATGTTTATGACTCTTTTCGTGATTCTTTAAAAGAGGAATCTAAGCATTTTTGGCTCTTGTTTGTCTAAAATGCTCGTATTTAAGATAATAAAGTAGAATTTAGTGACTATTTCCCTTCCTTCAACTGCATCTTAGTAAGAAATGGACTTGAGACACTCTTACACATGCCATATAAATGGATGTTTTTTATTTATTAAATGTTCTATGACACTTGTCACCATCGTATGTTAGTAATACCGTAGTATTACACCTGCTAATTATTCAAAGGTGTTGTTTTTTCCCAATTCATTTTTAATTTCTATTCAAATGTAACTTCCTTGTTGGCAAAATGATGTTATGGAGGGTGAAGACCCCACGCTTATAAACAGCAGACAAACAAAAGCATTTCGCTAACTTACCCAAGGAAAATAATCTAACAATTTTAGGTGATAAGTGGTGCAGAGGAGTCTCTCAAAGTCTAGCAGTGGAAATGGTACACTCAAACTAAAGTAGGATTTTGTAACTTCTGTTTCTTTTACAGGCAATGGTAAAATGGGGTGTATGTCTGTTTGGTTTTGCATTTATTACTCATCTGCCTATACAGATATTACTTGACATGTTATATTTTTGTCTGTCACTCTGAAAGTAATGGTGAAATGGACTGTCCTCAAGCTAATCTAACTGAAGTCCTGAAAAGTGCTGAGTCTGTGCTAAGTGCTTTTTAGGGAAATTCGTTAAAGAAATGCAGTTAACAACTATTACACTTGTGCACATATTTAATTAGTTTCGGTATCATCCTAATTTCTTTACTTGTATGTTCTATACCTTTTCCCCACTTGTCTGTCTCGTTATAGCTTGTATTCTCTAGGGCAGAGATTGTTTTCCTTTGTGTCTAGGAAATGCATAATATGTTTTGGGTGCAACCACACTCTAAATAGGCATTAAAAAAAAAAATTAAAAGAAACAATGCCATGTGGTTTTAAAAAATAAAAAGCTTGCAGCNTAATTGGAAAAAGTTACACATTTGAGGGATTTGCATTTTGGCTTTTTCACTTAAAGCATGGTATGCATTTTACTGATGTGTGTATATCTCTCTAGATTCACTGTTTCTCATCGTGTGCTGAGCAAAAAAAATATTATGCTTATTCAAACAGTGAGCTGTCAAACTGTTTGGAACTTTGTGTTTTACTTGAGTCTTCTTTTTTTCAGGGAACTGATTCCCAATGCCCTGCAATGGATGATGACAGTCAGGATGAACTGATAAACAAGAATGCTGCATTAGGCAAAGGCAAAAGATCAAATTTAGTGCTCCTAAGTGAAGCAGGTATCTCAAACCATGCTCTGTACTTGTATACTTCCTGTTTTAGGTTTTAAACAGTGTTTGCCTATCCAAATAAGTAGTAGTTATAGATAAATATCTGTTCTGAGGGAGAAAAAACTGAAATCTTTGTGCCATCTTGTAGGTTGTGTGCCTCCAGCTGTTGGCTTCTTTGTACTACTAGCCAATTAAATGCTGAACAGTGCTGTCACAGCTTGATAATAAATGATACTCAGAAAAGTGCTGCAAAAAGCACCTTGGAAATCTGTTGTTTCAGCTTCTGTATGGATTTGCCTGCAGCAGGATTTCTGATACGTATTTGGCTATCCCACATACTTTTTATTTGCAGTATATTCTTAGCGAGGGGTCATGTGCAAAGTAGATGCAATTAGTGTTTTCTCTTTTGTCATTTTAAAAGAAAGCAATGATGGAAATAGTGGGGATTCAGAAGATGATACAGGAAGTGAGGAAGAAGATGGCACTGATGAAGATGGGGGTGAGGAGGAAGGTGAAGATGAAGATTTAGAAGGTGAGTCTGTTAAACGTGCTTGTGTATGTTTGTTTGCCTCAAGTATTTTTGATGGCTGGAAGAGAGAAACTGGGGTTATGGCTTTCCTTCCAAAAAGTAGCAACAAAATGTAAATCCGATGTTTATGACTCTTTTCGTGATTCTTTAAAAGAGGAATCTAAGCATTTTTGGCTCTTGTTTGTCTAAAATGCTCGTATTTAAGATAATAAAGTAGAATTTAGTGACTATTTCCCTTCCTTCAACTGCATCTTAGTAAGAAATGGACTTGAGACACTCTTACACATGCCATATAAATGGATGTTTTTTATTTATTAAATGTTCTATGACACTTGTCACCATCGTATGTTAGTAATACCGTAGTATTACACCTGCTAATTATTCAAAGGTGTTGTTTTTTCCCAATTCATTTTTAATTTCTATTCAAATGTAACTTCCTTGTTGGCAAAATGATGTTATGGAGGGTGAAGACCCCACGCTTATAAACAGCAGACAAACAAAAGCATTTCGCTAACTTACCCAAGGAAAATAATCTAACAATTTTAGGTGATAAGTGGTGCAGAGGAGTCTCTCAAAGTCTAGCAGTGGAAATGGTACACTCAAACTAAAGTAGGATTTTGTAACTTCTGTTTCTTTTACAGGCAATGGTAAAATGGGGTGTATGTCTGTTTGGTTTTGCATTTATTACTCATCTGCCTTTACAGATATTACTTGACATGTTATATTTTTGTCTGTCACTCTGAAAGTAATGGTGAAATGGACTGTCCTCAAGCTAATCTAACTGAAGTCCTGAAAAGTGCTGAGTCTGTGCTAAGTGCTTTTTAGGGAAATTCGTTAAAGAAATGCAGTTAACAACTATTACACTTGTGCACATATTTAATTAGTTTCGGTATCATCCTAATTTCTTTACTTGTATGTTCTATACCTTTTCCCCACTTGTCTGTCTCGTTATAGCTTGTATTCTCTAGGGCAGAGATTGTTTTCCTTTGTGTCTAGGAAATGCATAATATGTTTTGGGTGCAACCACACTCTAAATAGGCATTAAAAAAAAAAATTAAAAGAAACAATGCCATGTGGTTTTAAAAAATAAAAAGCTTGCAGCTGTTGTGGAATGTACTCAGTTCTCTGCTGCTGCTAGGCCAATCTTGTGCCCAAGCAATATGTTAAAATTGACAAAAACAGTATTTCCTGGGTATGTTAAAGAACCAGAATCTTGTATATTGCATTAACACCTGCTTGCCCAAGTGGCACTGTAACAAAGTAGCAGAGGTGTACTTGTGTCCCAGGTTGCATATTAAAATGCTGTAAGATTGCCAGTAATTCATACTACAGCTTATTACAAAAATCAAATGTTTTTTTGTAAGTACGAGGTTACAAAGCTAAAATTGTGAGCATAACCCTTGGGAACAAAGTGCTGTGACTTTTCAGGTTTTTCAAGGTGTTTGACCTTAACAATGTTCACTTAACCCCTCCCCCCCAACAAACAAAAAACTGAAGCAGAGAGAAATTAATAGAATTTCACAATTGTTATGTGATTATTTTCTGCTTGTGTAGACTAGTACTCTACTGAAACTGAGGTTCAACTGGCAAAAAGAAATATTTTAGGATTTTAATGATTTCTTCAGCACATCTTGCAGGTTGCTAGGAGTGGACCAGTGTTTTCCAAGTCACTTTGATTAGATTGTTTGAGCACAGATTTGATTTGAGCACGTTCCAAAAATATATTAATCAGTCCTCTAAAATATTGTAGTCATTCTTGAGCCTTGACTCTGAAATATACAATACAATACATGCTATTCTTGTTTTGTGAGGAAAGTATTACACAGTGTTTTGGTGTTATCTTATAGCTGCATTAGCAGCCTTTCTGAAGATGTTGTTATGTGTTTGTTGGACGCTAAGCCTTTATGAATGGAGAAATGCCATGGTATTTGCCTAGAATGAGAATTAATACTAGTTAGTGAGTGATTAGTGATTTTTGGATCTCAAATTTTGGGTGCACCACTGAAGACACCTTAGTAGGCCTGGTGTGTGGTGTGTTTTTTTTTTTTTTTTTTTGGGAGTGAGGGTGAATGACTCTGCACTTCAACGAGACTTTAATGTCCCAAAATCACTAGTTGCTTCAGAAAAATCTTGTCCCTATTCTGGAATGATTGGGAATATCTGGCAGTGCTCTATACCCTTGACAGTTCCTATGAAAAAGTGAATGAATACTTGTTTTGAAAATTATGCAGAAATGTCACCAAGCTGATTTATACTATTTCACCACCACCAGAGAGAGACTTCTTATTTTGCTGTCTTTCTCTCTCCTTTTAATCTTCTGCAAGCGTAATCACAACTCTGATTACCAAGAGACTTTAATAGATCCTTTTTTTTAAAGGAATATCTAGTTTTTAATAAAGTCGAGGGAAAAATAGGGAGAAGAATCAATCTAGCTTGTGATAAAAAGATTGTATTTACCCTTCCCTTTCAAAAGCAACCCCTCGATCAGGATTCTTTCTGGTTTAATATTTTCCCATGCTGGAACCCTGCAGTATGTTAAAGCTATTTTTTTTTCTTATTCTCAAGATTCTGAAGATGAGGAGGAAGATGATGACTATGCTGAAGAGGAAGAAATGGAAACTGCTGTTGCGGAAACAACCATTTCTCTGAAAACAACGCCACAGACAAATGGAGGGGACATTTCTTCTGATGATGATGCTGAAAACTGCCCCATCTGCCTCAACACCTTTAGGAATCAGGCTGTTGGAACTCCTGAGAGCTGTGCCCATTACTTCTGCTTGGACTGTATTGTGGAGTGGTCTAAAGTAAGTCCTTTTTTCTCTGTTCTTGTTCTTTTATCAAAGATAACGTGTTAAGCTTTCATACCTGTCTGTCTTCTGATCAGCCTGCACTAATATTTTGGTAAAGATCTATTGAGTTGTGGTAAGGATATCAGCAAGCAGTTGGAATATTCAAATCCATTTTCTTAAGATTTAATTGAGATCAATGAATGCAAGATGACAAAGCGCTTCTGCTTCACAGACTCTTGGTAATTGAAAACAGCCCTTTTAAAACTGATTTGAGTTGAGAACTGCTTATGAGCCTTGCTGATGGGACAGGTACTAAATTTTTTTTTTTCCTTCTAGAATGCCAATTCCTGTCCAGTGGATCGAATCCTCTTTAAATATATTTGCATTCGGGTGCGATTTGGTGGTGATATCTTAAAAAAGGTAGGCCATCTACTAACCTTCAAAAAAAAAAAATCAATGTAACCAGAAAATAGTTATCCAGAGATTTTTCTCTCATACAGTTTATTTAATATTCAGTTATTATATGGATTACCTCCATCCTAATTTGATCACTTTTTCGGGAAAGTTTGTTTTTAGCTTTTTAAAATCTTCTATTTATACTACTCCATGGTACATCACAAAGTGTGGTGCCTTATTTAAGTCAGAAGGAATGGGTATATGCTATGTTTAACTTACATAACTACCTCTTTTTCAAAATAGGAATTAGATTGTAAACTCTTCTGGACAGAGACCATCTTTGTCTAAGTAGAAAGTGTCTAGAACTGTGTGCATGCTGCTGTAATATAAATAGGAATAAACCCTGGTTAAATGTATGTGGAGAGATAAGGCAATGGATTCTTCTCATTAGCACTGTTTTGTATTGGTAAATAGTTGTGCAAGAGGAGATCACCTATCAGATATTGGAGTCTCAATTCCTAGCACGAGAACTTCAGTGTATTGATAACTTGTAATAATTTGTGGTCTTGATGAGTTAGCATTGTCCATTTTTCTTTAATGTGTCAGTCAGCATACTGTCTGTCTTGAAGACACAATCTCTCTTAGAATTCTAGGGATCTGGTGACATCTTATCATAAGATAGTTTATGTATTTCTACTGTGTCTCATATTTATTTTAATCATATTTGTTTCTGTGAAGTTAATTTGAAATAATCAACTCTTAGTGCTACTTTCATAACTTCCAAGGGTATTTCTTTGTGGCATCTCACTAATGTCAAGGAAGTCAGAAGCATCTAAACCTGAAATTTTCTTAGTTATACATCTCTTGGGCTTTTCTCATCTCAGACTTATTCAGAATTTGACCTAACATTGCTTTAAATGGCAATTTTCTGTTGCTGACAATATCCAGTCAAACCCATCACAAATAAGGAAGATAAATGGTGGAAGTTGTAGCACTTACCTCATAAATGATCATGTTCTAGATACTCTGAATAAAATGGAGGTTCTGTTAGGGTAGAACAGGCGGTCACTGTAGCAATGAACTGCTATTGTTGCTGATGTAACAGAGTGGATAAAAAGAATACAAGCTTCTACTTAAAATATGAAACTCTCTTGTTTAGATTCCTGTTGAGAATACAAAAGCTCAGGATGGTGATAGCGGGGAGGATGATCCAACTTTTTGTGAGGTGTGTGGCAGAAGTGACAGAGAAGACCGCCTGCTGCTGTGTGATGGCTGTGATGCAGGGTAAGAATAGTTGAAGGCCTGAGTTTATGACTGCAAACAAAGGGCTCCCTCTGAGGGAGTGAAGTGGTTATAATTCACAGCTGTTTTTCAGCACACTGATTCTTTGTGGGCTATCATTCATAACAAGGTGATTATTATAGTTGGAGAGGAAAAGGGTCTATTTACCTTTCTCCTCGCTCTCCTTGTTTTTCCTTAATTAGAATAAGCAAAAGGTCGTATCTTCAAGGCAATTTAAAAAACACTCTTATTTTAAATTTTGGCATACAGATGCGTCGTGTTACTTAAATATAGCTTGTGGCTAAACTCTCATGTAAGGATTTAAAGCTGTTACACCATTTATATGAACCTCACAAAATTGTCCATTGATATCCATTCAGTTTGTTAAATTTCAGTAAGTATAGTTTTGTTTGTGCCTTTGCAGTCTATAGTCCCCAGGGAATTTAAACATTCATGGTTGGGATTGAGAGGTAGAAGCTGTGAGGTCAGGCATGTTGCCGAAACACTGAACAAATATAGTAAATATTCATAATTAAAGAACTCCTAACAAAATAAGATTTGATAAGTAGAACTCTTAACTCAAGTTCTTACTTGTGCAAGTCTGTCCTCACTTTGTTTTGTGTTCTAATTTTTTTATTTTTTTTAAAGTATCAGAGGGGTAGCCATGTTAGTCTGGGTCTGTAAAATTGGCAAAGAGTCCTGTGGCACCTTATAGACTAACATACAAGTCAAACAAAAAGAACAGTCTGTTAGTCTAAAGGTGCCACAGGACTCTTTACTGCTTTTTCTTTTTAAGTGACAGTTTCAGCTAATTTTGTATGCAGAGTTGTTGTGGCCATGTTGATCCCAGGGTATTAGAGAGACAACTCACCAATGGAAACTGGTCCAGTAAAAGATATTACCTCATCCACCTTGTGTCTCAGCTAATTTTGT
This sequence comes from Chelonoidis abingdonii, assembly GCF_003597395.2. NCBI lineage: Eukaryota > Metazoa > Chordata > Testudines > Testudinidae > Chelonoidis > Chelonoidis abingdonii. Next base: position 37,949,001 of record NC_133772.1, read on the forward strand.
TTTTCTCAAAATAAGTTTTACTCTTAGGAATATCTGTTCTTTGTGGAACTACAACTTGTTCAGTGCTTTTTTCTCAAAGTGCTTTTCATCTCTTCTGGCTATCTCTTGTAGGTCTCTGTGGCTAGGATAAGTCCTAAAGAAATTTAGGATTATTTTCTTCAAATTTTAAGTCTCCTGACTTCTAAGATTATCTGTGTCTCAGTGATCTGAAACAGAAACAATAATTATATTTCCCATTTTTGTTCATTGTTCACCCTTTTATAGCTTGTAACCACATAAATAGGGTCATCCTTCTCTTTTAATGGAGAAAGTGTCACGTGCTCCAGGAAAACAGGTCCAAATTTTCTGTATGTGCAAGAATTGCATGAGGGCTTTCCTTTGTGGCAAAAAGCATCAATTATAGAAACATACTAATCTGATAGTTGATATTGGCTTTAATCTGTGCTGGAGAGAGCCACTAATACAATGTTTAACCTCAGGCATGGAACTCAGTCCAAGCATTTAGCTTTTTAGGTTGGGTAATTCACTGGAAAAAATCCATTTAAAACTGATTGTCTTTTAGCCATGTAGTTTGAGTAGAAGCTGCTTCAAAAGTTTAAACACTTTACTGACAATCCTGACTTTAGCTAATGCTATGCTGTCTTGTATTAACTGTGTTGAAGATGGAATAGAATCAATAAAGGAACAGAATTGCATAATCTAAAAAAGCTTAATGGTACAGCTTCTGTTGACTACAGTTGGTGAGACAATTTGATCTAGTAATTCAAATCACTAGGCAAATAACATTTTAAAGTATTTATTATGGAACGAGCGTTATCCCATTTTTTGTCTTTAAAAATTGAACTGGACATATGCACCTCTGTATAAAGTTATGTGGAGGACTGCAAACTTGGGCCCCAGGTGTGTAGACAGCTCTGTATGGGTGAACCCTTGAGAGCGTGTGAAGCTCCTAGCCTGTGCAGTCATACAAGGTTATGGTATTGTGGAAAACTTCAACAGACGTTAGTCATCTCTGAGTGATTCCTGGATTATATTTGATGTATGGGGCTTGTATTCACAACTACACAATCTAAGAGGCAGGTCCAGTCTGTGATGTATGGCAAAGTAAAGATTTCAACAAAACCACTTTTTTTTTTTTTTTAATCCGTGGAAACCAGCATTATTTCAAGTTAATGTCTGTTTTACCCTTTCCACTGCTTTTAATTTCTCCAGAGCACCTTGAAGTTTTTTTCCTGCTCTGTATTTGTTATTTCTTTCTGTGAATTTGATCCCAGTCACAACAAGCACCTAACAAAACACGAAGCAACCACCGGGGGTGCAGAATTTTCTAGGCTTGGAACTTGAAGCAATTAAAGGAACTTCTGGAAATCCTGCAAGAATCTATGACACTTGTATAACTATCAGGAAACATTATTGCTTTGGAAACTAATAGAAGCAGCTCCATAGACTGCAATTTAGGGCAGTGGCTCTCAGAGAATTATTAGATGTCTGTTTGCATAGGAGATGACTACCTTATATGGCCTTTGGATGGAATTTAAAAAAAAATCCAAGAAACTTTTTTTTTTTCTTTCCGTGTTGATAAGAATCTCATTGAGTGTTGCTCTTGTATTAGATACCACATGGAATGCCTTAATCCACCTCTGAATGAGGTACCTGTGGATGAATGGTTTTGTCCAGCATGTGCACCAACTAATGCTGCTGTTGCTGCTGCTGGTAAGTATTTTGATCAAATCTCACTTTTTACCCTGATTCAGATCACGGAAAATAGCTGATCTTTTTAAAAAGATGCTGTCCAGTTGTTTAGGCCCCAGATTTGACACCTCCTCCCCCCTAGTTGTTTTAGTGGGCAGCCTCTTTTGGGCTCATTGACGGGGAAAGCAGTGTTTGTATATTAAGATTTTATTCAGGGATTGTAAGCTACGGTGTGTTGTCTTGGAAGTGGGTCTGTTACTAGCCCTAGCCTGGCTGGGAATGACAGGGTAGAAGCAACTCTTCTCAATGCCCAGCAAATTATCTAATGGATGAAGGAGTGACGTTATCTGGCTTTGGGTATATTTGTGCTGCCTTCTTTGCCAAAGGGTCAGTTTGCAGTGATGGGTGTGTGTGTGTGTAGTGGGGGGGGTGGGGGGGAGAGGGGATGGATCGAGGCCTGGTGCAGAAAACAGAATGAGTATCTTGATTTCGGATTCTATAGTAAAACTTTCAACTCTTGAAGGAATGTATACTGATAAGTGACCCAGAGGGCTTTTCCTTTTCAGAGACAGATCATGTGAGTGAAGAAGAGGTTGCTGCCCTCATAGCTGATGTCACCCCTACCACCAGCAGGCTACGTCTTAACGTCCGAACTCGAGCAATAGCCAGGACTCGGCAAAGCGAACGAGTTAGGGCAACAGTGAACAGAAACAGAATAACAACTGCACGGCAAATTCAGGTATTGAGAAGTGTCCAGTTAACTTAGAAATATGAACTTTAAAATTTAAAATCAAGTCTCGAAAGACTCTCGTAAGAGAGTTAAAACAAGTCTACTCATTACTAGCTCAGCAGGCTTGGTAGCAGTTGAATTCTGATTTCCAGGATTCATAAATTCATAGACTCTAGGACTGAAGGGACCTCGAGAGGTCATCGAGTCCAGTCCCCTGCCCTCATGGCAGGACCAAATACTGTCTAGACCATCCCTGATAGACATTTATC
>NC_133772.1:37952552-38030023 GCF_003597395.2 Chelonoidis abingdonii
TGTTATACCTTTCCAGCAGGATTGGGAACCATTAACAACTACTCTCTGAGTACGGTTATCCAGCCAGTTACACACCCACCTTATAGTAGACCCATCTAAATTGTATTTGCCTAGTTTATCTATAAGAATATCATACGAGACCATATCAAATGCCTTACTAAAGTCTAGGTATACCACATCCACCGCTTCTCCCTTATCAATAAGACTTGTTATCCTATCAAAGAAAGCTATCAGGTTGGTTTGACACTATTTGTTCTTTACAAATCCATGCTGGCTATTCCCTATCACCTTACCACCTTCTAAGTGTTTGCAGATGATTTCCTTAAATTACTTGCTCCATTATCTTACCTGGCACAGAAGTTAAACTAACTGGTCTGTAGTTTCCTGGGTGGTTTTTATTTCCCTTTATTTAAATGATTGCATTCTGGTAAATTGAGACTAATTACAGTACCAGTTGTGCAATGTGTGAGCAAATTGTATAGATGCAAAATTGATTTGAAAAGTGCACTAATTTGCATATCTCTCTGGAGACCTGCATTTTAATACTTGAGTCACAAGTGGAATTGAATCCCCAGAGGATATTAGTGCAAAGTGCTCCCACAGTTGTGCAAAACTCTTAGTTTTTTCTTGCATGGTCATGATTGGAATAATCAAGTTCCTCCAAATGAGAACTACTGAAGTATATTGAAAACTCAGGAAGCTCTTGTATATGCTTTAAGCCAATGCTGTTAGGGCTTCACTTGCATAAACCTTGAAAACTCTTAATTCATGCCCCAACCTGTCATGGCTTTTTCTGTTCAGAGGTTATTTCTGTACCCATGATTGGTGGTATATCTTGGAGTTCTTTTTAATGGTTTCAGACACTTAATTTTTCAGTAACACTATATGAGGTTATCCCTTTGCTTTTGTTTGCTGGAAGTACAGGAAAACTGGCAAGTTGCAAAACCTTTTCTGTTTCAGTTGTTAAAAATATTAAAGTTGCAACCAAAATGTTCTCTACATACTTGCAGAGCTGCAAGTTTTGTCAAGTCAAATTCTACAGAGGCAGTCAAACATAGATAAGAGAGAAGACAGTAGAAGGGAGAGGAAAAAGAATAGGTTTCTTTTCATAGTCTAGTGGTGAGTGAGTGGGTGGTGATTGTCAGTTTGAGGTTGGTATCAGTTTAAGTGATGTGCAAAGTATCTAATCATCCTGAGGTCTGGTTTGGAAAAAAGTGGATCAGAGGTGAGGTCCATGTTGGATGATGCTTCTCTTCCCTTCCTCCCATCCCCACAGTGGTTAAAGATGACAATCAGACAAGTTGGTAAAACAAAATCTAGATGATACCTGAGGAAAAGCCATGGCCTGATGCTCAATAGCCTTGATACCTATAATTAGGAACAAAAAATAAAGAAAATGAAGTAGAGACATAAAGAAGCAACAAAATGACAAAAGCAGAATGAAAGACCAAGACTTTCCCTTCTAAGTTACTCAATCTAAGATACTTTGTCTCAGTTTCCCGTGGTCTGAGAAGTATATCAGACTGTTAATCACTGTCCTTTCAAAGTTTTCCAGTAGTGCATCTAATCCAAACAATCCTATTCAAAAACAGATCTTAAGCAAACTCAAAGCAATCTGAAATATAGCAACAAGTCCAGTCATCAAAACACAGTGCAAACAAGGTTCCAGCATGCATTCTTAACACGGTTTATGCTAAATGATTTTAGGACTTCCCCAAAGAGCCCTAATAAGCCTTAAATTTGTCTCTTTTCTGGAGGTATGTCATGTCAGATGCTATGTTGACCCAATTCCTAACTCCCAATATTCAGCCCCCCAAATTTAAAAAGGATCAATAGCACAGTAAAAATCCCACACATTGCTGGAGGTACTTTTGAAAAATATAGATGTTGTTCCCTTTCTCACCCTAGATGCTGACTGTTTAATACAGTTACACTAGAAAAGTGTCTTGAAATCAAAAGTTTTGCAGGGTGACTGCTAGTGCTTTATTACTCTCTCTCCCTACCTGTTGTTTTAGAAATACAGTGTGTAGCTGTCTCCCTGCAGATGAGAGAGGTGGTGCACGGGGACTTAATCGTTGCATAGTAGTGCAAGACGGGGTGCCAAGTACTTCCTGTTCAAGAAACCATTCCGAGCTCCACTTCTCCAATCTGCAGAGATGATTACAAACTTTCCCTAGAAAGGTATTATTGCTCACTTCATTTTTTTTTTTTTTTTTTTAAAAAAAAGCACACCTCTCTTACTCTAGTTGACACTTAGATTTCACCCAAGAGCACAAGTAAAAATCCAGTAGCTCAGAGAAGCTCTTCTGCTGTGCCCCATGTCACATACAGAAGGGTGTTGATTTCAGATTCTCAGGTACCTTTGGTATTTGGAGAGGCAGAAACTTCACTCTGTAATTCATGCATTATTCTAGATGTACCTGGTATAGTTAAAAACTGCAATGTTCAGGTACCCCCTACTCCGCTCCCTTCCCACCCCCCAACAGAAGATGTTAGTGTGTGGCACATGTTGGCACTCACAGAGCTTAAAATGCAGTTCTGCCTTTGAAGAAAAAGTTTTGTAGGGTGTTTGATATTATAGTGTGTTCAGTAGGCTTCAATGGTAACACTACATTGAGATGAAATTTCTTCTGTTGGCTGTAGTTTATATTAATTTCCCATTTTGTTTGTTTTTTTACAACCATAAAACACTCCTAAAGCAGTTTTTCTGTAATGTATATGCTATGTATAGGAGTTTATAGGTAAGTCATTTTTGTAAGTTTATATATTTTATGTAGCTATAACAAAATGTAATAGGCTGATACACTGTAAGCATTGTATCAGCATGAGTTACTCTAAAGAAGTGCGATATATCTCTTGTACCACATTTATGGTGGTTTGAAATTTTCTCCCCCAATGTAATATGTGGCGTAGAGGTGGCTTTCACAAAACCATAGCACTTAACCAAGCTGGTTAGGTTAGAGCAGTAGTTCTCAACCTTTGCAGGCTACTGTACCTCTGAAGCTGAAAGACCGCCGCTTGGGGCAGAAGCATGTAACTTAGCTTCACGAAGCTCCCTGTGGCTTGGTTGCTGCTACCTGTGGCTTGGTTGCCACTCCCTAATGCCAGCCCTGCACTTGCAACTCCCCTAAACCTCTTCTGCCACCCCTGTGTTGAGAAACACTGATCTAGATGAGTTGATGTACCCCTGGAACACATCTGAGTACCCCCAGTGGCCCTGGTTGAGAACTACTGGGTTAGAGTATGTTGTTTACCTTTTTACAAAAAGGTAATGATAGTTGTGTTACCACTGGACAATCAAGGGAGCTCTCTGTTCTCCGCTGGATGATCAGAGTTCGGGTATGTCTACACAACCCACTCCCCTTCCTGGGCTTCAGAGCCTGAGCTCCAGCCCGAGCCACAGCTTCAGAGCGTTGTCTGTACAGCTGTTTTTTAGAGCACTAGTGCAATCCCCACTAGCTGGCATCTGTCAGCCCTGGTTGGGAGCTTGCTTAAAAAGGCTGTGTAGACATACCCTTCATGTACTGAGCTTCGCACTTCAACTCAGGATCTTCAGGAGCTGGATCTTGGAGGTGGGTGCATACCTCTTGTGCAAGGGAAAAGGAACTTGAGCCATGAAATAGTAGTTCCTACTTATTGTGAGAAGTGACACTGAAGAGGAGTCATCTTATCCTTAAGCTGAGCTCCAGGATGTTAGTGTTGAGATTTGCTGCCTTTGGTGTGTCTGTGAGGTTTTAAGGGGAAAATGTAGCCTGAAAAGTGAGGAAGCTAAGATCTTGGGCCCCATGCTGCCTTGACTTTGCTTTCATTTTTGGTCAGTATGGCTTAGTCCTGCTTTGGGAGAAGCCAGTGGACAGTTGTGTGGGTTTGGGGAAGTTTCACAGTGACAATGGATGTGATATTCTCCCACTGGAACAAAGCATTGGAGTAAAAATGTCCCTGGCTTGAAACATTGGGGTAGATTTAAAAAGCCATGGCGGTTTTCACTTGAGATGCAGCATGTGCTGGTGGCACAAGTGACTTAATTTTAAAGGTGAGCCATTTCTTGTTGAGAGCCTGATTCATGAAGGTCGGGGAAAAGCGAACTTTGGTGCTGGATCACAAATCCCTTTTTAAACAAGTGCAACAAAACTATCTCAAACTTTTGTTGCTTATTTATGGTATGTATAACTTACGTGATTTCTTGTTCTGAAATGCAGCATGTGCCAAGGTATCTGATGTCTTCTCTTCTTGATGAAACAATTGAGGCAGTTGCAGCAGGTCTAAGCACAGCTGTATACCAGCGACCTCTGACACCACGGGCTCCAACCAGGCAGAAAAGAAAAACAGGTAAGGAGGATCAGATCCCTTCCAGGATTCCTTTTCTACAAAGTAAAAGGTTTGAGCGAACAAAGTATGAGACAAACTGAAAACAGTACAGCAGATATGTCTGTGTGCCTCCATGGTACTGCATGATTACATCACTCTAACGCTTTTAAAGAGAACTTGTATTCAGTTAAAAAACAGTGATGCACTGAAGCTGAGCTTTTATATCCCTGCCCTTCCAACTGCACTATTTAATTCCAGTTTAGGATTCTTTGCAGCACATCACAGCTTTTTCTTTTGTAAACTGGTTTGTAGTTTGTAGGGGAACTTTGCGGGTGTCTGTGTACACACACAGTTCTGTTCTTTATTCAAATACTTGGCTATGCTTATCTCTTCAGGTAGAAGGAAGAAAGCAGGCAAAAAAAGAACTCAGGCAAAGTCTTCTGTTGGAAAAAAGAGTTCAGGGACACGGATCAAGAGACATAAACGTCGAGTAAAGAGGAGAAAGGGGAAGAAGATACGAGTAAGTTCAGATGTTAGCTTATGCTGATATAAAATCTCTGCCATTACTTTAATTTCTCTGGTGTAATGCTGTAAATCTGCTTTAAGCCGTCACACACTAAATACATTGTCATAATGGCAGCAAGCATGCCTTGAATACAGGCAAATTATATACAACGTATATAATATAGTCCTAGGAGAATGATACTTAACAGAGGAGCTTTTTTCGTCTATTTACAACTCAATACTGTCTTCAGTAAATTTAGAACATAAGAGTGGCCATACTGGGTCAGGCCAAAGGTCCATCTAGCCCAATATCTTGTCTTCTGACAATGGCCAATGCCAGGGCCCCAGAGGGAATGAACAGAACAGGTAATCATCAAGTGATCCACTCCCTGTCGCCCATTCCCAGCTTCTGGCAAACAGAGGCTAGGGACACCATCCCTGCCCATCCTGGCTAATCACCATTGATGGATCTATCCTGCATTAATTTATCTAGTTCTTTTTTGAATCCTGTTATAGCCCTGGCCTTCACAATATCCTCTGGTACAATCTGCCTGGGACTTAACTATCTTGAGTTGTTTTGTATCATCTGCAAATTTTGCTACCTCATTGTTTACCCCTTTTTCCAGATCATTTATGAATATGTTGAATAGGACTGGCCCTAGTACAGACCCCTGGGGAACACCACTATTTACCTCTCCCCATTCTGAAAACTTATTCCTACCCTTTGTTTCTTATCTTTTAACCAGTTACCAGTCCATGAGAGGACCTTCCCTCTTATACCATGACCGCTTAATGTTGAGAGTGCTAGTGTTCCTACTGTAGCACTATATGAAAAGAGCTTCATCATGTTTCTGATCTGGACCAGTAGTGCTAGGGATTGAGTGTTCTTCCCCTAACTCTTCCATTGAAATCCCTGGGAAACAAGTTTCTTCACTTCTTCTGCAGTATGGGAGAATGGGAAGTTAGTCGTCTTGAAATAACTTCTAAGCATATTTGCGTGGCTTGCTGCCAAACCCTGGAATTAAACATACGGTTCACTGTATAAACTGAACCCTGCAGATTTCACACTACTCTCTTGCCAATGAACTGCCACTCTTGTTTGACATCAGTCCACGCTCACTTGAAATGTGAGTCTCCATCATCCTCTGTTCTAAGCCCACTGATTAAGCTATGGAATTTTTGCATCCATATCAAACTTAAGGGTATGTCTACACTGCAAGCAGTACAGTGTCACAACTGCAGCGCTGCAGCTTGTCATACTCTGCTTTAAGTGGTGGTGATTCCCTACAGTTACAACTTTCCTTTGCCACAGTCTTTAGAGTAGTTAAGATAATGGGGAGTTTGATAGCATCTCTTTTGAATGACAGACTCTTGTGTTAAGGTATTGTATTTCAGAAATGGAAATGACCACTCAAGTTAATGTAATATGTGCAACTTACCGAGTGTATATGTAAAATTACCCTCATCAACCTATGTAGGTTCCATTATACTGTCTGTAATACACTAAATAAAAATAGTAAACAATGCAGTCCCCCCATATCAGATGTACACTAGTGAGAGAAGTCAGGGCCTCTAACACAGAGCACACTCATGCCCAACACCTGCAGGCCTCGCTCATTCTTAACTTGCTTGCTTTGCAAACTTCACCCCAAATCGAAGTAAAATAACTTTTTGTAAACTGCCACATGCTTTTAGTGCCAGGTATCACCCCCTCTTCCCTCCTTGCACTTGTAGCTAATTTGGATGTTGATAGAAGCCTGTCTTACAATGCATAGTAGTCGTCAACTTTTTCTTAACCTTCCAGGTGAAAAATGAAGTTACTGCTCGCTCCCGTATTGCAAGAACTCTTGGCCTTGGTAGACCTGTACGTGGAGCTTCAATCCCTTCTGTATATAAACCGATAGAACCCTCACTTGGCCTTATGAGAGCAGATATTGGTGCAGCTTCTCTGTCTGTGTTTGGAGATCCCTATGAACTGGACCCATATGACAGGTAAGATCTTGGGATCAAGATCACAGATCTGATAATTTATCAGATGTTGTTTTTTAATGTGATGATATTTTAATACTAAATATCTGGATGCCTTCAAAATTAAATATTTCAAATATATGTTTTTGGCGGGAGGTCAGAATTAAGGCAAAGATTATGTCACAGAGGTCATGGAAGTCACAGATTCTGTGAATTCCAGAGATCTCTGTGATATTTTCTGCTTCAGTCCTGGGGCAGTGGAGCTGGAGCTGTCGGGTGGCAGGGGACCACCACACCTCTGAGCTGCTGTGGGGGACAGGTGCTGGATCACCCCCCACCGCTGCAGCAGGGCTCAGGCTTGGGGTTGCATCACCCCCTCAGTACCATTTTGTCACTGTTATTTTTAGTAAAAGTCAGGGATAGGTCACAGGCTTCCATGAATTTTTGTTTGTTGTCCATGATTTGTCCCTGACTTTTTTACTAAAAATAATGGTGACAAAATCTTAGCCTTAGTCATAATATTTACCAGTACACCTCTACCCTGCTATAACACGACCAGATATAACACAGGTTTGCGTATAGTGCGGTAGCAGCGTGGCTCCGGCTGCTGCAGGGAGCCCTGGGCCCCTTAAATCACTGCTGGAGCTCTGTCGCCCCTACCCCAGGGCTGTGGCAGTGGGGCTCTACCGGCGATTTAAAGGGCCTGGTGTTCCCCGCAGCGGCTGGAGCCCCGGAGCTCTTTAAATCACTGCTGGAGCCCTGCCACCCCGACCTTGATATAACGGGGTTTCAGCTATAACACGGTAGGGATTTTTGACTCCCCATGACCACGTTTTAGCGGGGTAGAGGTGTAATATAAAACTACAGACCAAAAGATGACTAATTTCAGACTTTTTAGAGGGGCCTGATTTTCGGAAATTGCTGAGGATATCCACCCTGTGAAAATTAGGACTTTTTAAGAAGTTTTAATGTTGGGCATACAGAAATCATTAGTCGCTTTTGTCATTTGTGTGTGAAGCTACTTAAGTGTCTTTAGAATGTGATTCTTGTTAACTAACTAGTGACTGACTGTGATATTCTTTAAGAAGTAGTTAGCAAATTTTGGGGGGTATAATGATGCAGTGCCTTGACTTTAAAAGTACAATGAATCTGTGGAGTTATATAGGTCTCCTCTCTCTTATTTCCCTTCAATTTTTAAACCTTGAATCAGAAGAAATCCCGCCAGATCATGTCAAAATGCCACTTCTGAGTCACTTATGTCATGAATAAATCTGAAACCCTTTTTTAAAGCATAATCTTAAATTGAAAAGCATATTTGACCATTGTCATTACAGGGATACTGCCCATTTGAAGTCTAATGGTCTTTAAATCTTTTCTAAAATATGTTTCAGATAAGACACCTTTCCTTGAATATCCCCCTAACTTTTGTAATTTTTATAGTTATGTTTACCTATACGTTTAAAAAAAAAAAATCTTTCCTGTTGCAGTTTGAGACACCATGCAAACAAGTATAAAGAACTATTGTATGCAAAACGTTAGGAAAAACGTTTCTTCCCTTTATTTTGGTTATGTTCTTTCAGGTCTAGTAGCCTTTACTGTGATGTCAAGAGTAGATAATTGTTTAAACAAGGGTTTTTAAGTTGACTGTTTCTCTTTGTGTGTGTTTGTGTCTGCAGTAATGAAGAGATTCCAGCCAACCCAGCTTCACCTGTGAGCGCCAAAAGGAGAATTCTTTCCCAGTCTGCATTAAGATCTCATCGGCCTGTGGCTAGACCCGTTTCTGTGGGACTTTCTGGGTAAGGTAGCCAAATTATTATTATTTGTTTTATTGTATAAAACAGACATTATAGAAGGAATCTGGGTCATAAGACTGAGTGAGCTTTTCTGGGTATCCAGAATCAGAGCACATTTTGGCCTTTCTTGGGCAGTTACTAAGGAATTATAACTAAGGCTCCGTGTTTGTCATGGAGATCACAGAAGTCATGGATGCGCCTGGTCTGGGGGCTGCCTGAGCAGCCCCCAAGCCAGGCACACTGGTTGCTGCTGGGGCAATCTTGGGCCCTCCCCTGCCCCCCAGCAGCAGGAGTTTGGGTGTTGGGGGGGTGTTGGGGTGCGGGGAAATGCTTACCTCAGGAGGCTCCCCAAAAGGGTGACAGGAACTCCCCTCCCTCAGCTCCTAACTCCGCATGCTGTCCCTGCCTGCAGGCACCACCCCTGCAGCTCCCATTGGCCATGGTTCCCAGCCAATGGGAGCTGCAGACCTGGGGCTTGGGGTGGAGCAGAGGCAGCACATGGAGCTAGGAGCTGGGGTTGCTTCCCAGGAGCTGGGTAGGGAGCTCGCCCCAGCCCCACCAACCCTTTGCCCCCACATGCACCTGAGGCACCCCCCGGGCCATAACCCTCCCCTCTTTCCCGAGCACCCCGCATGCCCCCCAGCACCTGCTGTGTCCCCTTATCATGCCCACCCAGCACCCCCCAGGGCCACCCTCCTGAGCTGCCCACACCCCCATTTTAGTCAGAGACATATAGTGAAAGTCATGGACAGGTCGTCACGGGCCAAGAGTTTTTGTTTGCCTGTGACTTGTCCATGACTTTTACTAAAAATACGTTACTAAAACATAGCCTTAACCATAACACAGTTTACACTAATAACAGTTCAGTTAATGTAGTTACATTGAGATACCTGCAGTTGGGTGATTTTTGTTGTTGAGTTGGCTTTTTTTGTTTGTTTTTTTTAAAGGCACTTAGCCTTGTGCTTTGAACTCAACATGCTTTCTTTGGCTGTTTTTCCTTGTGATTCACTCTGTCTCATTTTTATATCATCATTGCTTGCTCCTCATTCAGTAGATCTAACTAACATATATTGAAATTTCAAATTTGGAAGTTATCTCTTCTTGTTCTGACATAGTCTGGCCATTTTTTACTTTAAATGTTGCATTTTAAACATATGTCTGGGAGCACTGAGCAACCCTGCCGTCTTTCAATTAAAAATTGTGTCTGAGAAGTGGTGTGCACCACAAAAAAGGATCCTCATATTGCACTTCAGAAGAGTGGGCACATAAGTGGTTCTACACAATGTGGTGCAGCAAGCTGCATATAACCTGAGGAGGAGATCAGTAAACTAGCAGATGATTTGGGTGACTAATCTGTTTCCTCTGCCATTTGGTAGAGTTTAGAAGGAGACTGAGGAATGAGTGTTCACTTTCAACCTCTGCTTATATGTACTGGGCAGTCAATGATTCAGCTTTCCTCTGTTCAAATAAGCAGCAGAATATTTGGGACAGTATCCCTTTAATTAAACTAAGCAGGGATGGAATGCTGGAGCTGGGACATTCTGTTGCAGTTGAATGGAGGAGTTGGCTGAAGGAAATGCAGTGAGAGCTTCAGGATTCCGGTGTGTTGGTGGCGGGGGCGGGGGATGGGATGTAGGGAGTCCAGGGACAGATTAGGGGTATAAGTGAGAGGAAAAAGGAGAGTAAAAAAAACAAAACAACAAAACACTAGAGCAAGGAGAAAGCGAGTGTGAGGGAGGGAAGACTGGACGGACGCACGCGCGCGCGCACACACATCCCTCACTGGAAAAATAAGGGAGCTGCAGGTTGTCATCTCACTGCCCTGGTGGTATGATGGATTTACGTGGCCGCCTGTCTTTAGTTTATCTTGCTTGAATAATGTGGTTGTGCCTCTTGGCTATTTGGTATTTTTCTCCACTTTCCCACCTCTCGTTTGGAGGAAGAGGTTATGGGAAGTCTCGGTGATCCTGTGGGATGGCTTTAGGGGTTGCTTCTTGTTCAGAAGGCAGAATTATTTACCTGTAATTCAGCATCTCAGAAGACATCACTTGACTGGATTACTGCTCATCTTCCCATCAGAGCTGGGAGGCAAACATTTTTACACTGTGTGGTAGTTCTGTCATATAGGCATATACTTCTGGCATAAATAATACTTTAAAGGTTGGACTGTTGTTTGCTTTGTGCTCATCATGAACTGATGTGGAGTGCCCCAAAAGACACTGAGGCATTGGCACTTGGTCTGTCCTTCAGATATGCCTACTGGTGCCTCATTGAGCCAATAATACTTGAGAGTTATGGAAGTTTTAGAAACAAGACCCAAGAGTGTAGGCATCCAGTAAAATGATGTCTCCAGAGGAGACAAAGTATAGGTAAGTAATTTCCCTAATGGTTAGGTAATGCAGGGAGAGGGCCTGGTATTGCCTATAGTTGAGTCCATTAATATGACTCTTGGATTTAATTTATCATGCACTCCGGTTCCTTTACAATAGGTGCCCATAAACCATTAAGATAACTTAAGTAAATTCTTTGAGATAGTAATTTTAGGTCTGCTGAGAAGTAAACTGATAGTACTGCTGGAATGGGGAGGAAAGGTCGAGATAGACCAGACCAGCTATGATGGGAGAAATCCTTATGGTAAACTTCTGAATGACACATTATGGTTATTAAAAAATATTAGAAAATGTGTAGTTTTTCAAACAACTGAGTGACACTCCCAAGTATTGTTATTTCAGGTGTCCACTGTGGTGGCTGAAGACATTTGGCTTTAATTCTGATCTCATGTAGCACAGCATACCTAAGACATGCAGGTGTCTGATATAACCACTCACTTTGCCATTATATGGCACCAGTCCAGAGAGTAGGTATTTTGACCACCTCTCAGCAGAGGGAGGCAGAAGCTGAATGCCTTTTGTGAAGCTAACTCCTGTAAAGGGAACTGTACTGGCTGAGCACACCAGTCTTTTGCATGCCCCCAATAGCTGATCTTAGTTGTAACATAATCCATTTGTATAGTCTGAGAGCACTATAAAGGGAAGAAAATGTAACCCTTCTGTAACATGCAGGAGAAGTGTGCCTGTCTTGATTCCTGATCAAGAAACCGAAGCTCCCCCTGCGCCTGACCTGTTGGGAAGTATCCTGTCTGGACAGAGCCTCCTAATGATGAGTGGGTCTGATGTGGTCATCAACAGAGATGGTTCACTAACAGCAAAGAGGGCAGGTGAGGGTTTGGCTTCTCAGTTCTTAATTAACTGTTTGGTGTTTAGTCACATGGGTCTCTATCCTGCAAACACTACATATGTGCTTAACTTTGAGTATATATATAAATGTTTACGGGCTCAGAGCGGTAGGTACTGACTAGAGTTTTTGACATGTATACCCATGCTTTTGTTTTTAATTGCATAGTGATAAGGTCATTGGAATAACTGGTTTAATGGGAGGTGGTGGTTGTCACCTGTATAAGCAGCACTCTACCAAATTCGCAGTCTATTTTGCTCAATTTCATGGTCATAGGAATTTAATAATCATACATTTAATGATTTCAGCTATTTAAATCTGATATTTCATAGTGTTGTAATTGTAAGAATCCTGACCCAAAAAGGAGTTTGTGTGTGGGTGTGTGTTTGGGGAGGAGGGGAGATATCACAAGGTTGTAGTAGGGGGTGTTGTGGTACTGCTATCTTTACTTCTGTGCTTCTGTTGATGGTGGTGCTACCTTCATTGCTGGAGAGTGGTGGCTGCTGGCTGGGAGCCCAACTCTGAAGACAGAGCCGCTGCCATCAGCAGCCCAGAAGTAAGGATGGCATAGTATGGTACGGTATTGTCCCTTACTCCTGCGTGGCTGCCTGCAGAGCTGGGCCCTCAGTAAGCAGCTGCCACTCTCTGGCCATCTAGCTCTGAGGGCAGCACAGGAGTATGGGTGGCATGGTATGGTATTATCAGCCTTACTTCTGTGCTGCTGCTGGCAGGGCGCTGCCTTCAAAACTGGACACCCAGCCAACAGCCACTGCTTTCTGGCCGCCCAGCTCTGAAGGCAGCGCAGAAGTAAGGGTGGCACTACTGTGACTCCTCTGAAATAACCTTGCAAACCCCTTCCGCCCCTACAGTTCCCGTTTGGGTCAGAACTTCCAATTTGAGAAATGCTGGTCTCCCCATGTGAAATCTATATAGTATGGGATAAAAGCACACACAAGGCCATATTTCACAGTCTGTAACATGTTTTTCATGACCGTGAATTTGGTAGGGCCCTATATATAAGTACTTTGCTGTAGCTGTTTTGTCATTTGCCACAACTCTCAATGAATTGGATGAAGCAAAGAGACCTTAAAACCCAATTTTCCTGAAATTTCACATGCTTACTGCCTTCTTATTTGTGAAATACATGGTGAATGGTATGAACAGACAGCTCAAAGTACAGCGATGTGGAGCTGGGCAAGAAAATTAAATTAAATACTTGGTAGAGTAGTTGCTGTATTCGTATATTCACTCTCCTGACTTAATCATTCTTATCTTGGAAAATCTGTTCATATTGAAATCTTAAACATAATTCTTAAAACTAATTATCCTTTAATTCCCCACATATCACTGTCCACATATGTTAATCAGTCTCTGGCTAAAAGTTTAGAAGCAGTCTTATTATATGGCACTTTGATGTTTCCAAGTGCACTTGCTACTCTACTAGTGATATTTGGTTGCCACAAAGACACCATTGTCCAACATAAGCCTTGAGCATTTACTAAAATGGTACCGCGTGTGGTGGCTTGCTGTTGCCAAGGATGCTTCCATAGGCAAAAATGGAAGATTAAGACTGGTACAGAGTTAATGCTCCTTTCATTTTAGAGTAAAAAGAGTAAATGTTGAAAAGATGCTTTTTCTTTATGTTTTAGTTCCGTCACTGCAGAGAAACTCACTTAGTGACTTGAGGGTAGAAGATGGATCAGGAGAAAATCTTCAACCAAGTACATTGCACTCAGGGACCACAACAAGCAGCTCCAGTGCAGAACCTTCAGTTTCGTTGGGGCTGAATCCTCGCACCAGACCCACCTCATCAAGCTTATTTTCAACATCATCCTCATTAAGCAGGTTCAAGAAGGCAGTGAACCCCACAGAGACCACTGGAAGAGCAGCTGTTAGATTAGAATATTCAATGACTCCTAGATCTGTTCAGACTCTCAGTGTGGCAAATCCGAGCAGACCTGGTCTAAAATCAGATGAAATGCCTAGATTTAATGGGGATTCTAAACATGCAGTGCCCTCTTGCTCCACATCTTTGAAGCCCTTCAACAGTAACTCTAATTTGAGTTCAAAAAGTGTAGCTGTGAGACAGCTGCTAAAACCAGCAGCTCCCAAGAGGATAGATATCTCTGAGCTTCCCAGGATACCAAAGATTAAAAAGGAAATCGTCAGCAGGCATTCAGAATCAGAACCTTCGGGGAACCAAAGCTGTGACATCCCCAATTCCTGTATAACCCAGCTGACTGGCAAAGGGAGCACTAATCAGTCAGGAAAAGGTAGCAAGATGGAAAACAACAAGTCAAATACCAAGGAATCTCAACAACAGACACACACAAGTGGAGGCTCTTTTTCCACAAATACAGGTGTCTATGGAAGTACAACATTGTTGGGGTCATCAAGGAGTAAAGGTGTAAGCTCTTCTTTTGAGAGCTTTAAGATTAATATCCCTGGAAATGCAGGGCATTCCAGCAGACTGTCTAATCCTGGGTTTTGTAATACCTTCCGCCCTGTAGACAACAAAGTGCAACAGAGAGAGAATCCTTCCCCTCTCTTCTCAATTAAAAAACCAAAGCAGATCAAAAGCGAAATATTATACGATCCCTTTGATCCAACAGGCTCAGATTCAAGTTCAACTAACAGCAGTCCTGAAAGGCTTGTCTCAGGAGTGCCACTAACAAACATCACCAGAACCATTTCGATTGAAAGTCCCAGAATTCAAACATTTCAAACTGTGCGTCGTTTTACCCCTTACACGTTAGAAAATATCTTTGGATCGGGTGCTGAATCATCTGATGTTCCATCAAGTAACACAGAGTCTCATGATGATGTGACAATAGAGGGGAGGATTGTGGAACAGATCTCTGATACTGAACAAGAGAAAATGGATGAGGAAGAATCTCAAAGCAGACCCTGTACTTCATCTGCAGTCAAACGAACTTCTAACCTGGAGTATTTAGAAGAAGAAAGTAGAGGAAGTCCTAGGGTGTTCTTTGACGTGGAAGAGCTAGCTAGAGCTAATGTGAAGCTGGAGCCAGATAGCCACTCTAGTAATGATGGGCAGGAAAAAATCCATAAAAGAGAACAAATGGAGAGAGAGTCACGTTCCCGATCCCGGTCAAACTCCAGCTCCCGAAGCCGGAAAAAATTGAAAAGAAAAAAGGCAGTCCTCAAAGAATATAAGAGAATCCCATCAAGGTCCAGGTCGAGAACACGCTCGAAGGAAAGAAGCTCCAGGTCCGCCTCTTGGTCAGCTGAAGAGGACTACAGCAAAATGCACAAATTGAAATCCAAGAACAGGAGGTCATCTAGTGATCGTTCCAGTAGTCATGAACGATCGAAAAAAAAGAAAGCAAAGGATAAAACGAAAGACAGAAAACCAAAAGGTTCCTGGTCCAGGGACAGAAAGAAATCCAGGTCACGCTCAGGGAGTCCTGACAGCTCTTCTTTTGAGTTTTATGAAAGCCGAAAAAAGAAAAGGCGATCTGGTTCTCGGTCAAGAGGAAGAGAGCGTTCCCGATCAAATAGCACTGAGAGAACTAAAAGGCGGAAGCACAGGAGAGAGAAAAGCTATGAGAGATATGATAAAAAAGATGGTAGCTCAAGGCCAAGGGAGAGAAAGAGATCAAGATCCAGGTCACGGGAAAGGAGAAAATGGAGATCTAGGTCGCCCTCTGTATCGAGGTCCAGGGAGCACAAAAGCACTAAATCTAGGGGGAGAAGGCCACGATCTAGATCACGCTCCAAGGAAAGAAAGCACAAGCCAAAAGAGGGGTCATCGCTTTCTCCTCCAGAGAAGGATCAGAGGTCATCAGATGACAATGTATCCAGTGTTTTTGGACATTGTCATTCTTTGAAACAAGAGCTGGAAGAGCCAGTGCCAGAAGACGTTTCCTTAAACCTCCAATCAGCCATCATACCTGAAAAGGAGACTCCGAGAGAGACTGCTGTACAACATGAAAATGCTCAAGAGAGTGCAGAGATGGAGCAGATCTCTGAGGAATTTACAAATGAAGCTGCCCCCCCGCTGCCAGAGAACACAAGTTTTCTTGCTTCACATGACAGTATAGATGCTTCCCTTGAGAAGGAATTAATAGATGGGACTGATTCAGCTGTGGTTAGTAGCCACAGTAGTGTGAACCTGGAGGAGACGGCAACTAAAATAGCAGATATTGAAGAGTGTCCATCTCTAATAGAATCACCTCAAGAGAAGGAAGTTATTGTGCAGGATGAAAGTGAGGCAACACCAACCCAAAGCTTATCTGAAAATAAAGTTGCATTGTGTGTGAAAGATGCTAATGATGAGTGCCCTGTATTAGGTAAAAAAGCCAATGATGTAAATAAGCCTGAGCAGGAGGCAGTACCTCAGGGTCCTGTGTTGAAAGCTAAAACACTTGTGAAAAGGGTTACATGGAATTTACAAGAGGAAGAAAGTGATGCATTGTCTGCTGAAAAAACACCAAGTAAGTTTTTGTTTTTTTTACCCAAAAATAAAAAGTCATAACTAAGGATATAATTTGATCACAGATTCCGTGACTTTAGCAGATCTCTTTGACTGCTTCGGCTCGGGCTTCAGCCCCATCATGACCATACTATGATTTTGTACATTTTTACTATGACTTCTCTGTGAATTTTGCCTAATTTTACTGTGACAAAATCATATCCATAATCTTAATGCACTGAGTATGTTGTCTGTAAGGGACCACGTCAGTGAAATAGAAAGCTGTCTTTCACTTCTGTAGTGAAACTCTGAAGAAAAGTCATTGTCATAACTGTGTATGTCTGCCCTACAAGCAGCACAGCTGCAACTACACGGCATAGATAGTTGCTACAGTTATAGAAGAGGTTTTTCCATTGCTGTAGTAAACCCATCCTCTTGAGAGGCAGTAGCTAGGTAGTCAGAAGAATTCTTCCATCAGCCTGGCTGCATCTACTTGGGAGATGTGGGGGTAGGGTTAGATAAATTACATCACACAGGGTGTGAAATTTTTCACAGCTGTGTGTGATGTAGCTGGGTCAATCTAATTTTTAGGTGCAGACCAGGTCTCTCATTGTCTAAAGTGACCAGCTCTTCACTCTTGTTAGCCCTGCAGAGCTAACACAGCTAAGAGGAATGTAACTGGATTTTGTTCCTTCTTGTGCATCAACTGAATTATTTGACAAGTTCCAATCAGTTATACTTGTTCAAACCCAGTAAAACAATAATCTTGCACAAGTGTCTCTTGGCTCATAATTGAAAGGCAGTGAGATTGTTCAGGTGTAGCCACAGAGCTTCTTTGTCCTGCAAAGCCTCAGTGCTGGGTATGATTGTGATGGAAGGAATCCAGCTGGACTCGGAGCCCAGGTTGAGTTTGCAAGACTAGGAGAAAAATCCATCTTTTCACTGAGCACATGTGATATGGAAATCATTGAGACAATGTGAACATAGGGCCGTCCCTGTGAGGCTGTTAAACCTCTTACAGAGGAGAACTGCATCACAAATATCTTACTGGGGCATGATTTTCAAAAAGTGATGAGCAGCTTCTAAAGTTCAGGTGTTCCAAGCTGGTCACCCAAAATCACTAGTTACTTTTGAAAATGTGGGCTGGTGTGTGTAATCAGATTTTCTTTTTGCATCTGAAAATCCTCACTTAACAGAATTTGTGAAATATAAAATTGGTCACTGCACAGAATTCTTTCTTAGCCAGTCACATTGCTAGATTTTTGCTTTTCTTACAGCTCACTTTGTACTTGTGATGTGTTGGGTTTATCGCTGTTCTTAAATGCCTTTTTTTTTTTTTTGGGGGGGAATTTTAGGGGTGCCGTTTTACAAACTTCAGAGAGCAAAGGAAGGGGCCTGGAAAGCAGAGGACTTGAGCCAAACATTAAATCAGGTGCAGTTAAATGAGCCTCCTCCAACCAATTATATGATTCCTGAGCCTATGTTTCCTGATCTAGATTCCTCTCAGGTTGGTTCCCACTCCAAAAGCGAAGTGTCATGGAAGGCCATTCCACCTCATCCGTGACCTCATTGTGCCCCGTCCCTTCCTTTGCGTGTAGTACATTCCATACAGCCCATGCGCTTCAGCAATCCAGTAACTGCGTATTCCTTCAAATGGTCCTCACACTTAGATTTAAAAATCAAAGTTCATTCCTTTACTTTGCAATATACTTATAACTTCTGCTTACCAGCATTTATTTGCCCCCCCAAATCTTGCTTTTGGGGAACAAATTGTCTTGCTGTAAAACCCAGCTTTTTGGCCACAGTTCATACTATACATGCTTGTCCATCTGTGCTGCTCACCTGTGAGAAGTTGAGTAGGAATAGTTCTGGCTGCTGGAGCACAGAAGTCTTGCTGTGGGATGGAAACTCCAGGCCTTTTGACTTAAAGAAATGTTTAGCAGTAAGTCACTTCTCTGTTTCAGTAGATAAAAGCTGCTTTTAAATTCCCTAAACTCTGCTTTTCTGCACTGTGATATCAAGAAGCGTTTGCCAAAGAGTGTCTCTATTTCACAGGTATACAGTCAAAACATACCTTTGACACCACCTCTGCCCTCAAGTCTGCCACCCTATGCACCAGTCAGTCAGCCCACAGTTCAGTTCATAATGCAGGGGAGTCTTCCTCTGCTTGGCTGTGTGGCAGGACAGAGTTTGACTCCAGAGCCAGACAGCCTGGCTACGGCTTCTGAACCAGGAAATCAGACTGCTTCAGTTGGAGACGTGGAAGAGAGAATCAAAGCACCTAAACCTCCTCTGGATAAAACAAAAAATGAAGAAGTGAGTGAAAGCCCTGAGTTAACATATATCTAGAGTTGTGTATTCAGGCTGTCCCAATCCCACTGAGGCATTTGTGTGTTGTCATAAATCATGAGCAACACTTCCCTGGCTTATCAGTATAATTAGAAATGAGAGATGAATGAGATGTTCTGTTTTGTTTAACTTGCTTTAGGGTCACAAATATTATTTCATGCCATGTGACTTCACTGTCCCTACTGCCACAGAGTGACTAACTTTGCTTTGGATCACTGTGCTACCAGTGGACACTGGACCAGGCTCGTCTTTGGTTTATCTGGGTCTTCCTCTTTGTGACAACTTTTTTGTGTCAGACCCCTTCCTCGGTCTCTGCCCTAATTAGTTTCACTCTGCAGCTTCTGCTAGACCACTGTAGCAGACCTCTGCGGTAGCTGAATGCTCTTAGAAAGAGGAGGTGAGGTTCTTTTTCTGTATAGCCACCTACCCCTCTCCCCTGCCCATCATAGTGAAACTGACTAGGACTGCATCAATTTCTTGCTTTTATTTGTCGGCATCAATTTCTCTGCGAGGGAGTTTGAGTGCAATTTAAAACATTGGGATGCTTGACCTACTGCCAAATGGTAAATTCCTGAAAGCCAGAATGTTCAAACTTGTATAAATACCTGAATTCATTCCCTTCTGTTTTGAAATGGACATAATTTGGGTACAGCAGAAATCTAGATCCTTTAGTTAGAGACTCATAGAAATGTAGGGCTGGAGTGGACTTCAGGAGGTTATCTAGTCCATCCCCCTTTGCTGAGGGAGAACAAAATTATACCTAGACCATCCCTCACAGGTAGTTTCTCACTTGTTCTTAAAAACCTCCAGTGACACAAATTCCACAGCCTCCTGCAGTAACACATTTTAGTACTTAGCAGGAAAAAGTTTCTAATAATAAGGATAACTATCTAACATAACCTAATTTCCTTTGCTATAGATTAAGTTCATTACTTCTTGTCCTACCTGCATTATATCCACTGCCACTGCCTTGATGCTGAGTTGGATTTCTTGATTATATTCACTATCTATCTTTGGGCCTGTAATAGTTATTAACACCTATGTGCAAGTCCTAAAAATCACTTCTTCTATATTTACTGCTGAGTCCATAAAAAAATGGCTTACTAACACTGAAAATCCGTGACTGAGCCGCAATTTTTATGTAATTTGAATTCAATTATAACAGAAGAATTGTAAGCTGCTTTTGATGTGATTTTTAATACTTTCTCTTGGAGACCTCTCTACTACCCATCTCTTCTGTGTAATGTTAGAGCTATTTGAAATTGAAGTATTCTCTTCCCAGCTACGATTTGCCTTCATAAACAATCTCAGAGCCTTTTAGGTACTTTTTTTTTTTTTTAATCAATGGATGGATGCTTCACATTCAAGGCTGCTGGATTAGGGAGGTTAGTCCAAAAAAACCAAAACAATTGAATTGAGGAATGCCTGTCAAAATACAGTAAAACCCTAATTTTTCTCAGAGTAATTCAGCACTGAGCAGGGGTTCACTGGAGCAGGAATTGTAGTTTGCACAACGTGTGACTTTCATTCTAGTTCACTAGAAGTGGGTTTCACTTCACTTGTAACTCTAAGTCTTAAAACAAATCTTCACTTTGTCAGCTGACTTTTTTAATAGGGCTGGACTCAGGAGGTTGCTTACAGATAATCTTGGGTTACTCATTCTTCATTTGTGCTTTGTAGTATATGAAGAAACTCCACATGCAGGAGAGGGCTGTGGAAGAAGTGAAACTTGCCATTAAGCCCTTTTACCAGAAAAGGGAGATTACCAAGGAGGAATACAAAGATATTCTCCGAAAAGCCGTACAAAAGGTAAAAAAAATAAAATAAAAAATAAAATGTTGACTTTTAAAACAGAAGGGGAACTGCAGACAGTTAGGTGTCAAAGCTTGGATTACATTTATAAGCCCTTGTAGTTGCATGCTGTAACAGAGTGGCAGATTCTAGAACTCTGCATGGTATCTTTCAAAGCTTTGACATAAGAACTAGGTGTTTTAGGCAGGGCTGATAGAATCACCTGTTAAAGTTCTGTGACACTTCCTATTTTAATACTCTGTTTTTTGGTTGCGAATAACTTTGCCAAGCTTTAACTAGTTGGGCTGAGATTTTCCAAGTTGGGAGTCTGCCTCAGGCTGAATTTTCTTTGGAAAATTTCAGCCAAAAGAGTCTCATTTCCAAGAATGAGTTAGAGAAGTATACGTTGGTTTTTCTCCTCCTAAATTCTGTGATCTTTTCTTGGAACAGCTCATGTCCCCAAGCTTTGGAGCAGGGACTTGAAATTTGGCAGGAGATCGCCTTTGCATCAACGATGTGCCTTTTGCCATCCCCCTGAAAATCTGCCCAAGTTGTGTAAGCCTTTGAAAAACCACAGTTCGTGCATACTTGGACGACTTTCGTTTTAGCTTCTAAAATGGAAGAAGAATCTAACTTCACTGAGCTAATTTGAGCCTCTCTCAGCCTCTCTTAGTGCTGACCAGGCTGCGCATGCACCATCCCCACAGAGTGGCTGAGCATGCTCCCTCCAGCCCAGGGCTCCAGGGGCAAAGTCAGACTTTCCTTGAAATGGTTGCTCCCAACTGCTCTGGGGTGGGCAGGGCATTGGCAGTGAGAGCAGGGAGCCTGTCTCTTGTGCACTCTGTGACTCCTCCCTGCTGGCATCTGTGTAACTTGGAGGAAGCGTCTGATTCAAATACAGAGCAAATAAAAGTGGACTGGGGAAGAGCAAGGTTAGATTCAGACTTGGAGTCTGAGACTGGGATGGAATGGTTGGGGGAGAAAAATTGGCACAGGCTGGGAAGAGTCTGAGATTGGGAGCTGCTGGGGAGGGTAGGCTGAGACTGGTTGGGCAAGGAGACAGTTTTGAAACCAGTGGGAGGGAGACTAGAACTAGGAGCTAATGAGGGAAATGGAGGGGTGAAGGACAAGAGTTGGGGGTGGACCATTGATATTGGATGAGGAGACTGGGCTGGCTAGGCTGGGCAAGGAGCCAGGGATGGGATATGTAAAAGGAGGCTGAAATTGAATGAGAATGACTGAGAGTGGGAGTCAGTGAGGAGGAGGCAGGAGAGAGTGGACTAGAAACTGGAAGGAGGGAACTGGGAGAGGGAGAGACTGGCAGTGTGTGGGAGAGAGTGAGATTTAGGGAGTTTGGAGACAGTTACTAGGACCGATAGGGCAAGGAGACTGGGGACTGATGAGTGGAACTGCAGATTGATGGGGGGGAAGGTGAACGGTACTGGAATAGGGAGCCAGGGATATGTAAGAAACTGGACTGGGACAGGGTAGAAGGGATCAAGCTTGCAGGGAAACAGGCAAAATAGTCTGTGCCTACTAGATGATACTCACCTCCAGATTCTGGAATAGAATCAGAGATTCCTGAGTCTCGCCATTTCTCTGCTGTCAGCAAATATCAGTGAATCCTACTGGCACAGTATGTGTCTCATCCTAGTCTAAGTGCTGGTCCCCATAGAGAGTGACAACTTACTACTATCAGGTAGTCTATTAGGTCTGTGCAGTTGATGTAAAGGTTTTAACCCTGCTGTTGACCCATGGGAGTGTGTACATGATGCCGTGTAATTGAATTTCTATACTTTGAATTTGCTTTGTTGCAAAACCTAGTAAATTACACACAGACTACATTTTAAAAAAACATTAAGGTTGGAAAGTCAAGTACTCATTTAGGAAATGTCAGAATTTAGGTTGCTTATGCAACCTGAATTCAGCCCTTTTGTGTGGATTCATTATGATGAAGCCTTTAATTACATGATCATGCAGCACAGTGCTCAGTTCTTGAGCAACTTTTAATATGTTTACTGTTCTGTGTGGGGCTTTAGACCTTATTTGTTGCTCGCTAATCAAATTCTTCTTCCAAGACACAATTATTAATTTCCTCATGGGCTTTAATGGCATTCATTAGAATAGTATCCAAGTGCTTCACAAATATGATCTTCATAATACCTCTGTGTAGTGGTGAGTGGTATTATCCCCATTTTGCAGATAGGCAATTGAGGCACGAGAAGCCAAAAGAATCCACTATTTTGAGTGCCCAATTTGAGAAACCAAGGAGCTGATTTTTTTCAGAGTTCTTAGCCTTATATAGCACTTCATACATTCAAAGCACAGCCCTGTTGACTTCATGCTCAGCACTTCTGCAAGTCAGCTACTCTGAAATTAAGGAACACGTAATTATAGATCACCTGTGAAAAGTTTGGTTTAAGTAACTTGACCAGCATTACTGAGAAACTCTGTGGCAAAGGCAGGGATGGAATCCAATTCTCTAAGGTAGTATTCAACTGCCTTAACCATGAGACTGTCCTTCTTCCTCTTCCTTCAGTCTCCTGATTCCTTCATTGCACACATTCCAACTTCTGCAAACATTTAAGCTGGGGATCCTTCAGACAACAGGCTGCTTCACTACACAACCATGATTCATTGCTAGAGCAGATCCATCCTGCTCCCTGAATGAGGCAGGAGGCCTGTGGAACATATAATATGTGGATCATGAATTTAAAGACCATATCAAATGCATAAACACAAGGGGGCTGAATTAAGGTTGCACAGGCAACCTGAATTCTGGCATTTCCTAACTTTTGAGCATTTGACTTTGCAACTGTAAAATGTTCTTCTAAATGTAGCTTTTTGTATTTTTTATTTTGGGTCACTCTGAGTCAGGATTTTGAATTCTGCATAGACATGCAGAGATTTTTGCCAAGCCACTTTGACATTATGTCCAATAAGCTTCATTGTAGGTACAAAAGAGGAGTCAGAGTCTTTCTGAAATGATGAGAATCATGCTCCAGTGACAGAAATCCTCCAGGGAAAACCTCAGAGGAGCCTTTCTGCAGAGCAAGCTTAGACTGACATCGGTGTTCTGTTATCTTTGAGTTACCACTAAAGCCAGCTAAAGGATAGACTTGGAGTGCACACAGTGCTATATGCTGTCTGCTCACATGTAAATTTTTTATGCTTTTTATCAGCTAGTCTTTCATATTACACAATGAATGCATAATTGGGAAAGCAGGTCTGAAGTACAAGTGGTAGTTTGATACCTGTTTCTCACCCTTCTGGACACTTGTAACAATATTTATTAACTGAATGACCCCTGGTTTTTTGCCCTGTAGATTTGTCATAGCAAAAGTGGAGAAATCAATCCCATGAAGGTGGCCAATTTGGTAAAGGCATATGTTGAGAAATACAAACATATGAGGAAACACAAGAAGACAGACACTGAAGAAGATCTGCACGAAATGGAGAATTGAAGTAAGACCCATCATGAGACAAATTGGGGTTATTCTGGCCAAGGACGTTATTCTGGAGGGAATAAATAGCCTGCAGTTGCATCTCATTGAAAAGAAGACGTTAAGAAGCTGGATGTAATAGGATTTGTCTGCCGAAGGAAGCTTGAATTGTTTTCCACGTGGGAATAGAATTTCTTGTCTTGCATGAACTACAGTTGTAGATCCAAATGACAGAAATCAAATGCCGCCAAACCAGCAGCATAGTTCAGCGGAGACTTAGAAAATATTAAACTTTGGGGGCTCTCAAGTTGACAGTTTTTAGGGTTTACTTTGATCACATTTTTGGTCTGTGCACCTGTCTTGCTAACAGTTTAAAACTGGACACCATTTTTATATTCAGTACATAAAGAGAGATACTGTTTCCATTGTGTTATTTATCAAACTATGGATTGTCTTTAAAAACTTCTCATACGTTGATTTAATACTTGAAATGTGGTATTTTTAGCCTGCTCGATGGTGAGTGAAACTTTGACTCGCTCTCAGTCGCTCAGGAGTTGCAAAAGTGAGCTAACCTTTATAAATTGTCTTCAGAAAACACTGCTCAAGATGTGGCATTTATTTACATTCTGTTGAAGTATCTTGTTAATGAGAATCTTAATTTTTTTGAAGGGGGGCAGATTATGTTGCAATTTTGTAAATAATGTGCCGATGGCTGTTTTTGCTTTTTACTAAGCTGCCTTTCAGAGAAAACAAAGAGCAAAGATTGTGAATTTTCAGTAACAAGCTTGAGGAATGGGAGGGAACGATGTACAAATCAAAAATGTGACAGAATTTATAAAGTTATTTTGAATGGTTTTAGCCATGCAGAAAGTGTCATTTATTTGTCCTTATCCTTGCATCTTACTTTCAGTAGCTGTTCTGTATAAATCTCCACTCTTGGGTCTTAAATAGAGCCTGAGGTATCCTTTTAAGGCCTGGACTACATCTAAATATTAGATTGACCCAGCTACATCACTCAGGGGTGTGAAACGTTTCATACCATCTGCAGAGTAATTAGGTTTGCCTAACCCTTTGTGTAGCTATGGATGGTTTGATGGAAGAATTCTTCTGTTGACCTAGTTACCACCTCTTGGAGAGGTGGAATACCTATATTGATGGAAAAATCCGTTCCTTCGATGTAGGAAGTATCTACGCTATGGCTACAGTGCTATAGCTGTTCTGCTGTAGTGTAAACATACCCCTTGTGTTGGGTGTGTAATTTCTTGAATTAGTATGTTTCCTATTTTTAGGATGGCTGGTGCTCACATTATTGAGGTACAGTACATGTAATGAGTTCTGTACACCTCAGATGTCTTCATAATAGCAATGCTTGTCCCCGGGTACTGCAGAATCAGGCTGATGCAAATCTTTTCCAAGACAGATGCCTAGAAAGTAATGGCTGACGAGTGGTTTAGGGCGTTGTTTTTTGGGTGGGTTTAATATGCTGAACTGATCAGTGTCCATGTTATTGTTTGGGAAGGGGAGGGAATTATATGTAAGGAAATGATTAGGCTACAGATAAGGAAAGGACTCTCACATAAGAATTAGAATGTAATATACATGACTGTAAGAAGCTGTGGAAGGTAGGTGTAGTAAAAGTTAAGACGAATGCTTATCTAACCTCTTGGAGCATATTTGGATACACTGTGCCTTACTGATGGTGGGTTCATCTGCCAAGAACAAGGCACCCTACAGGTGGTGATATTATTATTATTATTTAATATATAAATCTGAGCCTTTTTTTTTTTTTTTTTTTTTATTTTGGCCAAGGTGTTTAACTAAAACCTCACATGTGACGGAACTTCCTTAGCCGTTCTTATATTGCCCTTCTGAATATCTTCAGCTATCTTATCTTTCCAGTATTTACCTTGGGCTTTCTTTTCCATCTGAGCTCTGTGGTTGGGTCGTGATTCGGAGTTGCTATGTTACTATTTGATTTTAAAATATGAGACATTCCAGGTAACACAGGGTTTTACAATGTGTGTAAACAGCCTGGATTTGTGAGGATAATTGCTTAGAGTACAGTACGCCAGCAGTTCTCAAGCGGGGTCTGGGCCCCCTGGGGAACCCTGAGCAGGTTTCAGGGGGTCCACCAAAATAAAACAAAGAGCAGGGCCAGCATTAGACTTTATGGGGCCCAGGGGGCCCAGAAAGCTGAAGCCCAATCCCTGCCACCCAGGGCTGAAGCGGAAGCCTGAGCAACTTAGCTTCGCAGGGCTGCCTGTTGCGTCGGGCCTCAGGCCATTCCCCTGCTTGCTACCCCCTAGTGCTGGCCCTGGCTTTTAATCTGTATGTGCAGAAAAACAGTTGTGGCACAGGTGGGTCATGGAATCTTTATGGTATGTTGCGGGGGCCTCAGAAGGAAAAAGGTTGAGAAGCCCTGCAGTACGCTACCCTTTTATGCCTTCATTAGCCTTGGTAATTGGTATGTGTATGTAACTAGAAGCTGATTTTGGTTGACTGCAATAGTAGACAAATTAAATGATTGAAATTTTCAAAGCTCACTAAGGCATCTAGCCACACTACTTCCAATAATTTTAATGCAAATTGTGTGGCTGAACACCCTAGTTGGCTCTGAAAAAATCTCAGCCCATGTTTTTTTAAGTCCATAGGCACTGCCGCCAGGGGAAAAGGGGGAGAGAGGTCTTCTGTCCTTCTGACCACTTCCCAGAAAATAGCAGCATTCACTAGCTTGTAGATGATCCCGTCAGCACAGCTGCAGGGCTCATGCACGGCTCTCAGATCTGGTCTCCCTTTTATTTGTTTCAGCTCTACATGAAAGAGTGAACATTCTACTTATTTGAATAGGATATTGACCCATTATTAGAAAAACACCCCCAAACCCACAGCTTGTTAGGCACATTTTTATTCCCCTTGCTGCAAAGCCTTTACTTTGGTCCTATAGTTCAGGGCCATATGGAAGCAAAAGAATATCTGGACAAAATATTGAAGTGAGCTCTTGTTCTGAACTCGAGCTTGTAGATTCAATCATTATGTTGGGTGCATATGTACTCTGTGTAACTACTTTTCTGATGAATTGATCACTAAAATGTTCTCACTGGGGATATTGAGATGTAAATATTGCTGCCAGACTTTCATAAAAAAAAAAATGTGGACTTTTAAAACAACTTTTGACTGTTTCTTAATTTCTATTTTCTTGCAGCATCAGTCTTGAACTTGTCAAGAATTGTTCAGAGGTAAATGTGGTGGTGCTATATGTTAAGAAAACATCTGCAATATATTTATTGCAATAATAGGTTTTTAATTCATTACGCCTATATATAGGGCCGTACCAAATTCACAGCCATGAAAAATGCGTCACAGACTGTGAAATCTGGTTTTGTGTGTTTTTTACCCTATACTATACAGATTTCATAGGGGAGACCAGCATTTCTCAAATTGGGGGTCCTGACCCAAAAGGGTGTTGCAGGGGGGTTGCAAGGTTATTTTAGAGGGGGTTGTCGTATTGCTACCTTTACCTCTGTGCTGCCTTCAGAGCTGAGCAGCCGGAGAGCGGCGGCTGTTGGCCAGGTGCCCAGCTTTGAAGGCAGTGCCCCGCCAGCAGCAGTGCAGAAGTAAGGCTGACAATACCATTCCGTGCTATCCTTACTTCTGCACTGCTGCTGGCAGCGGCTCTGCCTTCAGAGCTGGGCTCCCAGCCAGCAGCTGCCACTCTCCACGTGCCGAGCACTGAAGGCAGCGCCGCCAGTGGCAGCAGTGCAGAAGTAAGGGTAGCAGTACCGCAACCCCCTTATAATAACATTGCAAGCCTCTTCCCCCCCACCCCAGCACCACCACCACCACAACAACTTTTTGGGTCAAGGCTTCTACAGTTACAACACTGTGAAATTTCAGATTTAAATATCTGTAATCATGAAATTTACTATTTTTAAATGCCTATGACTGAAATTGACCAAAATGGACTGTGAATTTGGTAGGGGCCCTACTTATATGTGATATCACCTGTGGTAGGATTACATGGTAGAAGGAAAACATATCAAGGCATGCAGTCTGCATTTGCCATGTTCTCAGGTTACAAGATCACAAGTACACTGATAATAGACTAGAACTGCTCTGCCATTGTTTGGAATAAATCTGTCAGTGGAAAACCAGTTGTTGAGATCAACTGCATGAAAAATATGTATAAAAGTACATAAGGTGTGTGAATTTGTCCTTCTTGCTATATTTAACATACCAGGAAATCTTGTTTCTTACTTAACTACCTCTGTGTTTTTTACGTTGTTGCATTCTCTTTGACATGAGTTCACAGCTGTTTCAACTGAATACTTTATAGATAGTTCAATGGTAATTGGATAAATTACCCAATGTTGTTATGTGGCTTAGAACAACCCTTTCCTTCCCCTTCTTTCCCTTACATCTGTCCAGTTTAAAAAAGAACACTGTCTAAAGAACCGCTGACTCAGATTCTCAAACTGTGGTCATGGACCACCAGTGTTCCGCAGATAGTTCCTCTAAGGTGCGCACCTGGGTGGCCGCACATGAGAGAATGTAGGGCCACCCACCTAATTAGTGGAGTGGCTCAGGCATGGCTCCACTAATTAAGTGCCTGGACCCTGGAGAAGACCCACACGTAAGGAGAGGTGGAAGGGGGTAGGGAGGTGAGGTGGAAGCGGGTAGGGGGATTTGGAATTTGGGACGCTGCAGCTGCTGGAGAAAGTGACAGCTTTCCCAGCTCCAGGGCTGTGGCTGCCAGGGAGAGACGGCCCTCCTTCCCAGCCCCAGCGTTGTGGGTGCTGTGGCAGGGGAGACGGGGCACATCCATTGCCTGAGAAAGGTAAGACTACTGATATTTAAATGAGTTGTGTGCTTTTATTTGTAGAACAAAAAAAACTTTATTATTAAGGGGTTTTTTGTATAGCACTTTTATCCAAAGCGCATTGCAATAGTTAACTAACGAGGTAACCAACATTTGGAAAAATCATTGTGGTCTGCTGAGATCCTCAGCAATTTTCAAGTGGTCCGCGGGGAAAGAAGAAGTTTGAGAACCACTGCACTAACTGAATGAATGCTGTTTAAAGGCAGACACTATTTTTAATGAGCCACCACTGTCCTTACCTTGTACTGGAACTTCATGACTGCCTTCAACATGTAATGTGTATAGATTCTTTTCAGGAGAAGGAATTCTTGACACCAGGTGGCAACAGAGGGGAGCAGGAAAGATTAATCTGCATTTTAACAAACATGGAACCTCTTTCACCACGAGACTGTGTGTGTCTGTCCTCATGGTAGGAAGGAAATTTATCTGGGGTGATCCTCAGGAAAGTGCATTTCAAAAGGTAACTGGATTTTAAAAGTGAGGGGCAAAAACACCCTGTCTGTGTGTTTCTATATGTACACACACACACACACACACACAGACATAAGAATGGCCATACTGAGTCAGTCCAAGGGTCCATCAAGCCCAGTATCCTGTCCTCTAACAGTGGCCAATGACAGGTGCCCCAAATGGAATGAACAGACAGGTTGTCATCAAGTGATCCATGCCCTGTCATCCATTCCCAGCTTTTGGCAAACAGAGGCCAGGGACACCATTTCTGCCCATCCTGGCTAATAGCCATTGATGGATCTATCTTCCATGAATCTATCAAGCTTCCTTTTGAACCCCGTTATAGTATTGGCCTTCAACACCCTCTGGCAAAGAGTTCCAGAGGCAGACCATGTGTTGTGTGAAAAAATACTTTCTTGTGTTTGTTCTAAACCTGCGACTTATTAATTTCATTTGGTGACCCCTTGCTCTTGTATTATGAGAAGTAGTAAATAACACCTCCTTATTTACTTTCTCTATGCACCTGTACCACTCATGATTTTATAGACCTCTGTCATATCCTCCCCCTTAGTTGCCTCTTTTCCAAGCTGAAAATACCAGTCTTATTAATCTCTCATATGGAAGCCATTCTGTACACCTAGTAATTTTTTTTGCCCTTTTCTGAACCTTTTCCCATTCCAATATATTTCTTTTGAGATGGGGCGACCACATCTGCACGCAGTATTCAAGGTGTGCGCGTACCATTGATTTATATAGAGGCAATATATTTTCTGTTTTGTTATCCCTTTCTTGATGATTCCCAACATTATGTTCGCTTTTTTGGACTATTGCTGCACATTGAATGGATGATTTCAGAGAACTATCCACAATGACTCCAAGATCTCTTTCTTGAGTGATAACTAATTTAGACCCCATCATTGTATATCTATAGTTAGGATTATGTTTTCCAATGTACATTACTTTGCATTTATCTACATTAAATTTCATCTCCCATTTTGTTGCCCAGTCACTCAGTTTTGTGAGAGCCTTTTATAGTTCTTCGCAGTCTGCCTCGGACTTAACTATCTTAAGTAGTTTTGTATCATCTGCAAATTTTGCCACCTCACTGTTTACCCCTTTTCGCAGATTGTTTATGAATATGTTAAAAAGGACTGGGCCCAGTACAGATCCTGGGAGACACCGCTATTTACCTCTCTCCATTCTGAAATTTGACCATTGATTCCTACCCTTTGTTTCCTATCTTTTAACCAGTTACCAATGCATGAGAGGATCTTCCCTCTTATCCCATGACTGCTTATTTTGCTTAAGAGCCTTTGGGGAGAGACCTTGTCAAAGGCTTTCTGAAAATCTAAATACACTATATGCACTGGATCTCCTTTGTCCACATGCTTGTTGACCCCTCTGAGAATTCTAGTAGATTGGTGAGGCATGATTTCCCTTTACAAAAACCATGTTGACTATTTCCCAACAAAGTATGTTCATCTATGTGTCTGACAATTTTTTTCTTTACGATAGTTTCAACCAATTTGGTCACCTCTGGAACCCTTTTAAAAATTGACATCACATTAGCTATCCTCCAGTCATTTGGTATAGAAGCTGATTTAATGATAGGTTACATATGACAGTTACTAGTCCTGTAGTTTCACATTTGAGTGCCTTCAGAATTTTGGGGTGAATACCATTAGGTCCTGGAGACTTATTACTGTTTAGTTTATCAATTTGTTCCAAAACCACCTCTAATACACCTCAGTTTGGGACAGTTCCTCAGATCTGTCCCCCAGAAAGAATGGCTCAGGTTTGGGAAGCTCTCTCTCATCCTCAACAGTGAAGACTTATGCAAAGAATTCATTTAGTTTCTCCGCAATGGTCTTATCGTCCTTGATTGCTTTTTTAGCATCTCAATCATCCAGTGGCCACACTGGTTGTTTATCAGGCTTTCTGCTTCTGATGTATTTAAAAAAATGTTTGCTGTTACTTTTGCAGTCTTTGGCTAACTGTTCTTCAAATTCTTTTTTGGTCTTTCTAATTATATTTTTACATTTTATTTGCCAGAGTTTATGCTCTTTTCTGTTTTCCTCATTAAGATTTATCTTCCACTTTTTAAAGGATGCCTTTTTGCCTCTCACCACTTTTTACTTTGTTGTTACACACGTACATACGCACCCCTTTGGGAGGGATTCTGACCTGACAATCTGGTCAACCCTGTTGCTGGGAACATGTAGTAAGCATTTCACCTTGAACCAAGTCTAGTTTAAGTTTTAGTTACTAGAGAGCATTTTATCTTTTTCTGTTGTAACCATTTCTGACTTTAACGTTTTACACTTGTACTCACTTACAATCTGTCTTGTTGGAGTTAAACTTATTTCATTCTTTAATCAAACTAATCCAGTGTTGCATTTTAAACTGAATTGTTTGGTAAATCCAATTAAAATAGTGAGTTGTATATTAACCCCTTATGGGGGCAATGAATCTATAATATCTGAACTGTCAAGGAGAGGGCTGGACAGAGCAGAGCACATGTTTTTATGGCAAGTTCAGAACTAGGAGTGTGGTGGGGTCAACCTGCAGGTAGTAACCAAAACTGCTGGAAGCCCAAGTGCGGCTGGAGGTTGCTAACAGGCTGCTGGGGTCAGAGTTGCTGGGCCAGGGCTGTACACAGAACTCAGGGTGTCACTGGCAGGCTGATTGTGAGTGACGCAAGTTGGGAGCTATAATAGTAGCATTGTGAGGTGCCCAAGGTTGCAGGGCAGGTGGTGACACAACCCCTGACTAGCCTGGGTTGCACATGAATTGTGATACCCTCTCATCTTGGTATCATCTGCAAACGTGATAAATGTACTTTCTATGCCATCATACAAATCATTTGTGAAGATATTGAACAGAACTGGACCTAGGACAGATCCCTGTGGGATCCCACTCGATAGCCCTTTACAGTTGACTTCACAGCTTGAACCATTGATAACTACTCTGAGTACAATTTTCCAACCAGCTGTGCACCCACCTTTAGTAGGTTCTTCTAGGCTATATTTCCCTAGTTCGTCTCACCTTCTCATAAACTACCTCATGACTTTCTCATAAGCATTGTCAAGCCTTACTAAGGTTGAGATATATCACATCATCTGCTCTCCGTCTACACACAAGGCTTGCACCCTGTCAAATGAGGATATTAGGCTGGTTTGACACGATTTGTTCTTGGCAAATCCATGTTGACTGTTATCACCTTATGTTCTAGATGCTTACAAATTGATTAGTTTGCTCCATTATCTTTCTGGGTACTGAAGTTAAGCTGACTGGTCTATAATTCCCTCAGTTGTCCTTATTCACATTTTCATAGAGAGATAGGTACTATATTTGCTCTCTGGGATCTCTCCCATCCTCCATGGGTTCTCAAAGATAATTGCTAATGGCTGAGAGATCTTTCAGTGTTCTAGGATGTATTTTTGTCAGGCCCTGACTTGAAGATAGCTGACTTAACTTGTCCTTTCTCTATTTTAGCCTCAAATCCTACCCCATTCACACTGCTGTTCACTGTTCAATTACTGTTAACCTTGGTGGTGAAAACTGAAACACAAAAGCATTTTGTCAAGTAACAGAGGGGTATCCGTGTTAGTCTTTAAGGTGCCACCGGACTCCTCATTGTTTTTATGGATACAGACTAACAGATTTATTTGGGTATAAGCTTCCGTGGGTAAAAAAACACTTCTTCAGACAAAAAGCTTATGCCCAAATAAATCTGTTAGTCTTTAAGATGCCACCGGAATCTTCATTGTTTTAAAAAAGCATTTCCCACTTCAGGTATTGC
The DNA here is from genome assembly GCF_003597395.2 of Chelonoidis abingdonii. Lineage (NCBI taxonomy): Eukaryota > Metazoa > Chordata > Testudines > Testudinidae > Chelonoidis > Chelonoidis abingdonii. The sequence goes on from NC_133772.1 coordinate 37,985,506, forward strand.
TTCATTTTCTCTTATTGTCTTTTCCTCCTCGTTGAGTAATGGGCCTGATATTCTTGTTTAAATGTTTCAGATCCTGCTGACAGTGGCTGAGTGAGGTAACTGTGAAGTTAAGGGCAGGTCCTATTCCAAGCAGACAGTGCTCTGGCTTTAAAATGCTGTCTCTTGCTGGGGGGGAGGGGGCCTCCTGGGAGAAAAACTTTTGTTTATTTTACATGGTCTTGGAAATGCTTGTCGGATGTCAGTTGTGTTCTGGGCACCTCTGCTGGACATCCACATGTGCTGAAACAGTTATCCTTTTAACCATAGCATAGAGAAGGCTTGTGGCTGGTCTGGACAGTGTGATTTGAGCATGGTCTTAGAACTGGCATGTACCTAAGCTCCTCAAGGTAAAAACTGCTACGATTTGTACAGTACTTAGCGCAATCTTCATTCCTGGTTGGTCCCTAGACACTATTGTGATAAGTTTTCCTAAGAATGGCCATCTGTCCCTGAGAATATGATCTACATTGATATCAACTGCCCCGAAGATCGTTGGGGTTTGGGGATAACTGAGCCATCAGTGGTTAATATGTTTACTGCTTTTCTATCACTCAGCCACGTCACCCTGTCCTGCCTTGCAAAAAGGCAGTTCATTAGGAAAGGACAGGACCCCATTTGAGGAGTGAGGAGCAGTCAACTTACCAACACCTTTACCTGCAGTCCCTAATAATTGGAACCTGCTGGAAGTGAACAGCTGGGATCTCAAGGGAATCTCTCTTTTCACTGTGTACTAATGAATACCCAATTCCTTCTCACTGTGCCTTATGCAAGAAGGATGATACAGAGATTTTGAAATCACCTTCTAGGGTGGAGGAGGGAGGGGTTGAAACAACGTTTCCAAAGGAGGAGGGAACTGCAGAAGGCATGTTTGAGCTTCAGAAAGGATCCAGCTGTTGCAGCTGCTGCAGGCAGGAAGGGACAGGATGGCCCAGCACAGAGTCTGTGAGTAGCAAGCAACCCCCTTCCCCTACTGCTGCTGCCCAGCCCTAAACACCTTGTAGGGGAGGGAGGGAGAAAGTGAGATAGATTTGCCTTGTATTTCAGAGACTGCCCCAGCAGAGGGGTGTGTATGGGAAAATGGGGAGAGGCAGATGTATTTTCTCTGCCCTGTGTGGGGCTAGAGAGAGGAAGATGTGGTGGGAAGGGGGAAGGTGTGTTAGTTCTTTTTCAGTGAAGGGTGAGACCTCCCAAGGTTCTGCACTGTGGGGAGAGTAATTTGAGTTCAGCTCCTGAGCTCCAAGCTGTGTGCGAGGATGAACTACAGCCATGGGCCTAGACAGGAAGCAGAATGGAGAAGTTGGTCTTGTTTACTTTGGCTTAGAACAGCCCTCTCTGCCCATGTGGAGATCCCTCCCCCAGCATTTACTCCTCTGCTGTAACTACCCTTCCTATTTGGGCTGGGGATGGCCAGCTAGGCTTCTGCTTGAGGGGTTTAATCCCTCTGAGTCCTCGGGGGTGGTCCTTCACCCAGCTGGTCCTCCCACCCAGACCCCTCTGCTCACAATGCTAGTCCCTCTGCAGTTCCCAAGCTGCCACTCCTTGTGTCTGTAACAAGGATACCCCCTGGGCATCCCATTAAATCTGCCTGGGGGTTCCTAGACTTCAAGGGCAGCGAGGGCGTGAGGGAAGGTCCTGAACTTGTCTCCTGACCACTGAGCCATGAATACATCTAGCTGGCTACAGCTGTAGTGGTGTGCCTATGCTGTGATCCTCTTTTGCCAACAAAGAGAGTGGGTTGGCTCAGTAGTTCCCTGAGGGGAAACCCATTAGTGACTCAGTATGTAGCACTTCTCGCTGAGTCAGCCCTGAGCCAATTGCCCGGGGGACCCTGAGCTATTGGTGTGAAAGATCCCCTGGCACTTTGAGGGAGAGAGTATGGCTTCTCTAAAATTGTCTCCTATCAAATTTCAAGTCAGGTAATTTAAGCTCTGGAGTAGGCTTCCAAGGGATGTTGTGGAATCCCTGTCCTTGGAAGTTTGTAAGAGCAGATTGGACAAACACCTGTCAGGGATGGTCTAGCCCAGCCTCAGCACAGGGGGCTGGGCTAGATGACCTCTTGTGATCTCTTCCAGCCCTGCAGTTCTACTCTGCCTCCTCACCTTCCTCTTGCAGCTTCAATCAGACACAATATTCACTTCCTCTTCTAGCCTGTTGTTGTGCTGTGTAAGGGGTGCAGTGCCGGTACTGTCTGTGTGCTTCTAAAACAGCTCCCATGCTTCACTGCTACAGCAGCAGCCGCGTTTCATTGATGTGTAAATGATCCTTTAGAGTTTGTGGTGGGCTTTAAGAGCCTCAGGGATGAAAAGTGTTACATGAACGTGGGGCTAAAGGAGCTCGGCCACCAACATGTTCCTTTCAGGTCCCCAAATGAGCAGCCAGATTTCCAGGCGTGAGCGCAGTGGGAGCACTCTCAGAAATCCAGCTCACAAGCTGTCATGATCTCTTCCATCCATTAGGTCAGGAGCAAGATGACTGCGTGAGGAAAGTGACTCTCTCCACGATGAGGCTCAGAGTGCTGCCTCCTGCGGTCCTGCAGGACCCCAGAGTGGAGAGCCTGAACCTGGACCGGAACAAGCTGAAACACATCCCTGGGATTTCAAAGCTTGGCAACTTGAGAAAGCTGATCTTGTCCAAGAATGAGATCGCGGACTTCCCCAAGGAAATCCAGAGCCTGGTCCACCTGGAGAAGTTGGAACTGAATCAGAACCAAATCCGGGTCATCCCGGAGGGGATCTTCTCCTGTCTTCCCAGGCTTCAACACTTGCGGCTGAACAACAACCGCCTCAGTGCTTTGCCCAAGGACTTGGCCACCTGCAGCAGCAGCCTCCAGTACCTCAACCTGTCCAACAACTTGTTCCGAGCTGTCCCCCAAGCTGTCCTGGAGCTGGTGAGTTTACAGGAGCTCTATGTGCAGAATAACATGCTGCGCCAGCTCCCCAGGGAGCTGTTCGAAGGGAGGCCGCTGAAGATGTTCAAGGCACATGGGAACCCACTGCAGCAGCCTCCCAACGAAGTCTGCGCTGGGGGCATCCAGCAGATCCTGAGCTATTTCAGCCAATTGCAGAACTGCCAAGGGGAGGAAGACAGGAGGGTGAAGACCATGTTTCTGGGAGCCTCACTGGCAGGAAAATCCACTATCTGTAAGAGCCTGAAGCAGAGGCAAGTGGTTCTGGTGTCTGAGGAGGAGCGAACAGTTGGGATTGAGATTAGCGAATTCCACATCCAGGACTTCACTTTTCTCTTCTGGGACTTTGCTGGGCAGCTGGAGTACTATGTGACCCACCATGTGTTCATCACCCCACAGGCGCTCGTCATCCTGGTCATTAACTTCCAGAAGTAAGTGTTATGCAATGGGTTTGTTTGAAGAGCTCACAATCTAACCAGCTCAGACAGCCACGGTGTGTTTGTGGGCGGGGGAAACACAGGCACGGCGCAGGGAAGTGACATGGCCAAGGTCCGTCAGTGGCACTGGGGATAGAACCCAGGGCTCCCAAGGTGCAGTCCTATGTCCTATCCACTAAGCATGCTGCCTGCCCTCTCTGCAATGAGACTGCCAGCCCCTTGGATGGAGATCAAACTCCTTTTACATAAGCCACTGAACAGCCGCTGCATCTAGTGCTGATCATGGAATGTATGAGTCTGTACCAGTTGGGCCATGCCTATAGAAAGATCATCCAGTCTCATGTATCCAACACCAGCTGTTTTAGAGGAAGGTGTTGAGATAACCCAGTGTATGTTGTCCTCTTCTCTGCCTTGTCCACAGAGGGAAACGAGTCTGCTACAGACCCCAGTTAGAGGAGACAGTCCTTTAGCTCAAGCTGTAGAGATGTATGCTCTTTACTATGGCAGCGCTGTGTTCAGTCTTCAGGATGACCCCCAGGGCACATTGACACACCCTACACTGATAGTAACTGGCTGAGAGTTGGTTTGATTGATTTCATTTTTTTTCAGGTACCAGCTCAATAATGACATCTTCCAGGAGCTAGTTGGCTTCTGGATCAATAACCTCTTCATGCGAGTCCCAAACTCCGTGGTCCTGCCTGTGGGAACCCACACAGACTGCTGCACTGAGGAGGAAGTGGAGTTAAAGAAGCGGGACATCATGAGCAAGATCCAGGCCATGCTGGAGGAAAGGAGGGCAAACCTCACCCACTTCATCAACAACCTGGAAAGCAGTGAGGAGTCTGAATTCTACGTGGACCAGTGGGACAGACTGAAGGAGATGGAGAGCTGCACCTTGACTGTAGGGCTATTGGTTGGCTATTACACAGCACCACTGGTGTGCACAATGCTGTACAGGCCAATAGGAGACTCGGTCCCTTCTCCAAGGAGCTTATAGTGCTCAGCCCCAGGGAGGTTAACTAAGTATCTGCTTTTAATTTAATCTCTGGATCGTGAGCCCATCACCGGGGTACCCTCAGGCTACAAAGAGCCGTTATATGGTGAATTTTGTGGAAATCTGTATTATTAGAGCTGCTTTATTTAAAAACAAGATGGACAAAAAAAGAGGAGGATGGGGGAAATATTTAGCAACAAATTTTGACTCCTCCCCCACTTTTTCATCAAAATTCATCATTTTTTGTCAAATTAAGAGTTTAAAATATTCTGTCCAGCCTGCTCTAGTATTAAGAAATCATTTTTGTTTTGTTTCTCCCCTGACACATTATGTGTTTCTCTTTTATTCCCTCTCACCCATCTCTTGTTCTTGGGGACATCTTTATGGAAACAGAATCATTCAAAGTGCTCCTGTGTCTGCTGCTTATTTTTCCCATGAAATTAGATCCCTCTGGGACACTGCTATCTATCTAAGGTACCTATATGGGCCCTGTGCAGTAGGAGCAATCTCTAATATTAATCCTTGCAACACTCCTAGGAGGTAGGGAAGTACAATTATCCCCATTTTACAGATGGGGAGCTGAGAGACAGAGGAATGACATGACTTGCCCAAGGTCACAGAGAAAGCTGTGACAGAGCTGGGAACTGAACCTAGGTCTTCCAAGTCCTAGGCCAGCACGCTAACCATTGGGAAATCCTCCTTCTCAGCCCATGATTACTAGCTGCTTAACACCATTATAAATGACTAACACAACACCCACCACCACCACAAGCCACCAAAAAATGTCAGCATTTGGCTTTGGTCACCACCTGAAGAGGACTGTGGTACCGTTTATGTATTAGTACATGCTGTCCGGGCTTGAGCTAGACCAGGGGTCGGCAACCTTTCAGAAGTGGTATGACGAGTCTTCATTTATTCACTCTAATTTAAGGTTTCGCGTGCCAGTAATACATTTTAAAGTTTTTAGAAGGTCTCTTTCTATAAGTCTATAATATAGAACTAAACTATCGTTGTATGTAAAGTAAATAAGATTTTTAAAATGTTTAAGAAGCTTCATTTAAAATTAAATTAAAATGCAGAGCCCCCCCGGACAGGTGGCCAGGACCCAGGCAGTGTGAGTGCCACTGAAAATCAGCTCGCGTGCCACCTGCGGTATGCATGCCATAGGTTGCCTACCCCTGAGCTAGACGTATGACCTGTGGTTCGCTTTTCTGCCTTCTGTAGTCTTTCCGCACGGTTTTTTGCTGCATTGTGCTTTAATACTACCAACAGTAACACATGGGAAGAGCTATTTTTTCCTCCATTTCTCTGATTTTTTTCAAAAAGGTCTTATTTATAGCTTTTAACATGCACTTACTTCATCAGCTTTTCATCAGTTGAATATTCTGTCTGGTCAGTTTCCCTGGTTCTTGTGTAGAGTCAGTCAGTTTCCCCTGTTTGTGTGGGTCTCTTGCACAGTAGCAAGAGAGAGAGAAACATTTAAAAACAGTATATAGGCAAGTGTGATTGTAAAATCACAACAACTGGCCAGGAGTGGGGACAGCTCCAGGGCAAGCTTAGTGCCTGCAACTACTTTTAACTGCATTTAATCAAAAAATGGTATAATCCTGTACAAGGCTGGTGCAAGGATGTTTCGCACCCTAGGCGCAACTTCCACCTTGCGCTCCCCAACGTATCCCCCACAACCTGAGGCACCCCCAACCCCACGGCAGCTACCCTCCTCCACCCTGAGGTGCCTTCCTTGTGGCAGCTCCCCACCCGCACCCTGAGGCACCCCGCCCCAACTCACCTCTGCTCCGTGCACGAGCACCCCGAGCATGCCATGGCTGCTTCACTTCTCCTGTCTCCTGATTGGCGCCACAAGCCTGGGAGGTGGGAGAAGTGAAGCAGCCACAGCATGCTCAGATAGGAGGCAGGGCAGGGGTGAGTTGGGGTGAGGATTTCCCCTGCATGCTGCCCTCCCCCACACTTGTTGCAGGTGGCCCTCCCTGCGCTCCCCTGCCCCAGCCCCGTCTGCCTAAATGCTGGTGGCGACTGGGGCAGCCGAGGATCTGGCCACCGTGGTCGCTGCCAAAGAAAATGGCGCCCCCCAAATCCCAGTGCCCTAGATCACTGCCTAGGCCACCTAAATGGTTGCACCGGCCCTGATCCTGTATATAGGAAAAAGGGTGCTATATAGAAACTAAATCCCTGCTCCGTTCCAGCTGGACCATGCACCCTGAGTCTTCTGTAGTAACAGAGCGCTGTTTGAACTGTTTTTCTTTCGTTCCAGATTTTAAACCTTGTTCCCGTCAATTGCACTGATTACTGGGATATTAAAAAACTTGAAACGACTATTTTGGAGCACGTCAAGAATGAAGAAATATTTCCTAATGTTATCCGAGTGCTGCCCCCCATCTATAAGGAAGTGGAAGCTGCAATTGTAGATATTGTGCAGAGTGAGGAGACCACAGACTATGGTACATATCAATAGATCTTCTCTTCTCCCCGCCACCCTTCCTCACTGAGTTCACTGCTTTAGGGGTCCTATGCCCCACAGCCATCATCTTTTTGGCTAAGGAGGGCTGGCCAAGGGCTCCCTCTGGTGCCCAATAAACTCCCTATTCCACTGGAGACGTGTTGGCAGTTCAGAGATTCAACACCGTATTCAGTCTAGGAGCTAAGCAGGTAGTGGTCTGTAGCAGTTCCAGGCAGGGGCAGCAGCTTATATGGGCTTAAGGTGCTCAAGCACCAGGAATATTCAAGGCTGAGGGCTGTGCTCCACCAATATTTGGAGCTGGGTTTCTCCCCTGCCCCCGCCTCGGAGCTTCCTTACCTGAAAGAAAACAGCCAGTGCCTCTCTCCCTTGTTTTGTGCTGCTTCTGCCTAAGGCTATAGAGATCAGTGGCCGGCAGCCTCTTGGAGCACCGGGGGAGGGGAAGAGGGAGAGAGGAGGCGGAAGGAGGCACACGTACTTGGGAGTTTCTCTCCCGCCTCCCTGGCACCCACGGGCAGCAGCAGGGGAGGCCACAAGTGATGGCAACTGCCCTCCTGACCCGGTATCTACCATAGGGGAGGCAAGTGGACTTTCTGGACCTGAAATAGTCCCTAGGAGCATGTGCAGTTACTGTGGTGCAGAGTGAGTGTACTGCGGGGGGGAAAGGGGGAGAGGAGGGGTCCCTCCCCTGGAGCTTGCTGCTGCCAGTAAGGGGAGGGGGGGAGAAGTCCTCTCTGACCCTAGCCCTGGGGCAGCCTGTCTGCATCCCAAGTTTCTTATCCCCAGCCCTGCCCTACCCCAGAGCCTGCGCCCCAAGCACCCCAACCCTGAGCACCCTCCTGCACTGTGAACCCCCTAGCCCCACCCCAGAGCCCTCACTTGAGGGGAAAAACGTGCAACTTAAATTTGGTGGTCAGTTTGGAGTATCATTGTGTTTAGCACAATACTTGATTATTTTATGCCCTTCAACATATACAGGTGTTACAAAGGGGGAATGTTCTTAATGTTTTCTCTGAATACTGTGTGGGTGCCTCAGTTTCCCCTCTGCATTTCTCAAGGATCTAGATGGTGGGATAAGAGTGTGTGATTGTTGTAGAGCCCTAGAATGCCAGTGTGATGCCGTCTGCACAGAGAATGGCCGAAACCCTGTCTCTGGGCAACTGATGGTCTGGGCTGCTCTCCTGCAAGGTGCCAACTGAAGGTGTTGGAGAACAAACAGATCAGGTGGCCTCCTAATGCCTGGGAAAGAGACAAAGGCCAGAGAAGGGAGTGTCAGTGCCTGTGTGGACTTCCGGGAAGCGCATGGTGTGGAAGAGGATGCTGGGATGCTTTGGAACTACTGCATTCAAAGCCAGTCAGGACTCTGGGGGGGCCTCCTCTCTCTGAGCATACTGTCTCCAGGGCAAGAAGCTTACACCTTCCTGGGTCATAGCCTCAAGGAGGCCATGCAGCATGCCTTCTACGCTGTGCCGCTATTCCGCAGGTCGAGTAGTGCCCAGGCAGGTCCTGGGGGCGCCAGAGGTCTCTGCACCCCAACTCTGCAGTCAGACGTGACTCTCATCCAGCCGGTAAAACAGAAGGTTTATTAGACCTCAGGAACACCGTCTAAAACAGAGCTTGTAGGTACAGAAAACAGGACCCCTCAGTCAGGTCCATTTTGGAGGGTGGGGAGCATAGACTCAAGTTCTGGGCCTCTCCCCCATTTCCCAGCCAGCTCCAAACTGACACTCCCTCCTCTAGCCTGTCTCTCTCTTCTGGACAAGGAGGCCACCTGATATTTGTCCATGACACCTTCAGTTGGCACCTTGCAGGGGAAATTGAAGCACCCACACAGTATTCAGAGAAAACATTAAGAACATTCCCACTTTGTCACAACAGGTGCAACAAAATATAATACCGTATATTGAAACAGGCAAGTGCTGCTTCTGACTTTCCACTTTTAATTGACCCGTGTAATCTTGTGGTGCTGACGTGTTGTAGCTTCATTTTATATCAGCTTACAGGGCAGGAGCAGGGAAGGGGAGGCACCACCATTTTGGGCACCACCAAAAGTTATACAAACCTGCTGCCTATGGTTCCAGGTGCTGCACAGTTAGGGGGCGAGAGATTGGGACGCAAACCTCATTCTCTTGCAGAGCAGCGCATTAGTATTTAACCATATATCTAGTCAATTCTGTCTTCTAATTATTCTTGTCTCAGCACGATGGGGGCTGCAGTTTCACTGGATGTCTAGTAACCAAGGAGCTCTGCTGCTTCTAGCACTATCCCTACACATGGCCGTCCTAGTTATGTTCTAAAATAGCCCACCTTGCATTAGCCTAGACCTAAAGAGGCTCTAGAGATAATGAGCAACTGGAGATTCTGGAGGCAGACAGGATCTCCTGGCTGCTGCGTAGATCTTTCCTGTGCCTGCTCCTATTTCTGACATCCCCCTGGCTCTTGTAGGTTGAGCCAATAGAAGTTAGGCTGAAATGCTATCTCAGCGCTCCAGGCGCTGTTCCTCTTGTGTGGATTTTCTCTTCCTGCATTGTGTGGATTAAGGGGAAGAGTCGCAGCCCAGATGATGAGTCTCCATGCTGTGTTCGCTGGGAGTAAATAAGTCCATTCTTATTTACATTGGGCTAGAGTGAGCTGCATTAAGTTCCTTAGAGGAACGTATTGGCAGTGGACAGCCAAAGCGGGCCAGATCCTGCATTCCCCATGTAAATGGTTAGACTTCAGTGGAGCTATTAGTCTGAGTAGGGACTTTCAGACTAGGTCTATAACAGGGTGGTCTGTGTATTTCAGTAACCTTTTCAGAGAGCCTGGTACATGTCTGTGTGCATATCTACTTACCTCTGGCTTATTCTGAACACTCCTACCATAGCCCTGCAGTGAAATAGCTGAGAGTTAGACAACCACCCTGGGTACTGTCATGCAGATAAAGACACTCAGCTTCCCCTGTACTTTGGGATTCCTGTGTCCAGTTCTGCTAGAAGTCACTTTTGACCTGGAGTGGGATTTGCCAAGTCATGGTAGGGTGACCAGACAGCAAGTGTGAAAAATCAGGACAGGGGTGGGGGAAAGTAGGAGCCTATATAAGATAGACCCAAAAATTGGGACTGTCCCTCTCAAATCGGGACATCTGGTCACCCTAAGCCATGGGTGTTAGCATTGATGTACATTGGCCCTTTTAGGATTCCATGTTGGGCCAGCCCCCACTCACTGACATTTCAGCTGCTGTTTGAAACCCTGTGTTAGTCATTTCCATGTGATCCTGTTCTCTCTAGGCATGATGGACCTCAACCACTTACTCTGTGAAATCACCCGCCGAGAGCACCTGAGCCATCTGGGCACAGAGCTTTTCCAGGACATCCTGAGATACCTCCACCGCATTGGGCTGATTATATGGTATGAAGAAATTAAGCAGTTGGAAAGCACAGTCTTTCTCCGGCCCGCCTTTCTGATAACCATGTTCAAGGTGAGTGCATGAGTACCTGTAGAACCCTCTCTCCATGACCAGGTTATTTCTCTGGGAAGCAGCGTCCTGCCTCCCTGCATGTTCTGTTTCGTGCCACCTTGCATGCCATTGTCCAGGCACAAGAGTGATGGGTGGTTTGGAAAGAATAAGCCTTATTTTGCTCTCCAGCCATGCCTCAGTTTCTGGGGCAAGTCTCAGATATGATTGTACTCTTGCAAAGGCCAGTCAGCTGGGTTTCTCAAAGGACTTTGCAAGCAATCAGTTACGCCTAACAGTTATGTGTGAGAGAGCCTGCATTATAGGTAAATGGAAGCAAAATACCTAAGGTTATGCTGCAAATCACGGACTGGAATAGAACCTACGAGTCTTTAATTCCAGTCTCCTGGTCTAACCTCTGATGTGGACACTGTCTACTAGGAACTGGACTGAGGCCTCTTATTCATCTTCACAGCCAGCAGCTTTCAACATTTTATTAAAGCTCATGCTGAAATTATATAATACACAGATTACGCAGATGTACAGCCACTTTTTCCTTATAGTGCTTAGATTATCCACAAACACAAAGTTTGGCTTAAAAGTCACAATACATATAGTACATTAACCCAGATTTTGGTGAATAAATTTAACAATACAGTTTAGACCCTGCTCGTACCAACCTGGCTTAGATGATCCTCTCCTCAGTCTCTTGGAGCCATCCAATAGCCATTGAACATATCCTGAAGAGCGAATGAATGCCTCTGATTCAGATTCTCCTCCCCGACCCCCTTTTTAAAAATATCCTTGTAGAGTGTGGACTCACCCCTGCAGCGCCTCCTGCTGGTTGTCCTGGGAACTAGCTCACTGACAGCCAGGAGAGCTCTCTGCAGGCCCGTGATCCACTTGTCCTCTGTGTCCCTCCCTGGACCCTGGTGCCCTGTTAGCTGGGGTGCTGCCCCCAAGTAGTAACCACTTTCTCTCAGGGTCTCCCTTCCCTGGAGAACCCCCACCCACTATCCCCACCTCACCTCAGTATATGGCTACTGCCAGTCATTGTCTAGCCCCTGCACCCTGGGGCAGACTGCAATATCAGCCTACTCATCACTGGCAAGGAGGGTTTGGACCTGCTGCCTTGGCCTACTCCTGGGCTGTCCTCTGAAACCCCCAGTACTTATTGGCCTTGCGCTAGGCCACAGCCTGGACCTTTCCAGGCTGGAGCTCCCCAGCCCCTCTGCCTTTCCCCAGCCCTGCTCCACTCAAGTACCTTGGCTCTAGTTCCCTGCAGCCAGGCCCTTCTCCCTCTACAGGCAGAGGAAGACTGTTTGCACTTCTGGCTCAGAGCCTTTTATAGAGGCTAGCTGGGCCTGATTGGGACATGGCCACAGCTGAGCCTGCTTTCCCCCAATCAGCCCAGGCTTCTTGCCCTAGCTACAGCCCTCTCCTGGGCTGTTTTAAGCCCTGAAGGGCAGGAGTGGATAACCACCCAGCTACAGTCCTTTTCAACTCAGTTCAACTACGGCCTCTGTTTTCCTTGTTCTGGTGTGCGCTGTGTAGATGGGCCCTGGTCCCCTTCCCTGCAATTGCTGGAGGAGCCTTGTGCCTCTTGTGTTGCTGGGAGATGAGGCTAGGAGGGAGGATAGGATGCTAGCTGAGGACTTGGGAGAACCAGGTTCAATTCCTGCTCGTCTACAGGCTTCCTCTGTGACCTTGGACAAGCTGCTTAGTTTCTCTGGGCTTCAGTTGCCAATGTATAAAATGGGGATTAGAGCACTTCCCTCCCTCATGGGTGTTGTGAGGACAGATACAATAAAGACTATGAGACCTCCAGATAAAGTGGTGATGTGAATGTTGTAAGTACCTAAGCAAAACTGCATCCATTACTGAATTCTTCCCTGGCTCACTGAGCTTTTGTTTCTTCCCGTTCAGATTCTTGTTAGATATCGCCTGGTGCAGCAGCTGGAGAGCATCTCCGTGGACCTGCTGGTGGGAGAACACGCTACCATTCGAGACCAGTCCAACTGGGTGTGGACGTTCAAGTCGAAGGCCATGCTGTGCCAGCGGGCCATGCGAGCCTTGGTCAAGCACCAGCTCTACTCAGAAGGGATGAGGGACATCTTTGAGGAGATGGTGGGGCACAAGGCCAAGAAGGGGAAGCTGTTCAGCCTTCTAGAGCACTTTGAGATCTGCCTGGAGGTGAGGAATGCCAAGGACCTCAACCCAGGGGCCAGGGAGTTTGTGCCAGGGAAGCTGTGGGAAACAACGCAGGACTGCAGCGAGGCTTATTACTTGTTTCCCACGTATCTCAACCAGAGCGAGGAGGTTTCTGAGAGGTGGGGAGGAGATCATCCGGAGGATCTCCATATCCGGGCTTACTTCTCACCTGAGATCCCAGAGGGCTTCTTCCAAAGGTAATGAGCCAGCCTACTTGTGTTAGCCATGTGCTGCTGCCTGGCTGCATATCCTGAGCTGGGGAGCCTGTCAGTGCAGGGATCATTCCTTCCTGTCTATCTGGGAAGCATGTCATTGGTACTGGTATAAACAAACACAATTCATAGTGATCAAAAGGAAGGTTGGCCTAGTGGTTAAGGCCCTGGACTGGGCCTCGAGATCTGGGCTTAATTCATAGACTCTCCGTGTGACCTTGGGCAAATCACTTCATCTCTCCAAGCCTCAGTTCTCCATCTGTGAAATGGGTAGAATAATTCTCCCTCTGTCTGCTGAGAGTGGAAATCTCTTTGGGTGTGTACTGCATCTGGTCCAACAGGGTTATGAACTCAACTGAGGCCTGCAGGTGCTACTGTCATATTAATTATTAATAATAGGGCATCTTAGCAGTGTACTGCCCAGGGATTCATACTGCTTGGTTCCCATTTGTGTTGATTGGCGTTGCAAGTGTAAGTCATTGCATATTGTTTTGGTGACGTGCCCCCCTATGGCTTTATTTCTGTCCATTCAGGTGTCCCAGTCAGGGATGTCCCTAGCTATTTGGGTGCCCTATGCAGCCCCCCCACAGGTGGGCTGTGTGGGGCCTCAGGTCTCCCTCTCCCCTCAGGGTCTTGGAGGAAGGAACTGTGGGGGGCCACTTTTGGGGGCCCCACAGGCCCAGAATGGCCCGGGGGATTAGCTGGGGGCTGGGAGCAGCTGGCACTACTTTCCTTGCCTCGGGCCCAGTTGGCTCTACTCCGCCAGCTCCCAGCCACGGTGCTCCGCTTCCTGCCGCCGGTGACATCCGTGGCGGTCCTTTCCCCAACCTGAGTGACATGGCTGGGGCCGGGGCAAGGGAAGCGAAGCGGGCTGGGGCCGCGTCTCTCTGCTTTCCACCACCGGTGAGTGCCCTGTTTCATGGTGCCCTTTGCAGCTGGCCCTGGTCCCAGTAATCCTGACAGCCGGGAGTGGGCAAACCACATGAATGTGGAGATTTGTGCTGGGAGGTGGGTACTCTGGAGTGTTGGTGTCCTGCCTTTATGGGTCCGCTAAGCCATCTATTAGTGCCTAGAATTGCTGCACAAAGTAACTGCAGGGAGCATTGTGGAGGGGAGAACAGGGAAACTGGGAGGACACTTTCATAATCCCATTTTCTGAGCTGTATTCTCTTTCACAATGGCCTAGCACACCCAAACTAATTCCACAGGGCAGCCATTCTACCTAGCGTGAGCTCCTTGGAATCATCCCTTTTGTGGGGGAAAAACCAAACTGCGGATGCCGTGGTGAAGGAGTGCATCTTCTACTTAGCCTCATGAGCTCAGACAGTCCTGGGTGACTTGCTGGGTTACTGCCTTCCCCTGTGAGTCTGGCTGCCTGTGACTTGTGAGTAAGCACAGAAAAAAAACAAATGCAGCTATTTACCTGTCTGGCGGATCTCTGCTTACAGCCGAGAGGGCAAGGCTGAGAGTCAGAGTCATCGTAATACAAGGAAGTTGTAAGCTTCCCTCCTCCTGCAGGTCAGTTGATCTTGTACCCTGTAGGGTAGCCCGTCTTTGAACCTTCACAAACACTGATCTTCACCCGGTCATGGGGACGAATTTGGACACAATGTGTCATGATCCGGATTCATCGCCTCTTGAGTTAATGATCAGCCATATCATACCATCCAGTCAGGATCTGGGGTTCCCCAATGTTCAAAGGAACATCTAATTCTATTCTCACTGTATAGGTTTTTATGCTGCACTCATCATTGTAGTATCTGTGTCTCTTCCAGTTGTGCATTAAGCAACCTGACTGCATCTGTCACCTGTTGGTTGTTCTCTCATTCTGTTCCCTAAGGGAGAAGCATGTGCAGTGGAGTGTCTTGGTTTGGCAATAAATATTAATAAGCCACCAAGCTTCAGTTCATGCAGCTTTTAGAGCATTGAGGGGTTTTAACAACAGCTGGTGGGGAAGGTGGGCCTCTCCGCTGGACAGTGCACTAGAGCCCAGGGCATTTCTTCCCTTCCAGAAAATGAATGGCAGACTCAACAATCAATTCTAAAGTCTCTTATCTCTGCATAAGGAAGTGATTTGTACCCAATGGATCCATGTTGGCAAGGTAGCTTGTTCAAATCAGTGTCATCTTGCTGCATCAAGAGTGAGAGAAGCAGGAAGAGGCACTCCCCAAGATGCATGTATGAATCCATCCATACTAATAATGCAGTTTGCCTGTGGGATTGTTAGCAACCCAATGTGTACCAAGCACCCAGGCTGTCCAAGGCATGGGGCAGCTATTTACTTTAGGAAGCAGCTTTTGACTGCTGGCCTTTCCAGGGCTAGAAGGGAAGGAAAAGCCAGGAAGAAGGAGAGACGAGTGAGTTTGTGTGCGTGTAAGAGATGCCACTCTCATTGCCACTTCAAAAATTATTTTTCCTCCCTTGGTATCCTGCTGTTAATTGATTTTGTCTCGTTAGACTGACCTCTCCCATCAGCTCCCATCCTTTCATGTATTTATATCTGCTCCCGTATTTTCCACTCCATGCATCTGATGAAGTGGGTTTTAGCCCATGAAAGCTTATGCCCAAATACATTTGTTAATCTCTAAGGTGCCACAAGGACTCCTCATTGTTTTTGCACTAGGAGAATGTGAGTCTTTGTCATCCTCTCGTGGCTGATCCTCAGAAGAAGTTAGTGCCAGACCTCAGTGGTTCAGGAGTCAAATAAGGGATCAACATTACCCAAAAGAGCCACAGGAGCGTGAATTCATTGTTTCATTTACTATAGTACAATATATTCATATTTAAAAGTATGATGGAGAAATATCTAGTGTGTTTATATGCACTAAATATTATATACTATATAATATATACTAAGTGAGCGTGTGTGTACACACGCAGATGCTGAATCTTTCTCTCTCTCTCTCTTTCTCTCTCAGCAAAATGACTGACCGAGTATTAGTATTTTATCAACTGCAATTGGTTAATAAAATAGTATAAACATCCTGATTGGTTAATAACTATGATTGGTGAATAATTAAATCACAGCGTTCTAATATGTGCTGCAAAGAGACACAGGAGACGCATTAAAGAGTGAGCCCCTTGGGGCTTGCGAGCTTCAGTCTGAGTATCACTGGGTTAATGAGTAGGGCAGCCCAGAAAACATTTCAATTGTTGCAAAAAATTTAGAGGTTTTGGAGTTCTGATGTGGAATAAAACCAACACCTTTCAAAATTTGTTGTGCAAAAAGTGACAGAGGCTCCTTCCACCCCAGACTAGCCAATGGTGATTAAGGCACAGATCTGGGATACGGAGATCCAGGTTCAAGACACTACTCTGAATCAATTAAAGCCAGGGACTTGCCTCACCCCTGAGCTCTGGACTATTCTGGGCACTTGGTCTGATTTTTTGACCTGAAATTCCATCCTGGATCTGAAGACCTTTGCAGATGAAAGTTTTGTTGAATCTGGAACATTTCTGCAAAAAGTTTTGGTTCCGATGAATCTGCATGTTGAGTAGAAAAATTCCCAACCAGCTCTTTTAATGGGTCTGCTACAGCTGCTAGTAATGGGACTCAGTCCTTTTCACTCCAGTGGTAGAGGCTCATGTTTTTAATACAGTATGAGAAGTCCCTGGTTCAATCCCCATTGTTGTCCCACCTGGGGTTGGCTACATATATTTTGGCAGTAAGTGGGGCTTAAAATAGTTTCCATGATACTGGAGCTGGAAGGCAGAACTGTTTCAATCTTTTGGCTGATGTCTCTCTCCAATCTCATTGCAGGCTCATGGTGAAAGCTTGCTCCTTCTACTCGGCCCACTGGGTTGCAAAGGTCACGTGCCTGCTCATATGCAGTGGCAAACCCTTGCTGATCAAGGAGAACAACCAGAAGGGCTATAGTTATATTGAACTCCGGAGCAGAAAGCCAGTGCAAAGAAAAGGTGAGAGGGAAACCCCAGGCACTGTTTTCATTCCTGAGTATGTTCTCTTTGGCTTCCCAGGCCTGGAAATGGAAGGCAGTTGTCCACTTGCCATCTGCTCTCTTGCACTGCACCTGAACCCCCCTAAATAAACTGGCACTTGTGTTGCATGCTGGGCCAATGTATGTACAGCATGATTCCTACTTATTGGCTTTTGGTTAGCTACAGATTGGTTGTGAGTCCAAGCATTGAACTCTCTGAAGCTCCCTAGCCTAGGGAGAACCATGTGACTTCATAGAATATCAGGGTTGGAAAGGACCTCAAGAGGTCATCTAGTCCAACCTCCTCCTCAAAGCAGGACCAATCCCCAACTAAATCCCCAAATGGCCCCCCTCAAGGATTGAGCTCCCAACCCTGGGTTTAGCAGGCCAATGCTCAAACCACTGAGCTATCCCTCCTCCCCCTGGCCTGTCCCATTGGAGCATCTCTCTCTAACCTGGGGAAACCCTGATTAATAGAACTTCCAACTTCTTAAAGATTTGGGTGTTCCCAAGATCTTAATGAAATTTGGGGTCCCACAGTGGCTCTCTCAAAATAAATGCAATGGGATGACACAAAACTGATTCCACATTTAAGATCTGGTTGAGCTTTTTCAAAGTAAACTCTTTTTCTCCCTTTCATTCCGTTTTATGTTTTACCTTAGAATGAGGAGTGAGATCCTCAAATCACATCTTCCCTGTTCATGTTGGAGGTAGAATTTTCTCAGCCTTCAAAGGGGAGAGTCAGATTGAAGCTTTCACAAAGAGAACTCCTCTTCTTGATGTTCGAGTTACACAGACATTGATTGGCACAACCATCCCCTCCTAAAAGAGTTTTAAACATTCCCCCCCCCCCCGAAACTGCTCAGTGTCTTGGTGTCATAGGCCTACCAGTTTTCTGCTCCTCGCTACCGTAATGATAATAAAAGCAGAAAAATACTTCTTAATAAAAGTTTGAGGCCATGAGCTCTGTCGGGCAGGAACCATCTTTTTGTTCCGTTTATACAGCGCCTAGCACCCCAGGGTTCTGGTCTATGCCTGGGGCTGCTCGGTGTTACGGCAATACAAATAATAAGGAAAGAAGGGCACAACGTGGCTTTTGGGGACTGTTTTTTGGTTCACCTTTAAATTGCTCCTCAAGGGTGTCTAGTCCGGGTGAATTAGAAAGAACCCAGCTGGCGCAACTGTTGCCTGTAACCCAGCCTTCAAGTAACTCTTGCTCACCCATTACCCTTTGTGGTCTAAATGCGCTAACTCAGTCCAGGTAACTGTGATGATTAACAGCAACCAGTTCTTTCCCTTCTTCATCTAAAGAATTCCAGTTCACATGGGATTTTGTCATGGCTATCATCTTCATCATCCGGAGGCTCTCAGAGGAGTGGCCTGGTCTGCACATGTGCATGAAGGCGCCTTGTCGAACGACAGGATGTCCTGCAGAATTTTTCTGGCCAGATGTGGACGGCAAGAACACAGTGTATGTATGTCCTCTAACCTGTTTTGCCTACAGGAAACACCGGCGGTGGGGTGTGAGCACCTGCTACCACAGGACAAATGGTGATCAGTTCTAAAAAAGACTCATTCTTTGCTTATCTGTGATACCTTCCATCAGAGCAGGGCAAGTCAGATTACAAAGGTCTGAATCCTCACTACATGCCAGTGAATCAAATAACTACTAACCCTATTCTACAGAACAGGAAACAGAAGCACCAAGAGGTTAAGGACACAATTTTCAAACTTGGGTGTCCAACACTGGGCACGTAAATGGCTATGCAGTAAAGCACTTATGTGTGTGTTTCACTTTATTATTTATTTGCATTGCAGTAGCTCCTAGAAGCCATGGTCACGGGCCGCATTGTGCTAGGTGCTGTACAAACACAGAACAGACAGTCCCTGCCCCAGACAGTCAAGTAATTCAACACCTAATCATTGCTGAATCAGGCCATAAATCCATATTTAGGCATCCAAACCAAAGCAGACTGGCTTTCAAAGGAGCAAAGTGCCTCTGAAGTTTCATTGACTCCACTGGGAGTTGAGTGCTTCTGAAAATTGATGCACTTTGATTGTGGTGTGTAAATATGGACTATGGGTGGGATTTTTCAAAAGCACTGAGCCTGGCCTAACTCTGTTCCTCTTGAAGTTGATGGTGACTTGAATGGGAACAACGCTGAGCCCTTTTGGAAATGGGACCCTACATCTGTATTAACACCTCGATTTGAAAACTGTGGTCCTTCTTTGAGTGACCTCTGCATACTCCCACTCCCCTATTGCCATTGGCTTGTGGCCTGGGTGCCTTGGTCCCTGTAAACATGAGGACTCACCCCCACAGCACCTCCTGCTGGTTGCTTCGGGGAATTAGCTCGATTCCAGCTACGGAGCGCCCTCTGCAGGCCGGTGCTCCACCTGTCCTCTGCTGGCCCCGGCCCCTCCCTGGACCTCGGTGCCCCTTTAACTAGGTCTCCCCCCCTCCCAGGGGAACCCCACCCCACCATCCCCACTTTGGGCAGTAGCCAATACTGAGGCAGTCATTGTCTAGCCCCCACGCCCTGGGGCAGACTGCAGTATCAGCCACTCATCATAGGCAAAGGGGTTTTGGCCTGGCTGCCTTTACCCGCCCTCCGGCTGCCCCTCTGCAAGCCCAGTACCTTGGAGGCCTAGAATTAGGCCCTGCAGCCTGGGGAGTTGCTGGCCTAGGGCTTCCCAGCTCCTAAGGCCTTTCCCCAGCCCTTCCTTCTTCTAGGTCCCCTGGGTGAGTCCCCGAGCAGCCAGGCCTGTCTCCCTCTCCAGTCAGAGAGAGACTCTTTCTGCTTCTGCCTCCCCGGGCCTTCTTATACAGCCTTGTGGCTCAGTTTGGGGCATGGCCCCCAGCTGCAGCCACTCCAGCCATCAGCCCAGGCTTCTGGCTCCAGCTACTGCCCCTTGCCAGGGCTGTTTTAACCCCTTCTCTCCCAGAGCAGGAGTCCACCCTGCTACAGTCCCACAAGCAGGAATAGGCAGAGGTTCATCTCAAAAAAACTCCATTTGCTGCTATGTAATCTTCATTTTAAGTGGCTTGGCAAAGGTCCCTAAGGAAGCCCATGGCAGAGCTGGGAATAAACCCCAGGCTCCCAGTCAGTACCTCAGCTACAAAATCCTCCCTTTAGACCACGGGAAACATTTTCTCTTTCTGGTTTTTGTCCATGACATTTTAGAAAGAGCAATTGGGATTCCAAAAGGGGCATTTCTGAACAGAGTCTTCCATGGCTGTAATGGTGTTTAGTGGTGCTTTGTTAATTAGTGTTTTTTTCTTTTCCTTTCTTTTTATTTTAAGGATGAAGGAAGAAATTAAAACTTGTGGAACATGTGGCCATCAGTTTCGAACTGAACTGCTTTTACCCAAAGGTATGAGCAGACGGTTGTAATCCTGCTATTGCACAGGGGCCAGTTTAACCCACAAGATGAAGGCAGAAGGATTTCCTGTGTGTCCTTGTACAAGCGGTCACTGAGGATGTGTCTACACAGGGATAAAAGCCCCATGGCATGGCCGCGGCTGGCCAGGCTTGTTGGGCTCGGGCCGCAAGGCTAAAAATTGCTGTGTAGACATTTGGGCTTGAGCTGGAGCTCTGGAACCCTCTCTCTTTGCAGGGTCCCAACATTTGGGCTCCAGTCTGAGCCTGAAAGTCTGCACTGCAATTTTTCAGCCCCGGAGGCCGGAGTCAGCTGCTATTTTTTTTAATCCCTGTGCTGACATACCCTGAGTCATCTTTCTGTCCTGTGCTTTCCCATCTGTACACTGGGGATGCTAATACTTCCTCTGTGTCTCTGCTCATAAGGAAGTTGTTTGGGGCAGGGCCTGTCATTTGCAATGTTTGCACAGTGCCTAGCACAATAGCAGCCTGATCTCAGTTGAGTCTTCTAAGTGCACGACTGTAATCAGATAAGCATGACAATAAGCATGGTCCAGTGGTTACAACAAACACAAGGCGTGGGAACTGGGACACCTGGGTTCTAATCCCAGCTCTGCCCTGACCCACATAACCTATTTACCCTTAGTTTCCCCATCTGTAGAAGGCCCAACAATGCGGTGTCCTACTATCCATCTCTGACAGGCAGCTCCTCTGTGTTAAGAACTGCTTCTAATAAACTCCCAAGTTTTTCTGAGATTTTTTTCATTCTTTTATCTTAAGACAACTGTGACTAGGTGGCCAGTTCTTGCTGGCCCCTTGGCTGTCCCTGCTTATCCGCCTCTCCCATTCTGGGGCAGATGCGCAGCTGGTATAAATCACCCTAACTACACTGAAGTCAATGGAGCTATGCCAGTTTGCACCGACTGAGGCTCTGCCTCCATTGCCAGGAGGGATGAGTTAATGTGTCAAGCACTTTAGGGGGTCAGTGGGGTGGAGAGTGTTGGGGATTCCTCCATGACTGTGGCAGGGTGGGCTGATGTCTCCTTCTCTTTCCTTTCAGTTCCAAGTGACCTGGGGGTTCTGCAGCCCCCGCCCCCTGCTCACTATTATGTCACTAGCTACGGGACTACAACTTTCGGCCCCAGCAGCATCCATGTCAATCGCCAGGTAACTTGGCGGCAGCTTTGCTCCTTGTGTTTTGTTCTGGGTTTTTGGCTTCTCTGTTCTTTTCCTGTTGTGGGGAGCTGGGCTTGTGCTAAGGTGGCCCACGTCAGCTCCTATCATGGTCAATGAGAAGAATGGCCCAGTGGTTTAAAGCACTGACTTGGTATTTGGAAGACCCAAGTTCACTTCCCTGCTCTGCTCTGGATTCCTGGTGACTTTGGACAAGTCACTTAGCCTCTTTGTGCCTCAGTTCCCCATCTGTAATATGGAAATAATATCCTATCCCTACTTCCCAGGTGGGGTAGTGATCTGTTGATTGATACACTCAGATACATTGATGATCAGGCCATAGGGATAGATAGATGGAATTTTTCCATTGATTTTAATGGGAATTAGAGCAGGTCCTAGAACAATGAGGGAGCCAGTCAGAAGATACCCACTTTGGAACACTGGTCAGATAGGCTTCGTAGACCCATCTGTTTGAAGCCCAGAACAGAGCAATGTGATCTAGCCAGACCGGCTGCATAACACAGCATGGAACCTCACCCTGTGATTCCAATGTCAATCATCCTGTCTCAGCATTCGTCCTTCTTTATTAAGGAATACAGCTAACTGGAAGGATGCCTCTCTGTCGGTGTCCCTCTTCCTTATTAGTCTTTCTGCGTCTATCAGTGTTATTCCTAAATGACTTGAGATGCTATATTTTTAGGCTGAGGTTTCTAAAATAGATGGGGATTTGGGGCATCTAAATCCCTGGGTGGACTTTGAAAGCCCTGTCCTTGATGTATATAAAAAGCACTTGGGCGATGGCATGTTAGATTCTAAATCCATAGATGTCAATTCCTTTAAATGCGTAATCGGTGTGTAATCTGAGCCCATCCTTGCGGTACTAAGCACTATTTAGATCATAGCACCATTGGCATATATGGGGTGACAGGGAAATTATGCCCCAAGGTGTTTATACTCTAAAGCCTCATTTCTCCAAGGCGTTACCTCTCCATGGAGATTCCCATGGAATTGTCACACAATGAGCCTGTGAAGGGCCTGAGTTAATGGGGGTTACATAAGGAGCAAAGAGAAATGGCAGTTAAACACTGTAGCAGCATCACTCTGCCGATGGCCGTGTGGATGGTCGAGCTCCCAACCTGCCCTTGGTAAAAGCATCGTGTGGTGGCAGCCCTTGGTCATTGTTCCAGGGCAGCCAATAATTTTTCTCAGTTCCCAGCCTGCATAGTTGGGCTGGGCACTAGGAAAACTTGGTTGTGGGCAAGGGGGAGAATGAAGGAAGTGGCTTTTCCTCCCCAAGTCCTCGTCGTGATTTGGAACCCAATATCTAGAGGCTGCTTCAGCAGCCTCTAGGTGGCAGCAATCCCACTACTGTTGGGAGCCCCTGCAGAGCTTGGCCGTCTCACGTGGGGTGTGAACCCCTTGTGTACTTCTCCCCTCTTGCCCAGCGGAACTGCACTGGTTGCATTACCAACCAAGGGGAACCCTGCTGTCTTGGGAGCTGGATGCACCTGTGAGCATCCTTAGCTGCACGCGCACTCACTAAAGGCACTTTTCCAAGTCTTCTCACTGTGGCTGTTGAATTGGTCAGTGAAGAGGAGCAGGTCTTGCTTCAGGCTTTGGAGACCCCCAGTATAACGTGTGCTGCACAGTCTGGCACATAGAAGCAGCAATCCCCCCTGGCTTTTTCACTTGGAAGATGGAAATGCTGTGCTGTGAACAGCACTATAGGGCCAGGCTGTGGTTTGGTTTATTTGATTTTACTCAAATTCTGTTTTCCCCTGTTACTGAACAAGTCAGCGCCCCAGGGACTGGCACTGTGTACCTCTTGCACGCCCGAGGGGAGCTCTGGGGCTGGTAGTGTGACAACTTGGGGTTCGGAACTGAAACTCCAAAGCCAAATAGTCCCAAACTTTGGGCTGCTTAAACTTCGTTTCTTTGCTTTCTAGCAACAGAAGCTGCAACTCTGCAATTACTCGCGGTCTTTCTTCTTTCAGAGTATCTTGGACAAATGACTGGGCCTGCCCAAGAGAGATCCATTGAGAAGGACTTCCTTTTAGCCAAGACTCTTAGTGTGGTGTTGAGCACCACGCTAAGCAATCTCTTAAGTGCTCTGTACAGCAGGATGCATTTCACTATTTGCAGTGTGTGTACTGGCGGTGTTGTGCAATAAACAATTTCCACCCACTGGAGGACAGTGGAATGTTAATTTATTTACACAGACACACGAGCAGAAAAGGGCACTTATCTATGCATCAGCACAGGCAAGAAGAGCATTGTGAACAGAGAGCTTCGCTCTCATCAGTAGCTGAAAGGTTTGCACTATGCAGATTACACACAAGAAATGGGCACAAAATCTGAAAACTGACCTGGTGTTAGAAGAGAATTACAGTTCACCTCCATTTCAGTTCTAAGAAACATTTCTTAAATCAAGATGGAAAGAAGCTTTCAGATTTGACGATACCTTCAACATTAGCAGCTGGATCCAAAACCCCCTGAAAGGCTTTGGAAAGGCTCCTATTAAGCTTTGGATCAAGGCCCTGTTTCTTCACTAATCAGAGGGGTAGTCTGGATCTGTAAAAGCAGCAAAGAGTCCTGTGGCACCTTATAGACTAACAGACGTCTTGGAGCATGAGCTTTTGTGGGATGCATCCGACAAAGTGGGTATTCACCCATGAAAGCTCATGCTCCAATACGTCTGTTAGTCTATAAGGTGCCACAGGACTTTTTGCTGTTTCTTCACTAAGAAACATTATTCACCTCATGCCTGTTAATGAAGAACCAGAACTTCCGGGTCTTTGGATTTGCTGAAAGCATTATTTGTGTTAGGAGCTATGCCAGTTTACCACCGCTGGGGAAGCAGCCCGTTTATTCCATCATATGGGAAGGAGCAGTAATTAACCAAGTATCAAAAAGTACACTAAAAAAATCCATATTTAATTAACACACCCCCATTGATTGCCTCCCAAAGGTACAGTGCAGATGCTGAGCCATGCAATTTGATTTTCTGGCTCAGTATGAAGAAGCTGGTCATTAGTGTTCTTTTATTTCCTACTTCCTTCTGCTGCCCAAGTTTTGAAGAGAAGAAAAATGAAAGGCTTTAATGTATTGCTTTGTATGGCACTCCCATGATCACAACGGGGGTGTGAGAGAACACAATAAATTCTCCTTGAAGCTGTGATGTGAGTTAGGCAATTTTTAAATCAAATCACAAGGGTAATGTTACTAAAAAGGCAAAATTATCTGTAGCACCCAACTCAGATCAGCTTGGCATTTCATGGCAATAGCGAGAGGCCCTTCTACCGTACAGCTTGTACTGCGGCTGCCTCCCTACCCAGTTCATGTCCACACACGCTGTTGGCAACATAATCATGTTGGATACACCGTGCTTTGATTTTTCTCGTGAGCATCATTATCAGGCTGTAACTAGGTTCTAAGTGGACCTTCCTCGTTACAGCAGATAACCACCTAATCGGGTGTGCACTGACAGCCGGTTCTCCTGCCTCCTCGCTGTGTGGGTGGGAGGTCAGCCTGCCCCAAAGCTCATTGTGCCTTATTAAACACCCACAATCTTCAGCCCCTCTCCCCAGCAGCTGAGGCAGAGTGGGATAGCTGTCCATAACGTACGGCTACAAACATGACTGTGCAGCATGCCATGTGTGGACAGACTAAAACTGACATACAGCTGTGCTTGGACAGGAGCGGCACTGTAGATGGGGTGGGGTGGGTCTCTTGCTCAGTTCCCTGCCAGCACATTCTCAAGATCGGGGTTCTCAAACTTTTTTGGCTGGGACCCTCTTTGAAAATATTTCAGGCTGTAAATGACTCTCCTGCCAAAAAAAAGTGATGACCCCTCCCATACCATACCACCCTTACTTCTGCACTGCTGCTGGGGGCGGTGCTGCCTTCAGAGCTGGGCACCTGGCCAGCAGCCCCTGCTCTCCAGCCACCCAGCTGTGAAGGGCTTGGGCTGACAGCTGAAGCCCTGGCACACCTGGGGGTTGACAGCTGGAGACCTGACATGTGCAGGGCTGACAGCTTGCAACCACCCCCCGAAATAATCTTGTGACCCCTGTTGAGAACCCCTGCTCCAGATGTTTCACTCTCTGCCTAAATTAAATTCAGTGGGCCGGCTCTGGCGCTGCATTGACTTGGTTGGAGCTACATATGCTTGCATGGGCGAGACTCTGACTCCCTTGCAACATCTAGAGACATTCCATAAAATCCATGACCCTGCTTCCGAGTGACTGGCTTGTGACTCATCCATCCCACCCCCACACTGCCCTTACATTGCTACACAAGTTATGCCCTGTCAGGCTACCGTCTCATTAAGCACGGAGCGTTCTCAGGCTGTGCAATCCTCTCCCAGTTAATACAATTCTTTCTCTACAGAGAGTGCAAACACCCTGGGGCTGCATGAGACATGACATTAGAAAAAGGCATATTAATAAAGTCAAATGTTACTTAAAGTCAACAGCTGAGCTAGAAGCCATCTCTGGGAGGCCCGAGCCCTGCTGCTGCTCTATAGAGAAGATGGAGAAGAGGCTTGGCAGTTGTGTGTGGGGCTCTTTTACCCCTGTTCGCCTTGACCTGCTGCTTTCATGTCTTCCCTCCGCCCGATCCCTTCTCTTGCCCTTGTCCATCTCTTCCTCATGTTATAGGCAAGCAGTCCCTTGTGGCTAATTCACCTCCCTCTGAAAACACTTACTTTGGCCACTGAATTCAAGTGGAGCCAGATTAGACCCCTAAAGCTTTTCTGCTAGTGATGGAACTACTTCTGTGAGGCCAGCAGCAACAAAGACCAACTCCCTTGTGTGGACATGAACTCCAGAACAAGATGTCAGGAGGAGAGCCCCTCTCTAGCCTCAGGCTGGCCGGGAGAGGGCTGGACTGACACACCAACCGAATTAAATCCTAGCCCATGTAAAGGGATTTGTTTCTGTTTGGAAGTTGCAGTATAGCTGCAAAGCCAAAGGCCTCTCTAGCTGCTCAGGTGCTGGTCCTCCAGGTTAGCCCCTGATGGGAACCTGTCAAACAGGTGACGTTCCATCCAGGAGCAGGCAGTTGTGCACACACCCATAATTACCTAAGTTTACGAGTGATTTGCAGGGGGGTTCAGTTTGTGGGTGCTGGCTTGACAGCCTTTGAGAAAGCAGGTGCTCTGCACGTTTTGACAATCAGGCCCTTTTAAAAAATGTCCCCCAAAATCATTTTTGAAAACTTAGGCCAAAGTCCGAAGTGGATGAAACACAGAGCCCCTGTGCTAATAAATGGAAGCTAAAAACCAAATGTGCACAGTTTACTTATGCAATCTAAGCAGTAAAGAAAACCTAGGGAAAGTACCATGGTGGGGCATGTGTTCTATAAATTATACTTTAATATTAGTGCTTAACATTCTGCCAGACACAGCAGGTGAAATCCGGGCTCCTGTGATGTCAATGGCAGGACACCCATTGAATTCAGCAAGGCCAGGATTTCACTCACCCTTTGTAAGGTATGTTAGGCTCCATCAGTGCATAGGTTTGGGAAGACCTGCTTCCCTGATTTCTAACCCACCCTCCCCAACTCTTTTTCTTAATGCCCTTGGCTGGTCAAAGGAAGGGCAGAGGATGAGACTTCTTGGAGTCTATTAATTTTTCTATTTAAATCAAACTTTTAGCTGTCAGTCCTTGAGACACTTGCATTTGTGAGACTCACAGCTCAGTCAGGATGACATGTATAAAGATATAAGCAGTTTTTAAAGGAAAAGAGGAAGCAATCAGAGCTGCTGGTGTGGATGCCAACCTCTGTGCATGTTTATGTAATACACGCACACATTGTGATGACTCACTTACTGCCTCACTCACCCTCAGTTACTAAACTCATGAGATGCAAGAAATTTAAAATTACATAAAATTGAAACTACCTGGAACCACGTTAACACAACAAATATATACAGCTCAGAATTGTGGGGAAGCAAAAAGAGGAAGAGACACTCATCTTCCTCTTGCTGCTTTCCACAGATATTCAGTGCTCAGATACCACGGTGATACTTGGGTGTCTTAGCAATAGCACAGCTAAGCTAGGACATGGAAGGGTCCTAAAGCTAATATCTGTAGTTGCTTTTGGAGGAAAAAATAATGCCCAGTGTGTGATGGTGGTTTCATACAGGTCTCCTGTCAGAGTCCAAACTGCTTGCATAATGGTAGCCTACAGCAGTAGGGCTTCCCATACTGACCCAGTGTTGGTCATGACCTAATGTCTTATGACCCATCCCGCCGTCCAAGCTTCGTTGCTCTGATTGCACCTTATCATGATGGCAACTAGCGTTACTGTTAACATGGGCAAGGCACCGGCGGTACTTAGTGCCTGTGCAGCTGTTTGAAAGGCAATTAATGAATTGAGATTTTTGGCTACGCTGCAGTTAAAAAAAAATAAAATAAACAAGCACCCAGCCTACACTCTGGGTGCCCTTTACAAGCATTCCCAAACTGTACTAAATAAATAAATAACAAGACAGGTGAGAGAGAGCAGGAAACAAGGAGGATGGTGTAGTCAGTCAGTGAACCATAGTTTAAGAACCACTGGCCTATGTCCATTAAAACAACTGGTTTCCCTGAGCACCTCTGGTTAGGAAAGTGCCAGCTTTATGGATCTGTGCCTATATGCGCTGTGTGCTCATCAGATGACGTGCGTGCTGTGGTGTCCAAGGGAAGCAGGACAGAAAAAGGGGTAGGGAGCCAGTATGGTGGACTATCCTACATGAATGTGGAGCGTGTTTCTCTTGTGGGAGTGTGCTTTATGGGGCAAGAAGCTGGCAAAGAATGACGTGAAGTGTTGTCGGTGTGACTTGGTTTAGGCAGATGCAGCTCCCTGCTCAAGGATGACAAGGAGTTGTAGGGTGAAGGGGCTCATACAACATGTGCAGGGCCTGAGTGCAGCTCGGCCTGCAGGCTGACCTCAGACAGAGTGTGTGGAGAGGTTAGAATACAGGGTTGAGCTATAAACTTTAAATTTTCAGCCAGGCACATTTGAGGGCACAAGCTACTTTGAAATAGGACTGATCCTGCTCCCAGGAAAGTCAATGGCAAAATTCCACTAGGAGCACTACCAGCCTGTCATGGCTTCCGGGCCTCCCCTCCACTACACTGTTCAGGGTGTTACTCATTCTCCTTCTTTTCCCTCTCATCTCACTGTGGTAAGCGGAGGGCATGAGGCATGGGCCAGCTGTTTAAAGAAGCCCACCTAGAGATCCTCAGGTATTTAGGCTCCTAACTGCCATTCAAATCAATAGACATTAGGAGCTGGGCCTTAGCCTCTGTCAGACGGATTAGCTCTCCTTGTACCAACCCTGTGACCCCAGGAGAGCTGACCAGGGCTATTGTATAATCCACCCCGAGGGCTCCTGCTTCACTCACTTCAGCAATAGGTGATATTAAGGATTTTTCTCCCCCTCCCCCCCCCATCAACATCCCCATTTCTTTAAAAATAAACAAACAAAAAAAACCCCAAACTCAACCTCACTCAGCTTCAAATCCAGCCAGCTCAGCCCAGATGGAGGCACAAGATCATTACATGGCAGTGCTGTAGATGAGTATTCCCCCTGCCCCCCCAGTGCCCTGACTTTCTTGCTGACATCTGGAAACAGGAAGATTCTCTTGCTTCTACCTTCAGAGCACAGTGCCCTGTTTGTTTCAGCTGAGGAAAAAAAATCTCTATTTTCAATTGGTGGCCCAGAGTGGGGAAGGTTGATCTGTCTCTTGCCGTAATATCTGAGCACCTTACATGCATTTCTCCTCACAACAACCCTGTGAGGTAATGAATATTCCCATTTTACAGATGGGGAAAGTGAGACCCAGATGCAGTGAGATGCCAAGGTCACTAAGGAGGCCAGTGGCACAGCAGGGATTGAACCCAGCTTTACTGAGTCCCAGTGATGTGGCTAAGCCACAAGGCTGCCCATCATCTCACCCACATGTTTTCTGATGGGAGCAAACTGATGCAAGTGGAAGAGGGAAAGGCAGAAGTGTTTTCAGAAGTGCTAGCCAGAGACCTAGGCAAGGACTGGCCAATACACATGCAGCTTGGGTCCTAGGGAGGGGAGGAGGTTCAGTTAATCTGCATGCTGTACTGCTCAATGAGGTCAAACAAGCTGTTGAAGCAGCTGGACAGCTGGAGGCTCACATTCCCGCTGTTCAGGGACGAGGCTCCCTCCCGCAGCACCATGTCATGGAAATACTCACAGAACTTAGGCACCAGCTGCAAGAGAGAAACATACACTCTTCAGGAGGTGTTCACCTGCGCTGCCACGTTGCTACGCATTGCCTCTTCTGAACGAGCCACATGAATGGGCCCGTCAGAGCCTCGTCTGGTCCCCTGCCCCCGGGGGTGACTGCTGGGGGAGACGTGCTCTGTCAGCAATGCCCAGAGACAAGGAAGTGAGGGCTTGGGATGCAAGAGTGGGGCAAGCTCATCTCTCACCTATGTCTGGCAACCCCAGATGCAGCCCTGTGCAGGTTGACCTTGGCCACAGCCTTTCCATGCTTGATCCACCTCTTCTTTCCTTTTGCTTATGCTCTGCACTGGGGGCTGCTGTGGAAGCAGCATAGGGCTGGCTCTGTGCCTGGACCAAAGGGGTTTCCTGCACTGGGGCTCTTCCCTAGAAGGCCTTCATGCCTACGCTGCAGCCCCATCGGATCGGTCTCGGTTCTTACCCTGGTGCCCATCGTGGTAGTGTCAGGGTGCTGAGCGTTCCCATGCTTCGCGAACAGCAGCGAGCCAGGACTGGTGCGTGCATTGGCAGGGCTCATGGGAGGGGAATTTGGGTAGTCAAAGAGGACTAATAATTAAGCTACAAAGAGATGCTTAGTTACTCTCCCAGGACTGTAAAGCTTTAGAGGCAGAGGAGGATTCCCCACGTCTTTGTGGTGTGGCTATGAAATTAAGAGGGGGGCGGTAAATCTCTCTTCACTGGTTATCCAGGGATCTCCACTCAAGCACTAGCTATTCACCAGCTACACGGACCTTTCCATGCAGAAAGGGGTGCAGCCTCTTAGCGGCTCTACGTTAACACTGAAGTCAACCAATGGAGTTGGCCATCAGTGAATGAGCACTAGCCACTGAACCATCCCACCAGAGACTAATGATGCTTGGCATTTAGCCAGCGCATCCCTCCATAGCTGAGGGAGAACGATGCTTCTTGGCTCACCTTCACCAGGATTAACATGGACTCCTTGGGCTTGGATTTGGAGAAGCACTGCCCAAAGCAAAGGTAGATGGTGAAGTCGGGAGATGCAGCCCTTTGATGTTCCTTAAAATCTTTCAGCTCTGTAAAAGGAACCAGGACGGTTTTAGCAGCGCAAGGACAAGGAAGGCATTCAGTTGGCTGGATTAAATAAACTGTCCTGGGATGGTCAGGAGATGGTGGCCATGAGAGGAGCTTTCTGATTAGGAGATTCTGGGGTTCCCTCACCCCTGCTCCTGGCCGTTCTCTCTGTTCTCTGAAGCACCCAGGCAAAACCTGGAGTCCAGTGCTTATGCAGGCTGGGCTCCGGCCCATGATCAGCATATGTGCCTCAACCATATTGGAGCCCCATGGTGCAAACATATGGTAAATAAAGTCCCTTGGAGTTTATCTTGGCTAATCTAACTACTACCCATAAATCTGGCCCGACAGAGTAAGAACTACCCAGCCGCAGACTCACCCTTTGAGAACACCTCATAGTCGAAGATCTCCATCTCTGTGCCACGTGGCAGCAGCTTGGACTCAGGGTTCTGAGCCATGTTCGCCAATTGCCTGGAGAGGGCCCAGAAGACCTTGCATTTATTCAGGCGCTTGGCATAGATCTTCTTGTGCTTCTGCTCCAGCAGCAGCCCTGCGCTCAGGAGCAGCTGCCTGGTGAACTGGACCTGCTTTCGGTCAGGCAGCTCATCTGGGCTTGGGAAATAGACCACCTGCGCGCAGCCTGGTACCATGGTAAGGTCTTCGTTATTGTACGTGAACAGGCAGCTGCTGGTGGCCACCTGCACCTCGTGGAGTGACTTCCCTCGGTAATAGATGGTGACGTCCATATTGTGAGGAATAGTTTCTGCAAGAGATGAGGGAATGCTTGGACTATATAGGAGGGCCTGGCAGGAATAGGTGCTCTCTGGTTCCTAACAGGCTGCTTGTCAATGGCCCAATGTAAAGCTCACTGAAGTCACTGAAGACACTTCCACTGACTGCTGGATTAGCCCAACATGCTGAGCCCATCGTCCCCACGCCTGGCATCCACTGGCACCCTTGTTGGGAGTCTCAGCAGAGCACTGCCTGAGTGTTATGGTACCCGTTCATCCCTGCAGTTGGTCCCCACTTTCCATGCAAGTGCCATGTCTATGAACCCGATGGATCTTCCTGAATCTGCCTCCACAAGCGGAGACGGGGCTGCTAAGATGTGGACTGGGGTGGGGCGGGGTGTCTATTTCAAACCTGAAGCCGAGATGTCTAAATCTGCAAGAGAAGGGGTGGGGTGGGAAAGGCCGGTGCCATTCGGTTCCAATAGCTGCGTTTTCCTAAAGCGTTGCCTACCCTGGCCCAGTTCTTGTTCGCCTTCAGAGGTAAGAGGCAGGGGTGGGTGACTGATGGACTCTGTGCTTGGGGCAGGCAGCTGGGGTGGCTTCACTGACCTGTATTGTTCTGTGATGGTGCTGTGTTGGGAGGATGCTGCTGCTCTGGGAGAGGGGCAGCAGGCTGGGTGAACCTGTTCTGCTCCAGCACTGCTGGGGCTGCCCACTGATTGGCCGGCTGGTGATAACTGTTCTCTCCCGGGTCATTCAGCGTTGGATAGATCACTGCGTTTCCTGTAGGTGCTTCACTCAGGAAAGTGCTTTGAATGCCCGCGTGGTTATTGTAGTGAGGTCTCCCCTCAAACAGGACTTCCGCTAGGATGGAAAACAACAGGCTTATGAGACAGCTAGGCAGTAATGAACATATTAGTTTCTGCTTAGCTCTGCTCTCCTCACCCACACTGCTCCCTGTGACTAACTGGTCCTTGTATACATCCCACACAACTGTACTGTGCTGTGCCCTTATGCCTGGAACCCGCCATTGCCTACAGACCTGATCCAATGCCCGCTGATGCCAATGGGAGTTTCCAGTAGGCCTAGGAGTCCTTCCACTGACTTTAATGGGTGTTGGATCAGTCCTCAAGTCAATCACTTTTCCACTCTCTTCTAAAGTCCCTGCTGAAAACCCCCTGCTTTGAGCCCTAAACTAACTGTCCAAAAAAAAAAAAAAAAAAAGGATAAATTTTTAAAGAGAAGGAAACAACAACACAATTCTGCACAAAGGGCAGCACTGCCCAGATACGTGCACTGCGTCACTGCTTGGTAGTTTTCCTTTTCCTGCCTCCCATCCTCCACACTACGTAGACTGGAAGCTCTTTGGGACAGAGACTTTGTCCCCCTAAAGCACTTCACGGCCTGCTGGTGCGGTATGAATAATTACAAGAGAATGGGGGGAGTTTTACATCTAGCAAAGAGCTTCATTTAACTGCTGAACTGGAGCTGAGCTTTTCGGGCAAACTGGCTTCGCGTGCGGTATCGGCTCTAAATAGGCTTGGCAGAGCTCGGTGTTTATTTCTGATAACTGATGGACAATGGTGATGGTTTATTTTATGCATTTTTTTTTCAATTTAAATGTTCACAGTTGTGGGAACTGAAGGGAGGGGGTCAGACAGCAGGGCAGGCCAGGCACTAATTCTTTAACGACTGACCTTGATTTCAAAAAGCTACAGCTTTATAACTGTTAGAACACAAATCGTCGACATCACCGGTCAGAATGTACACAGCCCATAGCCTAAGCCAAACGCTAGTAAATGGTTAGGCAGAGTAAGAAAAATGCTGCTAATCTGCATAGTTCAGTTTTTATTGATGGAATATTTATTCCTCGGCTTGTCTGTGTAGAGTGAAATCGATGTCTACCAACATTTACCAATTAAAAACCTAACCCTCCCAAGCCTAGTTACGTATCTGATTCATTTGTTCTTGGGCGAGCATAGCCTTCCATTGTGGGGCTCAATGATCTGACCAGTGCCTTCTTAAACCAGCCAGTCTCAGATAATGGGGATATACTGACCTGCATTATTAAGAAGCTGACTCATGCCAGGAACTGTGCTGGATGGGAGTGGCTGCTGTAGAAGTGAGGCAGCAGAAGGGCCATAAGCATTTTGCAAGGTTTGGGTCTCTGCCATAGTTTGGGTCACCCACTGGCCAACTGATTGGTGATAGTTCTCCATTGGTCCATTTGCCACTCCGCTCCCCTGCTGTGGGTAGCTATTTTGGCCAATATGTTGGTTTGGATAGCCTGGGCTGTCTTCATATGGCACTTCCTCTGATTGAGGGGAAGAAACCCAGTGTTAATTACCAGAGTTGGGTAAGGCACTGCAGCATGCTAGCAACTGCATTAGACAATTCAGTAGCTGCTGGGTGTGCTCTCTCACCTTCTGGAAATGCCGCAAGATCTTCCTATTGGTTAAAGCTTTGCCATCGCAATGCCCTTCCCATGCTTCCCAACCCTACCTGGAACCTCACTTTTGGGAATCCAAACAGGGAGACGAGATGGATTTCATTGCTACTGGCTGATCCTGACTTCACGGGTTGATCCACCCAGCTGTAACACACCCGATGTGGGTGAGTAGCTCAGTGAAGGGCCCTTGCTGCCCACTGCTAGCACAGGTCTGGTCTCAGAGTGGGCAGGGTGAATGACCCATGCCATTTGTTTGAGATGTGGTGCCAGAGCTTCCCAGCCTGAAGATCAGAAGTCTCAGAAAGGGCAGGGTGGGAAGGTCCCAATCAAAAATTTGGCTTGCTTTCCACTGCTGAGGCAGGCATGGAACTTACCCAGCAGGACTCCCATGGTGTCACCAACCTATCTTGCTCTCAAATCATCATGCAAGTCCCCGAAAATAAGCATTCCCCTGCCCCCAATTTGGGGCTCTTTTCATTTGTCTCGGAAGTTCACAGTTTCAAGCTGTTCTCAGCAACCATGAGGGCTAGAAACTTTTCTCATTTTTTAAATGACAGATGGGAATTTTGTGTCATCACATGACTCCAGGAGCTGGGGCGTTACAAGATATCAAATAGCCCAGGACTCAAAACTTAAAATTCTGAGAGTGGACAACACTGTTCCCTTATGTGGGGGCGTCCCCAGCAGGAGCCAGAGTCAGCACAGCTGGCTTCTAGACGTCCTCTCAGCAGCGGGCATGCAGGAGGAGGAGGTCACAGCTATGGGGCAGAGAATCAAAATGGCTCTTGGCTTTCCTTTCTCCTGGGCTGCCCTGGCTGACTGTATGGGGAACGGGAGTAAGTCCTTTGCCAGGCTCTCCCCCAGGACCCACACTGTGCTAGTCAAACTCTTGTCCTGCTTTCCCTATAGCACCCATAGCCCCACGGGGAAGAGATCAACCTCTCTTGCCTGTAATGCAGCAGGCAGCCAGCAGGGGTGCTGCTGAGCAGCTGCAAGGGGAAAGGGAGAATAGCTGCTCCCTGTGCTTCTGGCTGACACCAGAGCTGCTGAGGGAGATGCAGCGGGTGTTGACTGGGCAGCGGTGCTCCCCTCACCTTGCTGCAGCAACTGGGCTGATACAAACACCGCATTGCAAAGTCACATGGTGCCGCTCAGAGACACACGTTCAACGAGGACCAAGTGCGCATTTTCTTCTACACAGTTGCCCTTGGGGAGGGGGGCACAATTAAGAGCCTCAAGTGCCACGGAGTGGGCACCTCTGCTTTAGGTCCTCTCCATTGTTGTTGCTTAGATGCCGTACAATAACCTGCCACTTCGTTTCTGAGCCAAGTACATGGGCTGGAGGGAGCAGCTGTTTAGAGGGATACCTCCTAGACACTTTCCTGCAGCCCATCGGCTTCCTGTCTGGGACTGCCGGTGCTGTGGGAGGAGGCTCTGCTGGCGTGCTGGTATGAGATAGTGAAGAACCACAGCTCTCGACCAGCACATCAGAAGCAAGGGCAGGATTCCCTCATCCCTGGAATACAACAGGACTGTCCCGATGCTCTCCACCCAATGCTTCTAACTCAGGTGCAGTATGAAGAGTCCAATGAGAACCAGTTGTATTATGAAGCATAGGTGCCTCTGCTCTGCTCTTTGAGGCCTCGGCCTACCTGAACGGTGATCTAAACCTCCATCCAGAGCCCACGGCAGCTGCTGCGGGCTGCAGTCATTCTGGGTTAAGTTGCACTGTTGCAGAATCCACTGGAGTGTGTCGGGACTGCACTGGTAGCCGTTTGATGCTGAATTATTGGTGGTGTAGCCCTGGGGTGGATTCCTGCCAGGGTCATAGGCTGGCCTTTCGTTCTGCCCGCTATCCATCTCTGTGGAGCAACAAGAGCAGAGGATGAGCTCAATCACATGCACTTCTCTATGCATGTCACAAGTTTTTTCCCCCACGCATCTCTCCACCTGCCCCACTAGAAACTGGTTTTCCTCAGGAGTTCACTTTGCATGGTGGAAGCCTGCAATAGCCCTGCTCCTACCCATGAGGTTTGGCTAGGACCTCACCATGCATGGCCAAAGGGAGCTGTTGGAGGTGTGACACTGTTGGCCAAGTCTGTCTCCCCACTGACCTTAGCACCATGGTTGAACCTGCCTGAGGCTGTTGCCCCCAATGGCATCATGCAGGGGTTCTTTGGCAGACTTGTTGCCGGTGACCCACCGACTATGGGGTAGTGTCTCTGACTGATTGCTCGGTTGCAAATTGATCTTGAATAGGCTGGTTTTAAAGCCAATCAGACCACGGTCCAACTGCTGGGCACTGAATCTGAACTGAAGTGAACAGGGATTAAACTCAACTGCTTATGCGAGCGAAGGTTTATCAGCTCCGCCATATTGTTGTTCTCTCCTGACTCCTTCCCTAAGCTCCCTCTAGGGTTCCCAAGCATGTATTACATTTACTCATTCCTGTTCTATTTGTTAAGAATTAAATGCAACACAGACATTCCACCAGAATTCCAGACAAAGCTGGAAAAGCCTCAGGGCTCTTGCACTAGGAGGCAAGGGCTTTGAATCAAAGTCTGTATGCCTCAGGATAATTTCTGGCTAGTTCATCCTGTTTCCTACCCCAGGGCATGTGGAAATGCTGATACTCAACCACGCTGCTGAATGAGTCAGTGGCAGAGCAGAGAAGGGTACCCTGGGCTCCCAACTCTCAGTCCAGTGCCCAAGCCACTAGGCCTTCAGGAAAGGGATCCGATTCAATGAACAAACAATGGAGGAGCACACGGCCATATGCAGCACCATGGTTTCTATTCTGGGTTTTATCTTCTGGAATTCAATCATTTGTGTTTAAAAAGAAATCAGCAAGTAACTTACCTTGGGGAGGGTTTTCCAGTGACAACATCTCCAAATCTAATTCTATCTGCGGCTGCAAAACAAAGCATGAGACCATTTTCCTTTTGTTTTATTGGGTTCATCACAGAGATATGTGAGAGACAAAGTGCATCAGTAAAGCAACATCCCCACAATTAGCTGGGCATTTCTAGGCACCCATTCACAGAGAGACTTTGAGCGGTGAAGTGGATTCAGGCATGGCCTCACTCTGTTGCTGAACTTGCTGCTTCCCAGTGGCCCAGCAGAAACATGCGAGTCCCAGCTACGGCCAGCCTGAGCCAAGGAGATTGGCTACGCCATTGTATGCAAGCCAAATACGCTTTGCGTTCTTGTCTTGAAGAGGCATCCAAGAGGGAGGGGCTGAGAAACTGCTTGACACAGGGATAAACACCCCTGATGCAAATGGTGTCTTTCTTTATGGACATGAGGGTTTGCAGCTATGGCCACTGGTGGCTGGAATGGAGACAATTCCCCCAGTGTGATCCAGGGGCCAGATTCTCAACTGGTGTGAATTAGAGTAGTTCCACAGGAGCCAACAGAATCTTCCCAAGATCTTAGGCCTACGTGAGAATGCTGCACCAGGTTAACTTAAAACTGATTTCAGCTAAACTGCTACAAACAACGGGGTGGAACTCATTGCAGTTTAAGAGTAGCTTACTCTAGTTTAGCTTTAAACTGATTCCCAACGGACGTAAGCTACACAAACCAAGACTGGTTTAAATGAAACCAGAAGTGTCCGCACAAGGATTTGCCCTTGTTTAGCTTAACTGATTTTGAGTCACAACCTTAGTTAAATTTTAGACTTTTTCCTGTAGACAAGGCCTCTGAGAGACGGAAGGTTCCTGGAAGAGCTGGAGGGGAGAGAGGGTGTCCTGAATGTTTGGATGTTTTCATGCCAAAATCAGAACAAGTAAATTTTGTTCCCTCCTCACCTCAATCCACTGTGTGCATGAAAAGGTTACATCAGTAGCAGACAAAAGCCGTTTTCCCCCAGCCAAAAACTTTCATTCCATTGTGGAAAACTTTTTTCACACTGTGAGAAGACTTAGCTGGATCATCTTCTGTGATTGCAGCTCAGGAGCTAGCTCCTGTGTATATTTCAATTTGGTGTTGCAAACATGAACTCTTGCAAAAAGACATGCATGATCATTTGCCCAGCTGTTTTCCTGGGTCCAGATTCTGTCCCTGCAGCATACAAGCAATTCCCAGGGACATTGTCTAGAGCAGGGGTTGGCAACCTTTCAGAAGTGGTGGGCCGAGTCTTCATTTATTCACTCTGATTTAAGGTTTTGCGTGCCAGTAATACATTTTAACATTTTTAGAAGGTCTCTTTCTATAAGTCTATAATATATAACTAAACTATTGTTGTATGTAAATTAAATAAGGTTTTTTAAATGTTTAAGAAGCTTCATTTAAAATTAAATTAAAATGCAGAGCCCCCTGGACTGGTGGCCAGGACCCAGGCAGTGTGAGTGCCACTGAAAATCAGCTCACATGCCACCTTTGGCACGCATGCCATAGGTTGCCTATCCCTGGTCTAGGGACACAATTATATGGAGGGCTCTAGCAGTGATGCTGATTGAGTCAGAGCTCTGCAGCATGGAGGTGGTGGGAAGGAGTTTATCCATTGTAATTTCCCATGAGCCACATAAGTTTAGTGAAACATTATGAGGTTCTGATGATTCGAAAGATCCTTCAAGCTTAGCACTTCCCCAGCTTCTCCCATCCCCAGTTCTGGTACCTGCAGTTGCTCTGGCATACGGTGGTGCAGATTAGGGGCTTCTTCAGAATGGGGGTGGATGTCTTCTTTACTGTCATGCAGGTTATTGTCTAAAAGACAACAGCAAATTACACAGGGATGAGGAGGAAAAAACCAGTAGTTTAGCAAATGGAATTTCTGACACGGGAAGTTAAGCATGATCCATAGTTCCCAGAAGTGGGATTTGCTCAGGGCTTAGGGCCCATATTTTGAAAACCCTTCACTAATTTGGGGTTCCCTCAAGTTTTAGGAGCCCAACTGGAGCCACCAAGGGCCTAACTTCTCAAAAGGGACTGGTGAATTTGAATGCCCAACTTGAGACACTTTGAAGAGGTCTAGTTTTCGGAGGGCGGATGCAGACCCCTTTCTCAACGTCAGGCCCCTTTACGATGTCTCGAGTTGTGCCCCCAAAAATCAGTGGGCACTCCTGAAAATGTTGCCCTTAATGCCACCAGTTTATCCAGTTCTTTGTGATCTTTTGGACACTTTGTTGGGAAGCCTTGAAAGCTGCCCTCAGTGACACCTGCGTCACCATAGCCTTCACAGCCCCATTGACTTTACGGGGTAGTGCATGTGTAACTAGGTCAGAGTTTGCTCAAAGCAGAAATCTGCGGGAGAAGGGTAGTGAGATTTCCCTTGGAAAACATCTGGTACTGTTAGCATCTGCCCTACCAGCAGGGAGCAACACTAACACCATGATCTCACTCCAACCATATCACCCACAGTTCAGGCCACAGGCCCTGATTTTCAAGAGTATTCAGCAGCTCCCATTGACTGAGAACACTAGGACCTGCTGGGGGATGAGTATTTTTGAAATATTGCCCCCCCTCCCATGGTCTTTTTTAAAGGCAGTTGCCTAAAATCCCCTCTCTTCTCACATGATACTGGGGGGGAGAGGGATAGCTCAGTGGTTTGCACATTGGCCTGCTAAACCCAGGGTTGTGAATTCGGTCCTTGAAGGGGCCATTTAAGGATCTGGGGTAAAAATCTGTCCAGGGGTTAGTCCTGCTTTGAGCAGGGGGTTGGACTAGATGACCTCCTGAGGTCCCTTCCAAGCCTGATATTCTATGATTTTATTTGGACTGATGCCAGGCAGAGAGTAAAAGAATAGAACTCCATGCACAAATCAGAACAATGTTTGTCTGTACCTGTCTTCAACCTGTATTACCAGCATCCTTACTTTTAGTAGTCAGGGCATTAGCAGCTGTCACAGCATCAGGGCTTGGGCTGATGATTTTATACACTTTGTGAGGGTCCTCAGAGGTCTTTGAGTTATCCTGCACCATCAGGAACATATTTGTGCTTCTCAGAGCACAGCGGAAGTTGGTTTTCCACTTGGCTAGATCTTTCAGCTTTTCATTGTACTTGCCGCTGGTTATGGCCCAGGCCTTTCCATAAAGAGAGGGATGGGGGGAGAGAAGACAGGTGGGAAGGCATTAAAGAAGGGGCAGTCTGTCAGTGCAGTCATGCAGAAAGCCATTTTGATCTTAGCCTCACGGGCAGCAGGGCATGAAGATCTCTGTACAATTCCTTCCAAGCTCTCCATTAGCAACATTGGTTTTTTAAAGGAGCCCATCAAGCGCTTTGCCATAAGTGTAAACCTCCCCAACCTTTCCCTCCCCAACCTCTACTGATACCACATTGGTGGAGTAACCCTTTCTGTTTTCGTTACTGTGGTCCAGGACTAAAACACAACCCGCAACCCCCACCACCCAAGCATTTAGAACCTGACCCAAACTTCTCCTAGGATGCTGAGGTTTCTGGTGCTGATATTGGCAAGATTTCAGAAATATGCCCTGCTTAGGTACATATACAATCTCCCATCATCACAGCATGTTGGACACTGAGTCCAAATACAGACATGCATCATACAATGCAGCATTGAGTTAAATGGAAAGGAAAGGAGAAATACTAGGAAAAATCATCAGTGGATCCCATTTCCCCCATCCCATTTTCTTATAAGGTACCCCTCAATGACTGTTGTGCTGGGCTTGTTCCTTACAATAGGCTACTGCTGAACTGGTCTGTATTATTATTTATTGTATAATGGTAGTGTCTGGGGCCCTATTGTGCAGTACATTATACAAATATAGAGTGATAGACAGGCCCTGCCCTGAAGTGCCTACAATCATAGAATATCAGGGATGGAAGAGACCTCAGGAGGTCATCTAGTCCAACCCCCTGCTTAAAGCAGGACCAATCCCCAGACAGATTTTTGCCCCAGATCCTTAAATGGATCCCACAAGGGTTGAACTCACAACTCTGGGTTTAGTAGGCCAATGCTCAAACCACTGAGCTATCCTTCCCCCCCAGGAAAGTAGCTTTTCAACCCAGATAGAACTTGAGCCCACAATCTCTGGCTTAAAAAGCCAATGCCTTGGTTAATACAGCTCTGTCCAACTCTTTGTAACAAGACTCTGTTTTCCAAGGCACATGCCAGTTAATTGGCTGCCAAGGGAAAGATCACAAACAAAAGTTAAGCAGAATCAACTGGGAGATTGTTTTTGCTTTTACCAACCATGACACTGCAGCTATTGTAATTCTCAGTGTGGTCAGACATCCCAGCTTCAGGATTTTTGAGAGCTATTGCCAGATCAGTCTTTGGAAGGGTGGCATCTAAGGTCTGGTCTGCACAAGAGGGGGGGATCAATCTAAGTTACGCAACTTCAGCTACATGAATAATGTAGCTGAAGTCAACGTACTTAGATCGATTTACTGTGGTATCTTCACTATGGTGAGTTGACTGCTGCCACTCCCCCGTCGACTCCACCTGTGTCTCTCACGGCAGTGAAGTACAGGAGTCGATGGGAGAGCACTCGGGGATCGATTGCTACCTACCGATCCGGCCAGTAGCAAAGACATACCCTAAGTCTAATCCTACCCTTAGCCGTGCCTTGTGCCGGCTGAAACTGAAATTCCCATTCTGCAGGAAATTCTTCAATTTCAGGGGGAAAAAATTATTCTGGAATGGAATGAAAAATGCAGGGTTGAAATTTCCCAGGGAAGGAGAATTCTGAAATTTCATTTCAGAAAAGTGACATTCTAAAATGTCATTCCAATCTTTTGGCAACCTTTCAATTGCCTGTAAGCTGCAGTCTGCAGGGAAGACCCCATTAAAATGTGGACAGTCCAGGACATTCCAGAAGGGGCAGAAGCCCTATTATGATGTATAGAAACAGGAGGTATTTATTAAAGAAAATAACTGAAACAACAGACAGAAACAAGCTTCCACACTGGTTGAGTTCCAGCTTTGACTTCTGTTTACCAGGAACCACCCTCTACTTAGAGATGTATTCAGCACATGGAGCCAGCAAGTGACTGGATGATATACTGTAATGGAACATGTTACAAACCCCACCAGGGTCATTGGGGTCCTCCCACAGCCATGGGAATTGAAGCTGGTCATTATTCTGAGGCCTGGCGTGCATTCTGCCAAGGAACCCTTCTGTGCTCTGATACCCTGGTGGATGGAGACTCCATCAAATGAAAGGGCACTAGCCAACTACTGCCTGGTGCCA
Organism: Chelonoidis abingdonii; assembly: GCF_003597395.2. NCBI lineage: Eukaryota > Metazoa > Chordata > Testudines > Testudinidae > Chelonoidis > Chelonoidis abingdonii. The sequence continues at coordinate 38,027,342 of NC_133772.1, forward strand.
CACTGTGACCATGCTGCATCCTTACAACGCAAGGTCATCACGCAATGACCCACCACTGTAAGGCAAAAGCCACAGAACAACATCAGGGCATCAACACTGATCGTTTTGTCAGTTCCTCTTAATTAATTACCCTGGTGTAAATCCAATATATGGCCTGGACTGGGACTTGCTTCCGCAGGAAATGAGGGTGAGTGGGGATGGGAAAAAAAGAATCATTTGGGATCCTACCTTGAAAATCTTGTAGTCGTTAGGGTTGATATCCTTCCTGGAAGTGTGTTTCCAGGGGATGCGAAACTGAGTGTGGTCCTTGTCTACCCAGCGGAGCCCCTCGTAGTTTTTGCTGTTGATCTGTTTAATCAGCCAGCAGGCAAACCGTAATTTTTGAGAACCCCTGTAATGACAAAGACAGAGGTTATGCCAGGTCTATTGGTCAATGGCAGATCAAAGACTCACCCCTGCAAACAACAACAATTGAGTAATAGCAAGGCCGCCAGGGAAGAGCTCTGCTGTTCTAGCTAAGGCTGAACAGCATGTGCTGCTGAAGGAGAAAATGCAGCCCAAGGAAATGCTGCCTTCTCCCTGGGAATGCATGGGGAGGACAGAACGCCGTGGTCCCTGGAGTGACGAGGGTCCAGGAGCAGAAGGGACACTGGGGGAGGCACCACTGGAAGTAGGCATACTGACCTGCAGAGCTAATCCCCAAGACGACCAACAGGAGGCACCAGTGTGGTGAGCCCTGGTAAAGCACCTAGCACTGAGTTCCCATCTCACTTGGGCCCTCTAGGCTCAGATTCTCAATGCTATTTAGGCACCTAGCTCCTGTTGATTTCAATGAGTTAGAAGCCTAGCTACTTTTTTGGCTCTGGGCTGTGGGCACTGGCACTAAGGGAATACAAATGATAAAGAAAGGGCAGGCACCCCTTAACTTCAAATACTTCACTGAGATGTTCCCATTCCTGTTTCCTGCAGCAGAAAGAAGTGGTCCTATTTCACACCCAGCGCACTTCAACAAACCCGTAATCATGACAGTACTTTTGAATAGCAGTCTCATTTGGCATCCACCATCAACCTGTGGATTCTTTGGCCTGGTCTGGTGCACTACAACATTTAAACCTTTGTGAGCACAGTTAAGTTGCAAGCAGAGGCCAGGAGAGCCCTCGTCAGATCACCAGCTGCTGTCGGGCAGCATCGCTCTGTTAGCTTGATACCAGTTGAGGATCTGGCCCACCGGCATTAGCACCATTCCAGCCAAATGAGCTTAGAAGTTTGACAAAATGGGGCTCAACGCGGTTTGTCATTTTCTATGCTTGTGGCTTAGCAGCTCTCAGCCCAGGCTGAGGTATCCAGTTGCTGACAGCCACGCTCAGCATCAATTTATGCATGTAGTGGAGACAAGGCCATAAACTGCTCCTTCCCTTTGCAGAGCAGTCCTCGGGCATCCACGTGCCACAGCTCCCAGCCACTTAGATGAATGACAGCAGCCGTTACAGCCCCGAGGGCCAGTCTCCAGCGGTTCCTTGGCAGACATTAGGCAGGCATGGCTGCCTTTGCTGCCAGCATAAGATCAGAAAAAAAGTTGTTGTTGTGTGATCCACCTACCCGGGGGTGTGTCCTCTCAGGCCTGCCGGCAATGGTTACAGCCAGATAGTGCAGTTTGCACTACTGCCATTAGCTTGTGTACGTTGCTCGTACTGCACTGACTGCACCCGCGTCCAGCTCCCCTAAATCCACTTACCCTTCGCTCTCGGATGCAGCCATCACACAGCCAGTCTCGGGTTAATTGCGGAAGGAAGGGTTGGGGAGTTCACTCCTTTGCTACCAAACAGAATTCTTGTGGATGAATTGGAAACCTCCAAGCAGGACCTGTATGAACGGGGAGGAGAAGCAGGGAGCGTCATTCACATTAGCCGTCATGATGTAGCCCCAAATCAACTCCTGTGTTAGCACCTGGAGCCCTCTCCGGGGTGCGCTGACAACCACTCGAGCAACGCGACTTGTGGCACTGAGCCCCGAGCCACGGCAGTGTGGATGGGGTGGAGCTCTGCTGCCCAGCAGGAACCCCCAGGAGGCACCAGTCTCAGAAAAAGGGAGGGGCACATGCAGCTGGCAGGCTTTGCTGGCAGATGGAGCCGTTTCTCTTTATACTGCATCTGCAGCCCAGGTGCAGTCCTACAATCCCTCCCTCTAAGAGCTTACAGTCTAATGAAGAATACTGCTGATGAGGAACCAATACTTAACCTGACTTGCTGGCATGTTTCTTATAATGTTCCTCTCTGGATTCCTGCTACAAACCACAAGGGAGGGAAGGGGACATGCTGAGCTCCCAGCCCTCCTTGAGTTTAAGAAAAATCTCCTGCAATTTATGCAACACCTTACTCTTCATAGGCAGCAGGTTTGTATAATTTTTGGTGGTGCCCAAAATAGTGGTGCCCGCCCCCTCTCCCTGCTCCCTCCCTGTAAGCTGATATAAAATGAAGCTACAACGCGTCAGCACCACAAGATTACACGGGTCAATTAAAAGTGGAAAGTCAGAAGCAGCACTTGCCTGTTTCAATATACGGTATTATATTTTGTTGCACCTGTTGTGATAAAGTGGGAATGTTCTTAATGTTTTCTCTGAATACTGTGTGGGTGCCTCAGTTTCCCCTGCAAGGTGCCAGCTGAAGGTGTTGGGGACAAAGA